>NC_083239.1:42055824-42370467 GCF_032191835.1 Heteronotia binoei | reverse complement strand
AAAATTTAGAGGTTCTGGAGCTCTGCTCCTGTGAGCTGCTGCCCAAAATGAGGTCTGTGTAAGACGAAGATGTTCCACCAGACATATGGCTGAGGACAGCGATGGTTAGAGAGAACAGTGGTCTCCCAGGGGTTTTCCTCCCTGTCTTTATTCTTTTATGTTTTTTTAGATCCTTCGTCTGGGTAGAATATGGCTTATATACCAGCCACTTCAGCTGTCTGTGGAATAGATATGTGGTGCCAATCCAAAAGTAGATTAAATTGTTGAATAGTTGAATGGTATTAGATTTTAACTGTATTATATGTATCTTACTATATATTGATGTATATTGTATGTTGTACGCCATCTGAGTCCTGCTAGCAAGAAAGGGAGTGAGAAAGAAGAAGAAGAAGAAGAAGAAGAAGAAGAAGAAGAAGAAGAAGAAGAAGAAGAAGAAGAAGAAGAAGAAGAAGAAGAAGAAGAAGAAGAAGAAGACGACGACGACGACGACGACGACTGCAGATTTATTCCCCACCCTTCTCTCTGAATCAGAAACTCAGAGCAGCTCACAATCTCCTATATCTTCTCCCCCACAACAGGCACCCTGTGAGGTGGGTAGGGCTGAGAAGGCTTCACAGCAGTTGCCCTTTCAAGGACAACTCCTGCAATAGCTATGGCTGACTCAAGGCCATTCCAGCAGCTGTAAGTGGAGGAGTGGGGAATCAAACCCGATTCTCCCAGATAGGAGTCTGCACACTTAACCACTACACCAAATTGGTTCTCCAATAAATTGGGTAGATTTCTTTGGCTGCAGTGCAGAACTAACGGTCAGTTGTGGGCACAATCTATATAAGGATAAAGCCAGAGTGTAGGTACAGATTATTGAAAGCATGCAGCGGTTCCCGTCTTCTACCAAGCTTAAAGCGTGCACCACCAGGACCTTTTTGTAGCAAGAACTCCTTTGCATATTAGGCCACACCCCCCTGATGTAGCCAATCCTCCATGAGCTTACAAGACTCTTAGTACAAGGCCTACTGTAAGCTCTTCCCTGTCCCAGTTCCTTGCTCAGTGGAGCAGCGGGGGAGATGGAAGAGGCAGTGCTGAGACATCCTGATGCTCTAGAGATTTTCAGCATCATGATGCCTCTTCCAGTTCTGAAACAGGAAGGGATGACCAGTGGTCCCAGGCACTGCCAACCAATGGCTGTCAAATCTAGTGGTAGCCCAGCCAACATTAGCAGCACTTCCAAAGGAGGAGGAGTATAGAGTAGAAAGATGAATATCACTTCCCCAGCTTAAATGGTCTTCCTACACCAGGGTGCCCAAACTGTGGCTCGGGAGCCACATGTGGCTATTGTGTGGCTCTCGAAGCCCCCATCCCCTATCAGTTGGCTTGGAGAAGGCATTTCTCTCTTTAAATCACTTTCCCAAGCCAAGCCAGTCAGTGTCTTGAAAAATGCATTTAAAATTAAAGTTGCTTTCTTCCTACCTCTCCCTCCCTCCCCATCTATTTTTCTTCCTTCTTTCCTTCCTTCTTTCCTTCCTTCCTTCCTTCCTGTGTTGCACCCTCAAACATCTGACATTCATGTCTTACTGCTCTCAAACATACAACATTTATTCTACGGGGCTCTTATGCTAAACAAGTTTGGCCACCCCTGTCGGACACCCATGAACCAGATTCATCCTCAATTAAGAAGTTGCACCTGATTTACCTTTTTGGACTCTCCCAGAAACATTGATGCACTTGGTCTCAGATGCAGCGCATTTCATGCTCTGAGTCTGTTTGCACTGGACAGCGTCGACAACAAAGCAAGAGGGACACACCAGCTTGCTCTGAGTGGTGTTTGCCGCCGGTGCTGCAATAGGTGTAAAAAGAGGTTAGGAGTGCACAAAACTTCCCTCGGGCCTCAGTCCAGACTACATATGAAATGAAACTTTCCAGCTGTCTGAGGCCTGTTTTGCAGAGCGTGTCATTTAACGCGCACCCAGTGTCTCATGGGCCCCGCCAGCTCCTTTGTGTCCTTGGATCCCACCCTCTTGAACCAGCAAAGGACCTCACGTACCCTCAGAAGACTCAGAATTGCAGTTGTCCGTGTTGCAACATTTGGTACTGCTCCTCCAGTACACCTGATCGTTCAGGGTGATGGTGATATTCTTGTTGCAAAAATGAGTATTGTCCGCGGTCCCGCAGGTTTGGTTCACAGCAAAACTCTTGGTTCCATCTATTATTTGTTTTAGTTTTTAAAAAAACACACACAGTATTTAGGGAACTTGATAGCAGCACACTGTGAACCCTCTAGCCAACCCCCTCTTTCCATAGAAGCGGTCTGTGGAGGATATGGCCCTGCATCCATGGTTTTTTTTCTCTTTTGTCACTCACTCCAATGGTCCCAATTTGCACCTGATGTCTGAGAGTGTTTCAAGGACCTGGGTAGGGAAGCCAGCCCCCAGTGTGACCTGAGGATCCCTCAGAATGTGATGCTCTGTATTCTTGGTGCTTGGGGGAGGGGCAACAGTGTGAGGACTTCTGGCCCCACTGATGGACCTCTTGATGGCACCTGGGGGGTTTTGTGCGACACAGAGCGTTGGATTGGATGGGCCATTGGCCTGATCCAACATGGCTTCTCTTATGTTCTTATGTGCGACACAGAGCGTTGGATTGGATGGGCCATTGGCCTGATCCAACATGGCTTCTCTTATGTTCTTATGTGCGACACAGAGCGTTGGATTGGATGGGCCATTGGCCTGATCCAACATGGCTTCTCTTACGTTCTTAATTACAGCTCATTGCCAGATTAGACTGCTCAGTTCCCCTGGAGAAAATGGAAGCTTTGGAGGGTGGATTCTGTGGCATTGTACCCAACTGAGGTCCCTGTCTTCCCCAGGCTCCACTCCCAAATCTCCAGGAGGTTCCCAACCTAGATCTAGCAAAGCTTCCCCCTCCCCCTTCTTCCACTATTGACCAGGGAGGCCCTGGCAACCCTAGACCTGGGGTATGGAGAGCGGAAGCTGAACTGTTAAGCCTGTAGCTCAGAATAAGACACTTCCACTTGTAAATCTTTTAAAATTAATTTTGAGGCACAGGGCCAAATTTAAGGTTCCTGTTCCCCCATTGGGGGTGGGTTTTCCCCTGATTTTGGGGCCTCCAACCTACCACCACAGAAGCGGCTGGTGGAGCAGCCCCAACCCAGAAGACTGCTGGCATGCCCTGTCGTGCCCAATGTGATGACATCACCCAGATGTGACATCATTGCACTGGGCATGTCACTTGGATAAAAACTCTATGATGACCATAGAGTCTCCCCCCCAAAAAATGATAGAGACCAATTCCCGTAGGGTATAATGGAGAATTGATCTGTGGGTATCTGGGGCTCTTGGGGGGGGGGGCTGTTTTTGAGAGGCACCAGATTTGCAGTGTAGCATCCGGTGGCTCTCCCCAAAACACTCACCAAGTTTCCAAAAGATTGGACCAGGGTGTTCAATTCTATGAGTCCCCAAAGAAGGTGCCCCTATCCTTCATTATTTCCACTGGTGGGAAGACATTTAAAAGGAGCATGGTCCCTTTAAATGTGATGGCCAGAACTCTCTTTGGAGTTCAGTCAATGCTTGTCACACCCTTGGTCCTGGCTCCACCCCCAATGTCTCCTGGCTCCACCCCCAAAATCCCCAGATATTTCTTGAATTGGACTTGGCAACTGTAGTCCCCCCCACCCCACAACTGTAGTCCCCCCCCCCCGACCCCTGAGACAACTTCATGCCCAACCTGGGAAGGTTCTTCTGTAGACTTCAATCTCTACTTGGGCCTGGAATTGAAGTGAGATCTGGGGAGGGGGGGTGGGTTGGAAGAGAGAATTCTTCCAGAGACAAATTACTCACTGAGGGTGTTCTCTTCTGCCGTGGTGACACAGAAGGGTTTGGATGTTTCTGTGGTACAGTGATCTTTTTTACAGTCTTCCCCAGTGCAACAAGTGAGCGTGTCCTTTGAGTTTGAGGGTGTCGTTGAATCTGACTTATCACTTGGGTTGGAGGATGAGCCGGTGTCCTTTGAGTTTGGCTTATCACTTGGGTTGGAGGATGAGCCAGTGTCCTTTGAGTTTGGCTTATCACTTGGGTTGGAGGATGAGCCGGTGTCCTTTGAGTTTGGCTTATCACTTGGGTTGGAGGATGAGCCGGTGTCCTTTGAGTTTGGCTTATCACCTGGGACGGAGGATGAGCCGGTGTCCTTTGAGTTTGACTTATCACCTGGGACGGAGGATGAGCCGGTGTCCTTTGAGTTTGACTTATCACTTGGGTGGGAAGATGAGTCGGGGTTCTGTGCGGGTTGGGCTGTTGAAGGAGAATGACAGGAACAAAGATCACAAAACGGATTGGTTATTTATGTTGATTGTCTGACCTCTCCTCCGAGGTTTTCAATTTGACACTTGCCCGTCCCACACAAAGACAAGACAATGCAACGCCCTGGATTAGAGATGTTGAATCTATATCCACCAGACCCTTTAATATATTTATTTACATTTTTTTTACACCACTCTCCAATGGAATAGCCTTTCCTTTGGCCTCCAAGTTGTGACCCACCTGGAGCACCCCAACCTATTCCACTTTCCTTTCCGGGGCATCTCAGGGTCTGGCACCCCCACCAGTTCAACCTCGGTCTGATCTATAGAGCCTAGCTTCTCCTGCATCTAGGGTTGCCAACCTCCAGGTGGGGCCTTGAGAATACTCAGAATTGCAACTGATCCCCCAGTGACAGAGATCAGTTCCCCTGGAAAAAAACGGCTGCGTTGTGTTGGGAATCTCTCCGGCGCTTGCCAGTTAGCATAATAAAATGGGAAGCAAATGGTCCTCTTTTAATTAATAGGCTTGAGTGAAAGAGGAGAGTGGGTTACTCCCTCAATGTCCACAGAGGAAAATACTGTCGGGAATCATTCCAACAATAATGTCCCTGCATATCAGCAGAGTATACTATGCTGTGAGCACAGCCCAAACCCTCTGTGGCTGAATGTGCACAAGCATGAAAGGAAAGGTACCCGGGGCCTTCTTCAGAGTTTAGACTGATACAAGAACTCCATTCTCTAGATAGGAAAGGTGACAAATAGCATGTCTAGTCTAATCTAATCTAATAAGAGCCCCATGGCGCAGAGTGGTAAATTGCAGTGCTGCAGCCCTAAGCTCTGCTCACAACCTGAGTTCGATCCCAGCGGAAGCTGGTTCAGGTAGCCGGCTCGAGGTTGACTCAGCCTCCCATCCTTCCGAGGTTGGTAAAATGAGTCCCCAGCTTGCTGGGGGGAAGTGTAGATGACTGGGGAAGGAAATGGCAAACCACCCTGTAAAAAGTCTGCCGTGAAAACGTTGCGAAAGCAACGTCACCCCAGAAATGACTGGTGCTTGCAAAGGGGACTACCTTTACCTTTTTAATCTAATCTAGCTAGCTTGATGTCCTGCTATTAGTGCCAAGATGGAGAATCTGGGCAATGTGTGTGCGTGTGTGTGCATGAGAGAGAGAGAAGTGTCAAGCAGAAGGAAGGAATTTCCCCAAAAGTAGCCATCTACACTTCAAAGGGATAGCAATAGAGAAGAAGAAGATACTGGATTTATATCCCGCCCTCCACTCCGAATCTCAGAGCAGCTCACAATCTCCTTTACCTTCCTCCCCCACAACAGACACCCTGTGAGGTGGGTGGGGCTGAGAGGGCTCTCACAGCAGCTGCCCTTTCAAGGACAACTCCTGCGAGAGGTATGGCTGGCCCAAGGCCATTCCAGCAGGTGCAAGTGGAGGAGTGGGGAATCAAAACTGGTTTTTCCAGATAAGAGTCTGCATGCTTAACCACTACACCAAACTGGCTCTCTCTGACTCCTTGGAAGAAAGTCTCTCTGACTCTTTGGTAGCCCCTCTGAAGACCGAGACTAAGAAACAGTGCAATGGCCTCAACTTCCAATACTTTGGAGGGTGGACTCTGTGGCATTATAGTAGGGTTGCTAATAGAGTTGCCAAGTCCCCACCAGCTTTTTTTGTGCTTGCTATGCATGCATGGTGCAATGACATCACCTGGAAGTGACGTATCATGCCAGGCATCCCGTGAGGGGGGTGTTCTAGGAAATCACAGAAAACCCTATGGTTTTGCGTGGGGACGCTCTAGCAATTTGGCCGGACTCTGGAGGATTGGCTACGTCAGGGGTGTGTGGCCTAATATGTAAGGGAGTCCCTGTTACAGGGGGAAAAAAGCCCTTGAGATAGGAATGAAGAACAAAGATAGGAAGACAGGATGGGTGGGGGAGGGAGAAGTTGTATCCTAGATGGCCCAGGTGAGTCCACTTTCATCACATCTTGGAAGCTAAGCAGGGTCGGCCCTGGAAATTATTTGGATGGGGGACTTCCAAGGAAAACCTTCCGCGGTCCCTACAAATTGGCTGTGACGTGGCACCACATTATAGGCACAGTGGGGGAGATCCTCCAGGCCCAGACTAATTCTAACTTACCATTTTGATCCTCTGCCCTTGTAACAAGGGCAGCCAAAAGGCAGAGGACAAGGAGCTTAAGCATCCTGAGAAGGTCCGGTTTTGAGTCAGGAGAAACGCTCCAGGCAGGCAATTTTTGTGGCTCCAAGACTGAAATGATAAGAAGTTGAGAGAATCAGGCCTCATTTTGGGCAGGAGGTCACAGGAGTGGAGCTCTGGAACCTCTACATTTTATTGTGCTCTTTCTTTCTTATACCTCCCCCCCCCCCCCGCCCAATACTTGCTTCTGGGCTCCATTCTTCAAACCCCCTGTGAGAATTTTGCTGAACTCTTAAGATTTGACAAACTTTCTAATATTTCCCCCCCACAAAAAAAATAACCAAAACATATAAAGCAGAGAGATGAAATCTTCCTTGTGTCGCTGCGGCCACCTAGGAGAAAGTCATTTTAAAAAGTACGATGGGAGCAAGGTTTGATTATGACAAGAAGTATTTGAAGGTAGATGCTGAGCTGATATAATTTAGCACACCTTCCGGTGATGTCAGGGGTGGGTGGCATATGCAAATGAGTTATGCAAATGAGGTGTGCTAATGAACTCCGGCACCTCTGTTTCTAAGACATGACGCCTGGAGAGTGTCAATAGGATAAAGGGACATGACAGAATTCAGGGTTGTTTGTCAGGGCAACAAAACACAGAAGTGTCCCCTCCCTGGCTCTGTTTTTACTTATTTATGGCTGGTTGGAAAGTCTGAGCATGTTTTCAGGCTGTGCTTGAATGCATGCAGCTGCATTAGACCCTTGGTCTACCAAGGTCACCGTTGCCTATTCTGGTGGGCAGTGGTTCTCCAGAGAAGCTTTCACACCCCTTGCTACCCAGTCATTTAAACTGGAGATGCCAGAGATGGAACTAAGGTTGCCAATCCCCAGGTGGGGGCAGGGAATCCCCCGGTTTGGAGGCCCTCCCCCCACTTCAGGATCGTCAGAAAGCAGGGAGACGGGAAGGGAAATGTCTGCTGGGAACTCTTATTATTCCCTATGGAGACTTATTCCCATAGAAAATAATGGAGAATTGATCCGCAGGTATCTGGGCTTTTTGGGGGGGGCTGTTTTTTGAGGTAGAGGCAATTCTATGAACCCCAAAAGAAGGTGCCCCTATCCTTCATTATTTCCTATGGAAGGAAGGGTTTTAAAAGGTGTGCAGTCCCTTTAAATTTGATGGCCAGAACTCCCTTTGGAGTTCAATCCTGCTTGTCACAGCCTTGCCCTTGGCTCCACCCCTAATGTCTCCTGGCTCCACCCCAACAGTCCCCAGATATTTCTTGAATTGGACTTGGCAGCCCTAGATGGAACCTGGGACCTTCTGAATGCCAAGCAGATGCTCTACCACTGAGCCACAGCCCCTCCCTATGCTCCTTATTATGTTTGTACTACTCTTGTTGTTTTAAAGGTGTCTGTGGGTAGGGTTGCCAGCTTCAGGCTGGGAAATACCTGGGGATTTTCTCCAGGGGGGTCTTATCTCTGTTGCCTGGAGATCAGTTGTAATTCCAGGAAATCTCTAGCTACCACCTGGGAGGTTCCTACTTACAGAGAGAACCACAGAAATAAATGTGAATACAACACTCCTATAAACCATGATTATAGTCACGGCTGGTGCGTGAGAGTGGGCCATGTAGGTGGCTACCTAGGGTGCTGCATGACCTCCACACACGCTAGCCGGCGCAGTGCTGCCTCTTTCCCCCACCTAAGATTCAGGCGGAGAAAAGAGCCAGCTCGGCCTTGCTCCCGGGCTGCCTCCACTGTGAAGGAAGGCAGCCTGAGAGCCAAGCAGAGGCCCGGCATCGCCTCTTTCCCCTGCCCAAGACTCAGGTGGAAGAAAGAGCCGGCTTGGCCTCAGAATGGGGACTAGAATTTAGCAGATTGTCTATCAGAATTTGTAATGTGGTAAGGAAGCATTGGCACATTGTAAGTGATATTGAAGGTTGTGAAATGCCACCACAAATAGGATTGCGTCGCACTTATTCCATTAGGGATAAATTGGTAAGATCTAGAAAATACCATTCAGTCAATCATACTCTTAAAGGGCACTTTGCTTGTAAAAGGTGTGCAATTTGTCATTTATCTATGAATGTCAAAGAGTATTATTTTGCTGAAAAGACTAGACCATTTGTTCTAAATCATTACTCTACATGTTGTACCCACTGTGTTGTGTATTTGATCATTTGTGGGTGTGGCCTAAGGTATGTCGGCAGCACTACTCGAGCCCTTAGAGTACGTATTCTGGAACACAGGAGCAGACTTAGGAACCATGTGATTGAAGCTCCTATGGTCAGCCATTTTATGCAAAAGAATCATGACTGTGAAGATTTTTTTTTTCACCTTATACAAATATGAACAAAGATAGAAATGAAGACGTGCACAAGATCCTGTTGCAAAAAAGAGACATACTGGATACACCAGTTGAATTGCATTTCTCCATATGGACTGAATATGACCAATGATTTGACATGCTTTTTATGAGTGGTCTTCTTTATAATATTATGAGTGCTGTGCATAATTTGCCTGTGTGATGACATATTTTTGTATAAATTATGGGATTTGACATTCTTTGTATAGAATATTTTGTATGTTGTATCTGCTGTGATATAGTTTGTGGTGTTTGTGTCTTTTAGCATGTCGTATTAGAAATATGTTACTTTACCTTTAAGAGGTTTGTGTAATGGCAGCTGTAAATGAGATGTTTGCCTTTTTAAACATGTTAGTTGCACCATTAGGGTGCACAAGAAGCCACATACTGAGCCGTAGCTGATGTGAAATTGCTGCTGGAGACGCTCTGCATCCCTTTTTTGAAAATTGTGTAAAGAATCTATATACGGTAATTGAATCAATATGTAAGTATGATATATTTTTTCATGGGAAGAGGGTTGGTGGTGTCTGAATGTCCTTCTGATATTTTTGTATAACATTTTCTTTTGTTAGTGGTCCCAGGTCTGATGAAGACTGGAAAGAAACAAGTCCTTAATCGATTGGCTTGCCACCACACTACTTTGGGACTTGAATATACATCTTTGGACATTTGGACTGATTTCTATATACTTCTTAGTAAATTGGTCGCTAGCTTGCATTTTTTGTTGTGTTATCCATTATAGCGACCTCTCTCGGATTATATTATTTCCCAACTGGGGATTGGCAACCCTAAAACAGTCTTTTTTTTTTTTTTTTTTGCTTAATAGTTTTTTATTTTTTTCTTTATGTCAATATCAGTAACATTAATACACCCACTTCATCAACTTAGAATCACATAGTATGTACCCGTTATTTGCATAAGTAGAGTTGATTAAGCTTCCGTGAGGAGGATATCAGCGGCTTCTATCTTAACTTAAATACAAAAATGATTAACTTTGAATCGTTACATTACAGTTACAATTAACCTTTTATCAACTCTATAAAATTGAGAACAAATTATAAATACAACAAAACATTTTTAGATAGATTTTAAATAATCAGTATTTTTAAATTTATCCAATTTTATCAATGATAGAAATATTTTCTTTTTTCTCGTACCATTCATAAAACTTGCTCCAGTTTCTAACTGCGTCATCTTTAGATTCTCCTTTTAACATGTTTGAAAGTACATCCATTTCAGCGGCATCCAAGACTTTTTCTATAACTTCATTCAAGTTCGGGCCCCTCTCCTGACGCCAATACTTAGCATACACTATCCTTGCCGCAGTTATAATATAAATCACCATGTATTCTTCTGCTTGTGGAACTGTATTCTTAGTAAATGATAGTAACATCACTTCTGGTTCAAAAACAAAATCTCTAGTTAATATTTCCTTTATCATACAATGTATCTTTTTCCAGAAAGTTTTAGCCACTTTACAGTTCCACCACATATGAAAAAATGAACCAATATCTACTTTGCACTTCCAACATATAGGTGACATTGCGTGATTAAATTTAGCTATCTGTACCGGTGTAAGGTACCATCTGTGGAATAGTTTAAAAAAATTTTCCCTGTAATTAATTGGCTTTATCACTTTATAATTCTTTTTCCAGAAATTGGACCATTGTTCTAAACTAATATTACGTTGTAGATTCTGTGCCCATTTCACCATAGGGTTTTTAACCACTTCGTCTTCTAATTTAATTTGCAACATATAATTATAAACTTTCTTAATTATTTTCTCCTCTTCTCTTAATAACAATTTGTCAAAATCAAAATTTGCTTTTGTAAATCCTTTCACCTTGTCTGAATTATATTTGGATATTACTTGATTTCTAGTCCACCAATCCATGCTTATCCCTCTTGAGTCTAAATCTTCTTTTTCTCTTAAATTATCTTTATCATCCAAAATATCCTGATATCTAATTATCTTTTTAAAATTAAACAATTGAGGCAAAATTGACGCCTCTTCAGGAGATATCCATCTTGGTGTTTTGGTGTAAATCAATCCTCTAATTTTCAACCAAACCTCATAGATAGTTTTGCGGATCAGATGATTTTTAAAATATTTCTGCCCTTTTTGCACATACCATAGATTGGCATGCCAACCCGATTGTAAATCTGAACCTTCTAGGGCTAATAAACGCGTATTTTCCAACCGAATCCATTCCTTTAACCACAATATGACACACGCAACATAATAAGTTTCCCAATCTGGGAGTCCCAATCCACCCATATCTTTTTTGTCTTTTAGAGTTTTCCATTTTATCCGAGAACGGTTACCTTGCCAAATAAAGGCTCTAACTAATTGGTCTATTTTAGTAAAGAAAGGTTTCCTTATCCCAAAACTAATCATTTGAAACAAGAACATGACTTTAGGAAGAACCATCATCTTAATTAACGCTATCCTTCCCATAAAAGAAAGTTTCATATTCGCCCATTTTTTTAAAGAAGAATCAATTTCCTTTAGCAGAGGTGCATAATTATTATCATATAAATTGCTACACTTATTGGAGAAGATTATCCCCAAATATTTTATTTTTGTTTCATTGCTAAATCCAGTTAATCTTTCCAACTCTCTCACCTCTTGTGGAGAGATATTTTTATTAAGCATCTTAGATTTTTGCTTATTTATTCTTAGACCCGCGACCTGACCATAGTCTTCTAATTCTTTTAAAATCTCCTTCACAGATTCTCTGTTATTTTGTGATATCAGTACCAAATCATCGGCATATGCTAAGATCTTATACGACTCTTTCTTAATTTCTAATCCTTTAATTTTGCTATTAGCCCTGATTAGGTTATTTAGAATTTCCAATAATAAAATAAAGAGCAACGGGGAGAGTGGGCATCCTTGTCTTGTACCTTTATATATCTTTACCTCTTCTGTTAAATCTCCATTAATAATAAATCTAGCAGTTTGTTCTGTATATAAAGCTTGTATATTCTTGATGAAAATCTCACCAAAGCTCATCTCCTTTAATGCTCTAATCATAAAATCCCAATTAACATTATCGAAAGCCTTCTCGGCATCGATAAACAAAAGAATCATTTGCTTTTCTCTATGTAAGTCGTAATATTCTAAAATATTAGATAAAATCCTTATGTTTGTTCGCATATATCTTTTCGGAAGGAAAACAGTCTTTGTGAGGGGTTTGATACTGAGCACTGTAATTACCTATTAGAAAATGTATATACGGTAAGTTTGTTACAAATAGTTTATTTTGGCGAATATTTTTCATAACTGTAGCCACACTTTATAGGAGTAGTTTATTCACACCTGGAGGCTGGCAACTCTATCTGTGGGTGTTCTTATTTGTCAACATTGTTCATTATTTTGAGTTTTCATTTGGGAAGACTTCCGGGGAACCATTTTAGGCAAAGAGTTTGCAGAAGTCCTTTAAATAGGCAAATGTATGTGGTCACAAATCCTGGCACTCTGGTGGCCACTGGTCTCTGCAACTGAGACTCTACCCAAATGTCTCACAGGAGAAGAATACACCGTGGCTTCAGAAATATAAACTGAACAAAATGGTTTTCTCCAGTGTTTGATGGAAGCATCTAAGATCCCTCTGTCTCCACAGTGTTCCACTCTTGCTCCCTGTTTTTGAGAAATCATAATTACGGTTTCACTGTGACTTTGAAGACCGTATAAAAAGTACGCCAAAGGAATGCCTGACTTTGTCTTGGAACACAGGAGTGAGAAATTTCAAACAGAAATCTCATTTGCACCCAGCCCGGGTGAGTAATTTGAGCAGGCTCACCAAACCAAGAAGCATTCGACCCTCTTTTGTTAACAGTACAGGGCAGGCCTTAGAATTCCAAGGTACGTGTGAGGAGAAAGCACCTTGAGAGAACAAACTGCAGCTGCCTACAAAAATAATATTTCTGCTGAACTTCGCAAAGGGGAGCTGGCAGGAAACAGAGAGCCAGTCGGGGTGAAAGGAAACCCCAGGGAGTTGCAGTAGCTGCAGACAGGGCAGAGGAGAGCAAAGGAGAAACCAGCAACAGCAGAGGAGAAACCAGCGGGTGGGGCAAGGGCATGGATGGAGCCACGCTGTGTGCGTTTGGCCTTTATCACCAGGTTTTCCCACACAGTGCTGATAAACAAAGAGAACAGCCTTCCACCATGACAAAGGGACCATTGGAGAATTATAGGAAGCGGAATTTCCCCAAGTGGAAGGACTTTTAGGGCCTGCAGATTACACTTTTGCAACCCTCCCAAGGACAAACACAACACATAAAAGTATTCTACAAAGAATTGACTCATAAATTGCCATAAACCTGTCCTCAGACATCATGGCAGTCATGTTTGGTAGATACGTATTTTAAAAGAGATGCAGGTGCATGAAGACACATCCCTTTTCTTCTCTTAGCATCCCAAGAAAGATGGAAACTGATTGAAAGCAGTGCGAATCCTTCCTTCCTTCCTTCCTTCCTTCCTTCCTTCCTTCCTTCCTTCCTTCCTTCCTTCCTTCCTTCCTTCCTTCCTTCCTGTAGGCCAGAATCATGGCAAGAACCAGTCTCCATTTCCATCCTTGGATAGAGTAGACTTGCCAGCATTTAGTTGTGAAACTCTGAGAGATTTGGGGTTGGGTGGGGGGTTGAGCTGGGTAGGGTGAGGTTTGGGGAGGACAGGGACCTCTGTGGTGTATAATACCATAGAGTCTACCTTCCAAGTGGCCATTTTCTCCAGGGGAACTGACCTCTCTTGCCTGGAGATCAGTTGTAATCTCAGCAGATCTCCAGCCACCACCTGGAGACTGGCAACCCTACATGTCAGCCACTTTTGCCAGAAATTTAGCCACAGTCCAGGTAATACCAGGATCAGGATCAGCTAGCAGAGAAGACATAGAAACAAGGGAAACCTTGGAATCTATCAGTGGTCCTATCTACCAATCTCTCAAAAAATAAAATACTATGAGCTAGGGTTGCCAAGCCCCAGGTGGGGGCAGGGGATCCCCCGGTTTGGAGACCCTCCCCCCGCTTCAGGGTCGTTAGAAAGCGGGAGGAGGGGAGGGAAATGTCTGCTGGGAACTCTGTTATCCCTATGGAGATTTATTCCCATAGAAAATCATGGAGAATTGATCTGCGGGTATCTGGGGCTCTGGGGGGGCTGTTTTTTGGGATAGAGACACCAAATTTTCAGTATAGCATCTAGTGCCTCTCCCCAAAATACCTCCCAGGTTTCAAAAAGATTGGACCAAGGGGTCCAATTCTATGAGCCCCAAAAGAAGGTGCCCCTATCCTTCATTATTTCCTATGGAAGGAAGGAATTGAAAAGGTGTGCTGTCCCTTTAAATGTGATGGCCAGAACTCCCTTAGAGTTCAATTATGCTTGTCACAGGCTTGATCTTGGCTCCACCCCTAATGTCTCCTGGCTCCACCCCCAAAGTCTCCTGGATCCACCCCCAAAGTCACCAGATATTTCTTGAATTGGACTTGGCAACCCTACTGTGAGCTATAATCATTGTGTCTGGTACTTTACATTCATTCTGCTCTGCAACATTGTTCAGTGGTTGGCCACCATTCTGAGCTGGCTTTATGTGGCTACATCTGGAGCAGTGGGGAATCAAACCTGGTTCTCCAGATTAGACTCCTGTCGCTCTTAACCGCTGCACCAAACTGGGACCCATTTCGCACTAGACCTTTCATCCTGCTTTAGCCCTGTCCCCAAGCTGACATTCTACACAAAAATCATAGAGTCGTGGAGTTAGTTTCTCTGATTCTCTGGCTGGCTCTTTGATCTCTCAGCAGTTCTGTTGTCCGCAAGACCATCTCCAATGTTATGGAATCCTCTCCCAAACTTTTCCGTCAGGCCTACAACAGCTAATGGGGGAGGAGGTTGCCACTGTTATGTCGCTGAACAATACCATATGCAAGGCCACTAATACAGTAATGTAAGGAACAGAGAGCTGAGATATGGAGAAGCCGCCTTTGTTACGAAATCTTTTTACAGCACCCCATAATGTAGTTTTAAATTGTCTATATGGGTTTTATCTTTTATAATTGTATTTACATTGTTTTACCATGTTAGTCACCCAGAGTCCACTCACGGAGTGGGCGGCATATAAATCTAAAGCAAATAAATAAATAAATCTCCCCTATTGATCAGTCGCTGGGCCTTGCCTTTGTCTTTGATCCTCCCTGTTGCTCCCAAATCCAATCCTTGTACAACCAGCGTTCCCTCTAAGCTGTGTGAGCTAGCTCACGGGGGTTTTTTCGCTTTCAGCTCACACATTTTTGTCTTCACTCAGGAAAAATAGCCCCAGAGCAAACTGATTTATGCTGTAGCTCATAACTTCAATGCCAGTAGCTCACAAAGTAGACTTTTTGCCGCAAGACTTCACAGTTTAGAAGGAGCACTGCGTCCGTGTCAAAAATCCTCTCTCGTGAGCTAAAACTCAGATTCACACTCTGGTCATCTCCTGCCCTGTCTCTTGGAACTGTCTTGTCTCTGGCCATCTTTCATGCCTCAGTTTCTCCACCTATATCCAGAAGAGCACTGGGTGTCTTCTGAGACATCAATACATAGTGTAGCTCACACCCGGAGAGTATATGCCCTAGAACATTCCGGAATAGTTCTTGCATCGGAGGTCATTGTGGAGAACATTCTCTTTAAGCAGGAAGTCTGAAAACAACTGGGTAGTGGCAAATACATGCATTGTGGACGCGCCATGTTCACAAAAGCTCAGAGATCGACAAAGAAGCCCAGAGCAACGAGATGTTGAATGTACCAAACATTTTATCTGTTCTGTTAGGGTCCTAAACCTCCTCCTCTAACCCAGGCCCCTCTAGTCGCAAGAATTCCCGCTTACCTTGTTTTTTTCCTTTCTCCAAGTGCTCTGTTAACCTGATATCAGGTGTCTAAGGGAGCCCTGGGACTGGGTTCCTATCTCTTATACACACTCCGCGGAGCAGGGCGGGGAGACGTTTGTTGCCAGAGGTGGGCAGAGAGCAGATATTGGGGGAGAAGAGTGGGAGCTGGATGTTTGAGGAGGAGGAGGGAACTTAGAAGCTGTGACGCATCGAGAGCCAAAATGGAGAGAGAGGACTGTGTGTTTTGGAGGAGGGAGCAGGGCTGGCCCTGCCACTAGGCAAACTAGGCAATTGCCTAGGGCACTGGCCTTCTGGGGGGCACAGAATTGGGCAGCCACCCCCATGTGACTCAGTGACATTATCAGCGCAAGGGGGGCACCAGGGGTTAACCTTGCTGAGGGTGCCAGACAGTTTAGGGTTAGCCCTGGGAGGGAGGTATGATCAGGGCTTCTTTTGAGCAGGAACGCCCAGGAATGCAGTTCTGGCTGGCTTGGCATCAGAGGGTGTGGCCTGATATGCAAATGAGCATCTGCTCATCTACCAAAAAGACCCTGGGTATGATCAGACAAGGGAGATCCAGGCACACCGTTCTGTTATGGTTGAGGATGCTATTTCCAGTTGTGAGAAGGAAGGTGGAAACTGCCCTCCCCAGAAAAGTTCTGGAGCTGGATGAGGAAGAAGAAGAAGATATTGGATTTATATCCTGCCCCTCACTCTGAATCTCAGAATGGCTCACAGTCTCCTTTATCATCCTCCCCCACAACAGACACCCTGTGAGGTAGGTGGGGCTGAGAGGGCTCTCACAGCAGCTGCCCTTTCAAGGACAACTCTGTGAGAGCTATGGCTGACCCAGGACCATTCCAGAAGCTGCAAGTGGAGGAATGGGGAATCAAACCTGGTTCTCCCAGATAAGAGTCCATGCACTTCACCACTTCACCACTGCACTCTTAAGAAGGGTCCCAGCTTGACCTGCAGTCAAGAGAAGAAGAGCCCAGCAGAAACTCATTTGCATATTATGCCACACACCCTGATATCACCATAGTTTCACACAGGGTTTTTTGGTAGAAAAAGTCCAACAGAAACTCATTTGCATATTAGGCCACACCCTCTGATGTCACCATTGTTTCACACAGGGGGGTTGACAGAAAAAGCCCAGCAGAAACTCATTTGCATATTATGCCACACCCCCTGATATCACCATTGTTTCAGACAGGGATTTTTGGTAGAAAAAGTCCAGCAGAAATTCATTTGCATATTAGGCGACACCCCCTGATATCACCATTTTTTCACACAGGGTTTTTGGGTAGAAAAAGCCCAGCAGAAACTAATTTGCATATTATGCCACACCCCCTGATATCACCATTGTTTCACACAGGGATTTTTGGTAGAAAAAGTCCAGCAGAAATTCATTTGCATATTAGGCGACACCCCCTGATATCACCATTGTTTCACACAGGGTTTTTGGGTAGAAAAAGCCCAGCAGAAACTCATTTGCATATTAGACCACACCCTCTAATGTCACCTTTGTTTCACACGGGAGGTTTGGTAGAGAAAGCCCAGCAGGAACTCATTTGCATATTAGGCCACACCCCTGGTGCCAAGCCAGCCGTAACTATGTTCCTGAGCGTTCCTTCTCAAAAAAAGCCCTGGTCCTAAGCAGACAGTAGCCAGGGAAGCTGTCAGCTCCTCTGACACTGCCAGCCCCCTTCCCAACCACCAACCACCAACTCTCTAAGTGTCCCCGCAAGCCTGCTCATAGGTCATTTCTCCAGTGGCATTGGCCAGCACGTGGCTGGGGGATGCCATTGCTGTTGATTCCAAAAACACCACTGCTCTGTTCTACTTGCACACCCTTCACCAGTGATACTGGGTGGGGCACATATGGCAAGGGTGTGACTGATGGAGTCCCAAGCAGGTGGAGGGGAGGCACACTGGTAGGTGGCAGGGCAGGTAGGTGGGTAATAGATGAGTGGCAGTGGGGGCCATCCAGAAGCCCTGGGTGCTGGAGACTGGCCTACCTCAGGATATGCTGGTGCCGTCCCTACGGGCTCTGAGCTGGTGGCCTTTTGTGTCACTCACTCACCAGTCCTTTGAGCGAGAAGATACTGGGGGTTGAACCTGAGGCTTTCTGCATGCGAAACAGATACTCTGCCCCTGAACCATGGCCCTTTTGGACCTCTCTGGTGTGAATCATGCCATCTGCCTCATTTGAAATGCTGTTTCAAAAGCAAAATATCAGAAAAGGAGTTTTGGCGGGTTAGTAGCTGAGCCGTTTCTCCCAGTGGGGTGCCAAGTTTTGCCTGTGGTCCAGACTTGAGTCTGTGATGTAAAATGATGCATAAGGGTAACCAGAGAGTGGATTGGAGAAGAAATCAGACTTGATGTAGGCAAAGGGCTCCTTCACCTCCTCTCCACTGGGAAAAGCACAGATGGCTTCAGCAGGGTCCTCACCTTTGATGCCCACCAGCTGCTGGGTCTTCCACATAAGCCAAGCCGCAGTCAAAGAGGAGTCAGCGCTTGGGGCGCATAAGACGGCAATGCCACTAAAGCCTTTCTTGCAGTTCTCACTGGGGACGATGGAGTTAAAGAGGCCTTGGCTGTGGTGAAGCTGGGACACAATATAAGGAGGGCCCTTGCAGCAGTGCAGTGGCCCCACTGGCAGACTGGCCAGGATGTCAGCTTGCCTGATGGCAAGTGGGCCCGCTTAAGCGTATGTTAAAAATGGTAATGACCTTTTAGTAGCTTGAAAATATAATAGAAGTTCCAGTATTATTACTGTGAGGCAACTAAAATTGACACTGTATTTAGGGTTGCCAGCCTCCAAGTGGGGACCTCCCACGTTTACAACTGATCTCCAGCTGGCAGAGAGCAGCTCCCCTGGAGGAAATGAAGTCTGTATTTACATTCAGTATCTACGGAATACTGCCTGTGATATGTACGATATATGTACACTGTAATTATATATATATCAATCAAAAGTTTTAATTGTACCTTTTTTCCACTTACGTATTTTTTTTGAAAATTTTCTTTATTTCTTACAAAAAATAAATGATAGCCTTATAGTTGTCTCCTGGCAACCAACATTTTTTGACCCAGTCCGCCACTGACTGGCCCTCAACCTTTTTGGCCTCAGGGATTGGTTTTGTGTAAGACACTTTTTCCAGAGCCAGTCTGGTGTAGTGGTTAAGTGTGCGGGCTCTTATCAGGGAGAACCGGGTTTGATTCCCCACTCCTCCACTTGCAGCTGCTGGAATGGCCTTGGGTCAGCCATAGCTCTGGCAGAGGTTGTCCTTGAAAGGGCAGACTCTTATCTGGGAGAATCGGGTTTGATTCCTCACTCCTCCACTTGCAGCTGCAGGAATGGCCTTGGGTCAGCCATAGCTCTGGCAGAGGTTGTCCTTGAAAGGGCAGACTCTTATCTGGGAGAACTGGGTTTGATTCCCCCCTCCTCCACTTGCAGCTGCTGGAATGGCCTTGGGTCAGCCGTAGCTCTGGCAGAGGTTGTCCTTGAAAGGGCAGACTCTTATCTGGGAGAACTGGGTTTGATTCTCCACTCCTCCACTTGCACCTGCTAGCATGGCCTTGGGTCAGCCATAGCTCTGGCAGAGGTTGTCCTTGAAAGGGCAGACTCTTATATGGGAGTACAAGGTTTGATTCCCCACTCCTCCACTTGCAGCTGCTGGAATGGCCTTGGGTCAGCCATAGCTCTGGCAGAGGTTGTCCTTGAAAGGGCAGCTGCTGTGAGAGCCCTCTCAGCCCCACCCACCTCACAGGGTGTCTGTTGTGGGGGAGGAAGGTAAAGGAGATTGTGAGCCGCTCTGAGACTCTTCGGAGTGGAGGGCAGGATATAAATCCAATATCATCATCATCATTCCATGGATCGGTGTGGGGGGACGGCATTGGGGGTTTTGCCATCACAGGCTGCCCCCCACCCGTGCCCCATCCCTGTCCCCCATGGGGGGGTCTTTAAATGGGAGGGGACAGGGCTGTTTCTGCCACCTCCCTTCTAGGTGGCCAGGTAGCAGAAGACCAATCTGCTTCCCCCTCCCATTTAAAGACCCCCCTCACTGATCAGCTGATCAGCAGGGGCCTATAAATGAGGGGTAGGCAAAGTTCACAGCAGTGCTGTCCAATCTGCCAACCCAGGATCCAGGTGGACAAAAGAGGTGGTGTGGCTTTGCTCTGCAGCCCGGTTACTAGCAAGCCACAGACCGGGACCAGTCTACGGACACCTGCATTAGTGGGTCCCCAAATGGGTGTAAAGCTGTCAACCTGAAACAGATTTATGGTGACCCCCAACAAGGGGCTTTCAAGGCAAGTGAGAAGAAGAGGTGGTTTGCCATTGTCTTCCTCTGCAAGATAATCCTTGGGGCTTCGGGGTCTCTACTGGGAGATATACTGGAATGCTCTTGGAAGCAAGATGGGACCCCTGAGCCTTCAGTTGTCTATTTCTTACTGCAGGGTCTTACAGGCTGTTTTTGAGGGATCTTGCCAGAAGGATCTTGCCAATGTCATGTTCCCTTGGAGATGTAAATATTTGACCATGCAGGTCCACCTGTTTCCTCCTTGGACTTTGGACTCACACAGAAAAGGAGAGAGAACGGGCCAGCCTTGGTGTTTCCCCAAATGATGGAGGAAATGTTCATTGGTGTTGACAGATTTGATTGAAAAGATTGAGAAGGAGGAGAAGGACATTGATTTCTATCCCCCTTCACTCGGAGTCTCAGAGCAGCTTACAATCTCCTTCCCTTCCTCTCCCCACAACAGACACTCCGTGAGGTAGGTGGGGCTGAGTGAAAGAACTGCTCTCGAGAGAACAGTTCTGACAGAACTCTGACTGACCCAAAGTCACACCAGCAGCTGCATGTGGAGGAGTGGGGAATCAAAGCCAGTTCTCCTGGTTAGAATCTGCCACTCAACCACTACACCAAACTGACTCTCAGGTCCGCCTTGGCCAGAATATGCATTTAAGTTTTAAAAATGTCTATTTCATGTTTTCTGTTTCTTGCTCAGACTTCAAAAGTGGCTGCACGGAGAGCAAGGGTGCAATCCTAGGTCTGCTGTTCAGTCATATCACTCTCATTCTTTAGGTCCTGAGGCTCAGTTTAAGATACCAGCTATCACATTCAAAGTAGGGTGTACAAAAAAAAAATCAGTATTATCCGGATTCCAGGATATTCGAGGGCAAGGTATTCAGCATAGCCAAATATTCCCAAATACCAAATTCGGCTGTAGCTCACTATATGGGAGATATTTGGCTATTCCTGAATATGCAGCCCCATTATAAACTGCAGGCAACTGCAGGGGCGCCTCTTCCTTACAGAGCCCCCAAGTCCCGAAAAGACTGGACCAGGGGTTCCTATTCTAGGAACATCCAAAAAAGCCCATTTCTCCCAATGGTGGTGGTGTGTGGGGGGGCAATCACTTTCCCCACTGTAATTACAGTGAAAGAAGTGACTCTGGGGAGCAAAGGATTTGAGAGAAAGTTCCAAACTTGCAGGACAGTTGAAGGGGGCCTCTCCCCCGCAGAACCCCCAAGTCTCAAAAAGATTGGACCAGAAGTTCCCATTCTAGGGGCACCCCAAAAGGCCCATTTCTCCCAATGGTGAGGGGAAAGTCACTTTTCCCACTGTAATAACTGTGGGAAAAGTGACTCTGGAGAGCCAAGGGTTTGAGGGAGAGCCCTCAAACTTGCAAGACAGCTACATAAGAACATAAGAGAAGCCATGTTAGATCAGGCCAATGGCCCATCCAGTCCAACATTCTGTGTCACACAGCGGCCAAAATATATATATATATATATATATATATATATATATATATATATATATATATATATATATATATATATACACACACACACACACACACACACACACACACACTGTGGCTAATAGCCACTGATGGACCTCTGCTCCATATTTTTATCTAACCCCCTCTTGAAGGTGGCTATGCTTGTGGCCGCCACCACCTCCTGTGGCAGTGAATTCCACATGTTAATCACCCTTTAGGTGAAGAAGTACTTCCTTTTATCCGTTTTAACCTGTCTGCTCAGGAGCCTCTCCCCCACAGAACCCCCAAGTTACAAAAAGATTGGTCCAGGGGTCCAATTTTAGGAGCACCTGAAATTGGCCCTTTTCCCCTATGGTGGGAAAAAAGCAATCAGTGGGAAAGGTGACTCTGAGGTGGCAGGGGGTTGATGGAGCAGCACCAAACCCCCACAGAACCCCAAAGTTCCAACAGGATTGGGTCATCTGGCTGAGTTCTAAGGGTACCCAAATAGGATGCCCCCATTTATGCTTGGAAAGGCTAACCCAGGCAGCAGTCAGTTTCTCCTAGATTCTCCTTCCTGTCTTGTGGCTCTCAAACATCTGATGTTCATGTCTTGTGGCGCTCAAACACCTCACAGTTATTCTGTATGGCTCTTTAAGCTAAGCAAGTTTGGCTACCCCTGCCATACGGTATAATAGAGAATTGATCTGTGGGATGTTGGTGTGTGTGTGTGTTTTTAGGTAGAGGCACCAAATTTTCAGCATAGCATCTGGTGACTCTTCTCAACCCCCTCCCCCAATTTTCAAAAAGTTTGGCCCAGGGGGTCTAATTCTATGAGCCCCAAAAGAAGGTGCCCCTATCCTCCATTATTTCCAATGGAATGAAGACATTTAAAAGGAATGTGATGGCCAGAACTCCCTTTGCAGTTCAGTCATGCTTACCACTCACAACCTTGCTCCTAGCTCCACTCCCAAAGTCCCCAGATATTTCTTGATGGTTATATATATTTTATTGAAATGTTGAAAGAAAAAAAAAGGGGGGGGGAGGTAAAGGAATACAGAGTGAAAAGGGAAAAGGGGTAAGAATAAAATAAAATCAGCAACATTATTTCCCTGCATCATTTGAATACGTAATAATACTCTTAGTTTTAACAAGCTTATAGGTTATAGTCTATAGGTTATACTATAGGTTTGCTACTATAAATTCAACCATATCAAAATAAGGAGTACATGGATAGAGCAACAGATAATATGCAATGTTGAGTTTATACATTAAGCCATTCATAAAAAGGTTTCCAAAGATTTTCTCTATCTTTTGGTAGCTTGCCTTTAACACAAAGTGCAAGTATGTCCATTTCTGCTGTCTCTAGCATTTTATCAATCAAATTTTGTTTCTTTGGAGTTTCATGGTGTTTCCAACATTGTACTATCAAAAGTCTTGCTGCCGTTATAATATGTATCATAAGAACATAAGAGAAGCCATGTTAGATCAGGCCAATGGCCCATCCAGTCCAACATTCTGTGTCACACAGC
Source organism: Heteronotia binoei (assembly GCF_032191835.1). NCBI lineage: Eukaryota > Metazoa > Chordata > Lepidosauria > Squamata > Gekkonidae > Heteronotia > Heteronotia binoei. The sequence continues at coordinate 42,347,464 of NC_083239.1, read as the reverse complement.
GGCCAAATATATATATATATATATATATATACATACACACACACACTGTGGCTAATAGCCACTGATGGACCTCTGCTCCATATTTTTATCTAACCCCTTCTTGAAGGTGGCTATGCTTGTGGACGCCACCACCTCCTGTGGCAGTGAATTCCACATGTTAATCACCCTTTGGGTGAAGAAGTACTTCCTTTTATCCGTTTTAACCTGTCTGCTCAGCAATTTCATCGAATGCCCACGAGTTCTTGTATTGTGAGAAAGGGAGAAAAGTACTTCTTTCTCTACTTTCTCCATCCCATGCATTATCTTGTAAACTTCTATCATGTCACCCCTCAGTCGACGTTTCTCCAAGCTAAAGAGCCCTAAGCGTTTCAACCTTTCTTCATAGGGAAGGTGTTCCAGCCCTTTAATCATTTTAGTTGCCCTTTTCTGAACTTTCTCCAATGCTATAATATCCTTTTTGAGGTGCGGCGACCAGAACTGCACACAGTACTCCAAATGAGACCGCACCATCGATTTATACAGAGGCATTATGATACTGGCTGATTTGTTTTCAATTCCCTTCCTAATAATTCCCAGCATGGCGTTGGCCTTTTTTATTGCAAACGCACACTGTCTTGACATTTTCAGTGAATTATCTACCATGACCCCAAGATCTCTCTCTTGGTCTGTCTCTGCCAGTTCACACCCCATCAACTTGTATTTGTAGCTGGGATTCTTGGCCCCAATGTGCATTACTTTGCACTTGGCCACATTGAACCACATCTGCCACGTTGACGCCCACTCACCCAGCCTCAACAGATCCCTTTGGAGTTCCTCACAATCCTCTCTGGTTCTCACCACCCTGAACAATTTAGTGTCATCCGCAAATTTGGCCACTTCACTGCTCACTCCCAACTCTAAATCATTTATGAACAAGTTAAAGAGGATGGGACCCAGTACCGAGCCCTGCGGCACCCCACTGCTTACCGTCCTCCACTGCGAAGACTGCCCATTTATACTCACTCTCTGCTTCCTATTACTCAGCCAGTTTTTGATCCACAAGAGGACCTGTCCTTTTACTCCATGACTCTCAAGCTTTCTAAGGAGCCTTTGATGAGGAACTTTATCAAAAGCTTTCTGGAAGTCAAGGTAAACAACATCTATCGGGTCTCCTTTGTCCACATGTTTGTTCACCCCCTCAAAGAAATGTAACAGGTTAGTGAGGCAAGATCTTCCCTTGCAGAACCCATGCTGAGTCTTCCTCAATAACCCGTGTTCATCAATGTGCCTACTCATTCTGTCCTTGATAATGGTTTCTACCAACTTTCCCGGTATTGAAGTCAGACTGACTGGCCTGTAATTTCCCGGATCTCCTCTGGAACCCTTTTTAAAGATGGGGGTGACATTTGCTACCTTCCAGTCCTCAGGAACGGAGGCAGATTTCAATGAAAGATTACAGATTTTTGTTAGAAGATCCACAAGTTCAACTTTGAGTTCTTTCAGAACTCTCGGATGTATGCCATCCGGACCCGGTGACTTATTAGTTTTTAATTTGTCTATCAGTTGTAGGACCTCCTCTTTTGTCACCTCAATTTGACTCAGGTCTTTCAACACCCCTTCCAATATTAGTGGTTCTGGGGCGGGCAAACACTTCTCATCTTCCACGGTGAAGACGGAGGCAAAAAATGCGTTCAGCTTCTCAGCCATTTCCCCATCCTCCTTCAGTAATCCTTTTACCCCATGGTCATCCAAGGGCCCCACTGCTTCCCTGGCTGGTTTCCTACTTCTAATATATTTGAAGAAATTTTTATTGTTGGTCTTTATGTTTTTTGCAATATGCTCCTCATAGTCCCTTTTTGCCTGCCTGATCACAGTCTTGCATTTGATTTGCCACTGCCTGTGTTCCCTTTTATTAATCTCACTTGGACTGGTTTTCCACCGCTTAAAGGAGTCCTTCTTACCTTTTACAGCTTCCATTACTTTGTTTGTTAACCATGCTGGCCTCTTCTTATACCTGTTTGTGCCTTTCCTAACTTGTGGTATGTATTTTATCTGAGCTTCTAGGATTATAGTTTTAAATAGTCTCCAAGCTTCCCCAAGGGTTTTGACCGTATTTACCTTTCCTTTCAGTTTCCTCCTCACATGCCTCCTCATCTCAGAGAATTTACCCCTTTTAAAGTTAAATGTGGTTGTGGCGGTCTTTTTGGGCAACTCCCTATTTATACAAATGGTGAAATCAATAACATTATGGTCACTGTTCCCAAGCGGCGCAATCACTTTTACGTCTCTCACCAAGTCTTGGGCATTACTTAGGACCAGATCCAGGATCGCCCCACCCCTGGTAGGTTCTGAGACCATCTGCTCCATAGCACAGTCATTGAGAGCATCAAGAAACTCAATCTCTTTCTCTCGACCAGAACACATATTGACCCAATCAATCTGCGGGTAGTTAAAATCACCTATTACGACACAGTTTTTACGTTTAGCCGCTATCTTTAATCCCTCCATCATATTATAATCGTCCTCTCTCTTTTGATTTGGTGGGCGATAACAAACTCCCATAGTTAAATTTCCTTTTGGGCCCTCTATTTCAACCCAAAGCATTTCTAAAAGGGAATCTAATTCTCTGACCTCAGTCTTACTGGACCGTATATCCTCTCTGACGTACAGAGCCACCCCACCTCCAACCCTTCCCTCCCTATCCTTCCGATATAACTTATATCCAGGAATCACCGTGTCCCACTGATTCTCCTCATTCCACCAAGTTTCTGAAATTCCCACAATGTCTATGTTTTCTCCCAACACTAAACATTCCAATTCACCAATTTTACTTCGGACACTTCTAGCATTTGCATACAAACATTTATAATTTCCCAAGCAAGCTAGGCCCACCACCTCTCTCCTGCCGCCTCGAGACTCTAGCAGACAGTCCATACTGTTTGTCACCATCACAGTGGACAACTCTGATCCGTTACTCGGTAGAAAAATAGAAGCCAACCCTTCATCTCTTTGAGACGAGTCCTCCCGAACCAGAGACATTCCATCTCCTGTCAGCTTTCCCCCAAGATTTAGTTTAAAAACTGCTCTGCCACCTTTTTGATTTTAAGCGCCAGCAGCCTGGTTCCATCCGGAGACAAGTGGAGACCGTCTCTTTTGTACAGCTCCGGCTTGTTCCAGAAAGCATCCCAGTGCCTAACAAACTTAAACCCTTCCTCCTTACACCATCGTCTCATCCACACATTGAGACTTCTAATTTGCGCCTGTCTCTCCTGCCCTGCACGTGGAACAGGTAGCACTTCCGAGAAGGCCACCTTGGAGGTCCTGGCCTTAAGTCTCCCACCTAGCAGCCTAAATTTCTCCTCCAGGACCTCACGACTGCATTTCCCCACATCGTTGGTGCCAACATGCACCATGACCACAGGCTCCTCCCCAGCACTGTCTATCAGCCTATCTACTACACGCGTAATGTCCGCTACCTTCGCACCAGGCAGGCAAGTCACCATACGGTCAATACGCGGTTTCGCCACCCAGCTGTCTACTTGCCTAAGGATCGAATCACCAACTACCAAGACCCCCCCTCTCCCCCTGCCCAGGGATGGTTCCTTGGCGCGAAAGGATACCCGCTCACCAACCGAAGAAGAGGTCCCTTCTGAGGGTGCATTCCCCTTATCCTCAGCAAGGTGCCCTGTTCCCTCTAGACCCTCACGCTCTCTGGCAGCAACGGGGCTGCCACATTCAGAGTGGGGCTCATCTAATACGCCCCCAAGAGTCTTCCCCAATTGCCTGACTGACCGTCTCTGCTTCTCCAGGGCAGTCACCTCGGCCTCAAGGGTACGAACTCGTTCCCTGAGGACCAGGAGCTCCTTGCATCGAGCACACACCCAAGACTTCTGTCCTGTGGGCAGATAGTCATACATGTGACACTCAGTGCAAAACACTGGAAAGCCCCCACCCCCCTGCTGGCATTCTACCTTCATGATATATATATTAATATACAGTCCTCTTTAAATGCTGTTGTTTACGTGGCTCCCCTTCTGGAAGGTCAACTTACCTTATTGGGAGAACAAGGAAATCAGGGATCTGGGTTCCTGGTCCTTAGGAAGCCCTCAGGCAAAGAGCCACAGGCCAAGAGCCCTTTAGCTCTCGCCCTTTGGCAAGGAGCAGCTTAAAATGCAAACAGGGTGGAGCAGACCACTCCTAAGCAATCATCAACAATTACTCTCAATCAATCAATCAATCACTTTCACCTTTAGCCCACTCACCCAAACGTACAGCAGTTCCCCAGCTATCACAACTCAGCCTTTTCAGCAGTCACCCAAGCCTCAGAATGAAGTCTTTCAAAATGCAGAAATTCTTAGCAACTTCTCCAGCTGTCTCAGCTTATCAGAGCTGCTCTGCTCTGTTCTGTTCCTCTCAGGCCTCTCATCAAATGTTTACTCTGCCTTGAATGGTCTGTTGGTCATATGGTCAATAAAAATAGTTCTGGTTTTTAAAAGGATATGTGTTGTCAGTATTTTTTGTAACATTTCATGCACCATGATTCACTATTTTTTTTATAACTCCACAAGTCCACCACATATGGAAAAATGTACCCACTTGAGAAATACATTTCCAACACTTATTGGAGACAGTAGTATACATTTTAGACAGTTTATCAGGTGTTGTATACCATCTATAAAACATTTTAAAAATATTTTCTTTACAAGTAACAGCTCTAGTAAGTTTTATATCCCAGATATTTCTTGAGTCGGACCTGGCAGTCCTCCATGGTAGCCAAGCACTGGGCTACTGGGAGATACTGAGGCGAGGCCATGGAAATTTGGAGTGGAGCTGAGGGTCCCGATCTCAGAGGGAAATCCCTCTGTCGATCAGGGGTTGACAGTGGGATTCCCTGAGCATAGAAGAAAAGCTCCTGCAGGGAGATGGGAGCCCCGAGGAGGGCAAGGGAGCCAGTTTGGTGTAGTGTTTAAGTGTGCAGACTCTTATGTAGGAGAACCAGGTTTGATTCCTCACTCCTCCACTTGCAGCTGCTGGAATGGCCTTGGGTCAGCCATAGCTCTCACAGAGGTTGTCCTTAAAAGGGCAGCTGCTGTGAGAGCCCTCTCAGCCCCACCCACCTCACAGGGTGTCTGCTGTGGGGCGAGAAGATATAGACAGAATGGGGTATACAGGCCACAGCAGACATGCTCTGCCACACATTGAGATGGATCAGGATAAGTAAGAGCACCAGTCCAGTATAGGGTTGCCAATCCAATTCAAGAACTATCTGGGGACTTTGGGGGTGCGGCCAGGAGACATTAGGGGTGGAGCCAAGACCAAGGCTGTGACAAGCATAATTGAACTCCAAGGGAGTTCTGGCCATCACATTTAAAGGAACAGCACACCTTTTCAATTCCTTCCTTCCGTAGGAAATAATGAATGACAGGGGCACCTTCTTTTGGGGCTCATAGAATTGGACCCCCCCGGTCCAATCTTTTTGAAACTTGGGGGGTATTTTGAGGAGAGGCACTAGATGCTATAATGAAAATTTGGTACCTCTACTCCAAAAAACAGTCCCCCCAGAGCCCCAGATACCCGCAGATCAATTCTCCATGATTTTCTATGGGAATAAATCTCCATAGGGAATAATAGAGTTCCCGGGAGACATTTCTCTCCCCTCCCCCCACTTTCTGACGACACTGAAGCGGGGGGAGGGCCTCCAAACCGGGGAATCCCCTGTAGGCTTGCCAACCCTCCTGCCCTAGCGGGGGGCCCCCGGATTTGAACCCTCTCCCCCCGCTGTGCATAAAAATGGAAGCGGGGGCCGCCGCCGCGCACTGCCGCCGCCGCGAGCGAGTCCTCCGAGTCCTGCGAATTTGATTTTTTTTCCTGAGCGAGCGGTTTACTCTTCTCATCACCTCTAAAAACTCCGTTGGTCTTAAAGGTGCCCCTGGATGGAGACTTCGTCACACCAACCCCCCACATTTGGCATTCTGTTAAGTTCCTTTGCGTCAGAGCGCCAAGCCGCGCTCCATACGGAAGCCGGGAAGGCCGCGCCGCCTCTCCAGTCTCCTTGGTGAGCGCCTGAAGCTCCTCCCCCTTCAGCTGCCTGGCACAGTCGTCAGCGCTTCCAACGTGGAGCCGGCCGGGGCGAAGGCGGAAGCGGCCTGAGGAGGAGACTGGAGGGCAGCCCTGGGTAGCTGCCGCCTCAGCCTGAGGAGCCTCCGGCCATGGAGAGGACCTTGGAGAAGGTCAGCGTCGGCTCTGGATGGCTGCCTGCCTGCAAGGGGGACCCGGGGCCGCCTCGTGCGTGCCAGGGGGAGAGGTCATGCCAAGGAATGAGCCAGGGAGATCTTTGAGCTGGACACGTGAGTGTGGGGTTGTGCCATGAAAATACTGTTTGTAAAAATGAAGTAAAAACAGCCTCTAAGCACATTCTTTTTTAAAAAAAAATAGCCTGCATTTAGGGGTGATTTTAGGGAACTACGACTGTTCTCCAGACTACCAAAAAATCGTTTTCCCTAGAAAAAACAGATGCTTTTGATGGTGGACTTTATGGCATCGAACCCCGTGGAGGTCCCTGTCCTCCCCATACTCCACCCTCAAATCTTCAGGATTTTCCAATTTGGAGCTGGCAAAAAGGGGTCTGCACCAAGGCAAAACAAAGAAGAAACAAATTGGTATAGAGGGAAATAGAATCTTTAATAATTGAACAGTTATTCCCCTGATGAAGCTACACATGAGATGTGTAGAGGCTGTATAATTATTAAAGATTCTATTTCCCTCTGCACCAATTTGTTTCTTCATCTTCAATTTGAAGCTGGCAACCTTGCCCCCTGCCAATCCCTGCTGATGACTGGGAAGGACCTGGAAACTCTAGCCTGACTTGTAATTGTTTTAAACAATTATACTCTCTTTTTAAAAGTATGTGCTGTGTTGAGGGGAAATCCTTTTGTGCTTCTAGGGGCAGGAAAGGCTCTCTCTGCTTTTTCCTTAGAAGAAGAGCAATAGCAACAGTAGAGCCTGGAAAGGATGGGTGTATTTTGAAGTATTGTGATATTTTGACCAAGTACCAACACCTCTAGAGTCTTCTGTATCCCATGGGTATGAAGCAGAAATGATGCATTTGACAACTTGGTATTATGGCCAGATTCTGCTTTATTAGCAACGTTCTGTGATTTTTTTTTTTAAATAGCAGTCATAATTGCTAAAACAATTTCAAGTACAAATAGGGCTTTTTTGTAGCAGGAACTCTTTTGCATATTAGGCCAAACCCTAGGGTTGCCAATCCCCAGGTGGGGGCAGGGGATCCCTCGGTTTGGAGGCCCTCCCCCCCACTTCAGGGTTGTCAGAAAGCGGGGGGAGGGGAGGGAAATGTCTGCTGGGAACTCTGTTATTCCCTATGGAGATTTATTCCCATAGAAAATCATGAAAAATTGATCTGCGGGTATCTTGGGCTCTGGGGGAGCTATTTTTGGGGTAGAGACACCAAATTTTCAGTATAGCATCTAGTGCCTCTCCCCAAAATACCCCCCAAGTTTCAAAAATATTGGACTAAGGAGTCCAATTCTATGAGCCCCAAAAGAAGGTGCCCCTATCCTTCATTGTTTCCTATGGAAGGAAGGAAGGAATTGAAAAGGTGTGCCGTCCCTTTAAATGTGATGGCAAGAACTCCCTTTGGAATTCAATTATGCTTGCCACAGCCTTGATCTTGGCTCCACCCCTAATGTCTCCTGGCTCCACCACCAAAGTCTCCTGGCTCCACCCCCAAAGTCCCCAGATATTTCTTGAATTGGACTTGGCAACCCTAATCCCCTGCCCCCACCTGGGGATTGGCAACCCTAGTCCAGTAGCAGAAAAAAAAACTCCTACCCTGCCACAAATGTTGTCAGTCTTTAAGGTGCTGCAGGACTCTTGCTCTTTCCTAATGCATTGCTTAGTGAATGTCCAATTTTGTTGTCCATACTGACTCGCTCTGTGTAATCCGCCTTGAGTCCTTGAGAGAAAGATGGACTAGAAATAATGTTAGGGTTCCCAGCCTCCTGCTAGGGCTGGGTTTTACCATGGTCTTGGGGCCCTCAACCCACTGGCACAGAGCTGCCCCCTCCCCAAAAGCTCCATCACACCCAATGTGCCTGGTGCGATGACATTACCTGGAAGTGATATTGTTGCGCTGGGCACATTGTGAGGGGGTGCTCTAACAATTTGGGTAAAAACTCTATGGCACCGTAGAGTTTTTGCCCAAATTGCTAGAGTGTTCCAATGCGACGTACCTAGCACGATGATGTCACTTTCAGGTGGCATCATCATGCCGCACGCTTCTCCCCTGCTGGAAGCCAGCTAAGACCTGGCGGTGGCAACCCTAAATAACGTCTGTGGTTTTTTAAAATTTGCTCTTTCTCTGCCCTTCACCTTCTTGGTGAAACAGAAGCTTAGAAGACAGGAAGGGGAAGGAGGAAATGAATGAGAAGGTTGCCACCAGAGGAATGGCCACATCTGGCCAAGTTGAGTTCAGGTCTGAAGGACAAAATCTCCTTCAGGCTCTTTACCTTTCTGAGATAAAGAGAGCGTGCTTGGCTCCTTTTGTGGTTAGCTCCTTTCCAACCGTTTATCCCTGCAGGTGAGTCACCCTTTCCCATGATGGCTTCACCATTCTTGTAAAGACAGCAAGAGGAAATGGAAAGTGAAAGCAGAGGGCAACCGCAGGGACTGTAGGCTCATAAAAAGTGGCCAGGTAAAAGCCTAACTGGTGCGCAGGGCTAATATGCAAAGTTCCGGCTGGTTTGCCATCAGGGGTGTGTGGCCTAGTATGCAAATGTGTTCCTGCTGGGCTTTTTCTACAAAAAAAGTTCTTTGTGAAACAATGGTGATGTCAGGGGGTGTGGCCTAATATGCCAATGAATTCCTGCTGGTTTTTTCCTACAAAAAAGTCCTATGTGAAACAATGGTTATGTCAGGGGGTGTGGCCTAATATGCTAATGAGTTCCTGCTGGGCTTTTTGTACAAAAGTTGGTGGGGATTTCAATTATATTGACTCCCCTTTCAGGGTTAATGAAGAGATGCACTTGGATCAGACTGTAATTAGTTACTTTCCAAAGGCACACCTCTAGCTTTACCTCTACCTGTAAATGCTTTCTATCCTAATTGTTATTAGGAATGCATATACTTTGTTTCTTTTGCGTGTGTTTTCCTTTTAAAGAGGTTCCCTGATGAAAATGGCCTTGAATTCAGTTCACAGGGATTGATAGTTTCTATCCAAAATACCTGTCACCAGTGTTTTGACCCAAAGAGAACTCCAGTTTTCTGGGTTACACCTCTGAGGATGCCAGTCACAGTTGCTGGCAAAATGTCAGGTCTCATAATGCCAAGACCACGGCCACAAAGCCTGCAATATCTACAACAACCAATGTTTTGATTGGTTGTGTGGGCGTGTCATTTTTTTCCCCTTGTGCAATTCTTGAATTTTGCATAGTTGATTGACAGGCAGGAATTTAGCATGCAAAGCTTTCCTCCAGGGTAGGGAAGCGTGGAAGACAAAAATGATCATTCACTACATTACCCACTGGGGTGGGGGAAAGGATGATAAATTGGGGGGATTCGGCCAATTAGAAAGGAGGAGCTATGCAGAGGAATCAGACTCCTTGGGCTTTTCTTCCAAAATGGGGAACAGAACAATCCGGAGTGTACCAAATTTCAGCAAGATGGTTGTTTATGATATCCAAATGTGAATTTTCTTCAGGCCTCATTTTGAGCAGGAGCTCACAGGAGTGGCGCTCCGGAACCTCTACATTTTATTGTGTCTTTTTTTAAATCCCCCCCCCCCCCCAAAAAAAGATACTTGTTTCTGGGCTCCATTGTTCATATTCCCTGTGAGAATTTTGCTGAACTCTAAGATCTGACAAACTTTCAAATATTTTTCCCTGCAAAAAATGGGAAAATAACCAAAACATAATGCAGAGAGATGAAAATTTTCATCATGCCACTGTGGCCACCTAGGAGAAAGAAATTTTAAAAGTACGCTGGGAGTAAGGATTTATGATGATAATTCTCATTCAAGAAGCATTTTAAGGTCAATGCTGAGCTGATATAACCAGGGCTTTTTTGGTAGAAAAAGCCCAGCAGGAATTCATTTGCATATTAGGCCACACCCCCTGGTGCCAAGCCAGCCAAAACTGCATTCCTGTGCATTCCTGCTCAAAACAAAGCTCTGGATATAACTTAGTGCGCTTTTCAGTGATGTCAGGGATGTGTGGCATATGCAGATGAGTTGTGCTAATGCGCTCCGGCACTTCTTTTCCTACAAAATGACCCCTGATTTTCTTAAGCAGCAGTTCATGAATGTAGCATTTCTATATAAAAACACATCACTGATTTCTTTTTCACACCTGTCTTCCATCACTAAACCCAATACTGCTTGTTTAAGATTTCGAGGAAAGGCCCTTGCTTTTGTAGCGGCCCCTCATTTGAGGAGCTCTTGCCCTCCCTGTTGAAGTTCTCAGGTTGACTAATTTTTGTCATCAAGCAAAAAAAATCCCCCAAACCCTGTCTTTGAGTCCCAAGCTTTTACTCATTTTATGGACTTCATCGGGGGGGGGGGGGGGGGTGTAGAAAAAGCCCAGCAGGAACTCATTTGCATATTAGGCCACACCCCCTGACACCAAGCCAGCCAGAACTGTGTTCCTGTGCATTCCTGCTCAAAAAAAGCCCTGGACTTATTTGTGCTTTTAGAGCTGCCTGGTTGGCCCTAGTGATTCCTGATTTTCAGCAAATCTGCAGGCTTACACTTTAACATTGCCTTCGCCTTTTGTCTATTTGTGCATTTGACTGTCTTCATGGTTTTATCATTGTTGTTAACCACTTCACAAGCCCGCATGTGTAAAGAGTAAGAGAATTCAATATTTTTAAATACACAAACAAACTCTGGGATGGCATGGTCCACACCCTCAATTTGTCCCTTGGCCTTCTGGGATGAAATACGTTTTGGCCATAGCATTTCAGGGTCTGGCCACCAGACAGCTTCCCCATCTATGTTCGGGTGCCACCACCCCAATCTCCACTTAAAGTTGCCAACCTCCAGGTGGGGCCTGGATACCTCCCAGAATTACAACTGATCTCTAGACTATAGTGGTCTGTTCCGCTTAGGGTTGCCAATCCCCAGGTGAGGACAGGGGATCCCCTGGTTTGGAGGCCCTCCCCCCGCTTCAGGGTCATCAGAAAGCAGGGGGAGGGGAGGGAAATGTCTGCTGGGCACTGCATTATTCCCTATGCAGACTGATTTCCATAGGGTATAATGGAGAATTGATCTGGGGCTCTGGGGGCTGTTTTTGAGGCAGATGCACCAAAAGTGCAGCATAGCATCCAGTGCCTTTTCCTGAAATAGCCTCCAAGTTTCAAAAAGATTGGACATGGGGGGTTCAATTCTATGAGCCCCAAAAGAAGGTGCCCCTATTCTTCATTACTTCCTACAGAAGGAAGGCATTTCAAAAGTGTGCAGTCCCTTTAAATGTGATAGCCAGAACTCCCTTTGGAGTTTAATTATGTTTGTCACAACCTTGCTCCTGGTTTCAACTCCAATGTCTCCTGGCTCCACCCCCAAAGTCCCCAGATATTTCTTGAGTTGGACCTGGCAATCCTGCTTCCCCTGGAGAAAAATAGTTGCTTTGGAGAGTGGACTGGATGGTGTTACAATTTAGTGATGCCCTCTTCAAACTCTGCCTTCCGAAGCTCCATCCACAAATCTCCAGGAATTTCCAAAACCAGACTTGCCATCACAACCTCTTCTTGGCTCTGAGAAGCACACGAAAAACGACTTTACCTGCTTTCCCTCGTTTTCATGCCATTTTATTCAAGGATTTGACTACAAGGGTGACATAGACTTGCACCAAAGAAAGAAAAGAAGGAGAGGAGGGGAGAAGGAGGGAAGGGAAAGGGGAAGAGAAGGGAATCACCAAAGTGTGATTAACACATGGAATTCACTGCCACAGGAGGTGGTGGCAGCTACAAGCATAGACAGCTTCAAGAGGAGATTGGATAAACATATGGAGCAGAGGTCCATCAGTAGCTATTAGCCACAGGGTATTGTTGGAACTTCATCTGGGCCAGTGATGCTCTGTATCCTTGGTGCTTGGGAGGGACAACAATGTGAGGGCTTCTAGTGTCCTGGCCCCACTGATGGACCTCCTGATGGCACCTGGATTTTTTGGCCACTGTGTGACAGAGTGTTGGACTGGATGGGCTATTGGCCTGGTCCAACATGGCTTCTCATGTTCTGAAGGGAAGGGAAGGGTAAGGAAGGGAAGAAATTTAGGCCATTCTCCATTATCTGTCAGAGGACAGACTTTGCATGTTCTCGTCCTTCAGCCAGATCTACTGTCCGCTGCTGCTCTTAGGCGACGGGTTGCACGTGATGCTGTTGAGGTTAAAGGCGATCCCTGCTGAGTACAGCCCCATCCCCAAAGGCAAAAAGCAGGCTGTGGCTGTGCTGCAGCCCTTGGCGACGAATGGGGTGGCAAGGCCACTTTCTGCAGGTACAGAAAGAAGTCAGTTAGCAGGGGGTCTTGTCAATCTGGAGCCGGTGCTGAAGAGCACCTACAGAAGGAGCAGGAGTGTTCAAAAAGTCCCTGATTCAAATTTCATTTCCGTTTCCACGCTGAGACAAAACACACTGAGACAAAACTCCAATCCCAAATCTCCAAGAATCTGCCCAGCTAGAGTTGGTGACCCAGTGCCCCTCAGTAAACACACAGACCTGACATTGTGGGGCTTTTTTTATTACAGGAGCTCCTTTCCATATTAGCCCACATCCCCTGATGTAGCCAATCTAGGGTTGCCAAGTCCCCAGCGTTGCCTGGTGGGGAACCTATTGTACCATAGAGTTTTCCCTCCCAAATGGCTAGAGCGTCTGGGGAAACCATAGAATTTTCCCAGAAACGCCTAGAGCTGCTGCCGCCAGCGTGATGACATCACTTCTGGGTGACATCATCGTGGCGGCAACGTTGAGGGAGGTTCCCCCCCCGGTCCAATGTGGGTCAGCGGGTTGGGAAACTTCTGGGCAGGGAAACCCCCACACGGATCAGAGGCTTGGCAGCCCTAAGCCAATCCTCCTGGAGCTTACAGTCGGCCCTGTAAGAAGAGCTTTGTAAACTCATGGATTGGCTACATCAGGGTTGTTGTGTGGCCTAATATGGCAAGGAGTTCCTGCTACAAAAAAAGCCCTGCCGACATGCATACAAAACCACACAAACTCACACAGCTCCCTGGAGCTAAAAAGGGCTGGATTTGTCAAGCTCCAGAGCTGATGTCGCCGATTGGTCACTCAATTCTTCCAGCTTGCAAAAGAGATGAGGAGAGCTTCAGGGATTTGGATTTGGGACTTGGGTGGCAAGGAATGGGCAGGGCAATTTCGAACCCGTCTCTCTCTGAGAGCCAGTGCGGCAGGCGAGGGAACGCTTACCTCCGTTCACCACCCCTGAGATGGTGATGCAGTGATCCTGGGCTCCTGTGCACATCAGCGTCTCATCCGCCTCACAGTCAGAGGCTGAACCAAAGGCGAAGCATGAGGGGCACTTCAGCCCATTGGAGGTGCGGCTCACAGGCGGCACTAGGAAGAAAGACCCACAGGGACACCGTAGTTCTATGGGTTTGATGGGTGTTCCAGGAACTAAATTGCTTAAATAACCCAGGGTACCCAGCCACAGAGGAGGCTGCTCGCTATGCCTCTGCCTGAGTCACTGTTCTGGCTTTATTTCTTGCTGATCAGCCTCTGCTGCAGAGGGCAGATAGGCAGCAGTCTTGATCAGGCCCTTGGATCCTCCCCACCCCATCATTCCATCCAGACCCCACATACCGTTGATGGAAGCAACATTGCAGTTATCGGCGGTGCAGCATTAGGTGCTGCTCGTCCAATACAGCCCTTTTCCGGCAGTGATGGTCATGACCTTCTCATCGCAAGGCTGAGCGTTCCACTGGCATGCTCTGTACACCCCCGACATCTGGGCCCCTCCTGTTTCAAAGTCAGCAAAGCCACAAAGGAGTTAAAGTGCAAATCCAGAACACCGTTCCTTGGAATGGAAGTGTTTCCACCATGCCGAATAACTCATAGGGCCTTTGAGGTGGTTCGTGGATTATTTTTGAAAATCTGATCTCAGTGACAGTAACAGCGAAAGGGAAATCAGCAAAAACAAGAACCCAACTCTTCCTTTGTGGTGGTGAGTTTCAGGAGAAGGTTTTAACTATCAGGTACTCTCAGAGGGCGCCCAGTAGCCCTGCAGGATGGTTCAAGGTATTCTGGGGGCCCAAGCATAGAACCTGTCAGGGCTTTTGTTTTGTAGCAGGAACTCCTTTGCATATTAGGCCACACACCCCTGATGCAGCCAATCCTCCAAGAGCTTACAGGACTCTTAGTACAGGGCCTATAAACTCTTGGAGGATTGGCTACATCAGGGGTGTGTGGCCTAATATGCAAAGGAGTTCCTGCTACCAAAAAAGCCCTGGAACTTGTCATGTTCAGGGCAGAGCCTGGAGCTTTAACTCTGCTGAGGCGATCTGGGATGCACAATCTGGAAGTGATGTCATCACGCTGGCGACATCGCACGGCAGCAGCTCTAGGCGTTTCTGGGAAAACTCTATGGTTTCCCCAGACACTCTAGCCATTTGGGAGGGAAATCTCCTAGTTTGGCAGGCCCCAACCCACTGGCAGGGAGGAGGCCACCAGGAGGATCCCCGCTGCCCAAAGAGCCCATCATTGCGTGGTGTGATGACATCACCCAGAAGTGACATATCATGCCGGACGCATCACGTGGGACACTCTAGGAATTTGCTTGAAACTCTATGGTTTCATGCTGCGATGCTCTAGCAATTTGGGGGGGGAATCTATGGTACCAGCCAAGGGGGACTTGGCAACTCTACTACAGAGTCACCGTAAGTCTGTTGGACTTGGCATTATTAACCACTTTCCACCACAACCGGGCACGGAATACCTGTTGTCTCCTTCTGAGCTGCCATGGCTGAGTGGAAGTCCTAGCTAGAGATTATGCCAGCTCTGGGTTGGAAAAATTTCTGCAAATTTGGGGGTGGCGCATGGGGAGGATATTGTTTGTGGAAGGGAATGACCTCAACAGTCTCATAGACTCTACTATCCAAAGCAGCCATTTTCTCCAGGGGACCTGATCTCTGCTCTCTTGTGATCAGCCACAATTCCTGGAGATGCCCAGGCCCCACCTGGAGGTCCGGAGAAAAAGCACAAGCTCTGTGCCTGTCAGCTTCTATATGGTAAAGTTCCTAAAGGAGCATAATCCCATAAAGACAGACTGATAACAAAAATGCCTCCGTTTATTGTTCTCAGTAATATTCCTCCTGTAAAGTACTGGGGTCGGCGCAGTAAGAGACCAGAGTCGGAGAGTGATTTCAGCAAGCTTTACTTCAGGAACACCAACACAACTGAGCTCTATTCAAACCTCCCGCTCCTTTTATACAATTCTTGCCCCCTTCTGATTGGACCTTAACTATATACATGGATTGGCTATTTACAGAGGCCTAAGGGCCTATCAGGGTACAGTATGAGCCTAGATGTTGATTGGCTACTTATGTTTCAATCCTTCCCCTGATTGGGCACGCTTAGGCCTTCTCTGGAACCCTGGTGTGGAGTACAAGCTTGGCTTGTTCAGCTTCCCTCCAAAAGTAACAGTTCCCTCCAAAAGTAACAGTTCTCCATTTGAACCTAGGACACAACACCCCTCCCCCCATAGTTCCAGCTATCAGGTGACATAGTCCTGGAGATATGCCGGAGGGCGGCGGTCTCGTGTCGAGCGTCGGAGCTCCGAGGGGACTGGGCGTTCTGACTCGGTTGGTGGTTCCGCGGCTGCAGAGCTGGAGACATCTGGGACGGCGGCCCTGGAAGACCTGGGTTCAGCTGCGCGGTCGGGGGTCTCCTCCTGCTGGGCCGAAGCGGGCTCCACGGAACCCTGTTCTGTGTCAGGCTCACGGGGACTTACGTTGTCTGGATCTGGAGCCTCTGACCTTGGCTCCCCGGCAGGCAGGCGACCACGGAGTTGGTCGATGTGTCGCCTCAGGAGATGTCCACCCTCCAAGGTCACTGCATAGGAGACCGGTCCTGTGATGTGGTCCACCTTTCCAGGGAGCCAGGCGGGGCCAGTGGTGGCATAGTTCCGTGCCCACACTGTCTCACCTGGGTAGAACCCTCTGGGGGCTTTAAGGTGTTCCGGTGCCGGTCGCCTGTCTGGGGCTCGGTCAGGGTGCAGCTTGTCCAGCAGGGTGGTGATGCGGCGGCCCATGAGGAGTTCGGCTGGACTGCGACCTGTGGAGGCGGTGGGTGTGGTCCGGTAGGCCATTAAGAAACACGCCAAGTCTTTTGGCCAGTCTGAGGGGCCCAGACGGTTCAAGGCCTCCTTTGCTGTGCGCACCATCCGCTCTGCCTGGCCGTTGGTGGCTGGATGAAACGGGGCAGAGCGAATGTGCCTGATGAGGTTCCTGGCTAAGAAGTCCTGGAACACTGCGGACGTGAATGCTGTGCCGTTGTCGGTGACGATGGTCTCCGGCAACCCGTGGGTTGCAAAGATGGCCCTCAGAGCCGTGATGGTTGCCTGCGATGATGGCGAGGGCACCTGGACCACCTCCAACCACTTGGAGTATGAATCCACTAGTATGAGTAGAGTCCGCCCATGGAAGGGGCCAGCAAAGTCCATATGCAGTCTTGACCAGGGGGTTTTGGTGGATTCCCATGGTTGCACTGGGCCACGTGGGGGGTCAGGCCTTGACACCTGGCATGTCGGGCACCTTTTAACCCAAGCCTCAATTTCTGCATCGAGGCCGGGCCACCAGACATAGCTTCGTGCGAGAGCCTTCATGCGGACTATGCCCGGGTGTGCCTCGTGCAGGGCTCTAAGCACTTGGTCTTGCAAGGGTTTGGGGATGACGACTCTGTTGCCCCATAGTAGGCAGCCTTTGTGGGTGGATAGTTCGTCTTTCCGGGCTGCAAATGGAGTAAATTCCGGCCTAGTCGAGCCCTTGGGCCACCCCCTCCCCACCCAGTCCAAGACACGGGAGAGGACTGGATCACGAGCGGAGCGGGCAGCAACGTCGCGGGCGAGCAATGGCCTGTCCGGAAGCATGTCCATCAGTAGGATCTGATGAGCCGGGGCTGGATCGGGATCCACGTCAGGCAAGGGCAAGCGGCTCAGGGCGTCAGCATGGCCCATTGCCTTGCCCGGGTGATGCACTAGGGTGTAAGTGTAGCCGGCTAGAAAAATGGACCAACGGAGGACCCGTGGGGACAACACCTGAGGGGTCTGCCGGTCTGATGCAAAGAGGCCCAAGAGGGGTTTGTGGTCCGTATAGAGGGTAAAGGGCCGGCCGTAGATGTAATCATGAAATTTTTTGACGCCGGCCACAACTGCCAACCCTTCTTTGTCGATTTGGGCGTAGTTCCGCTCCGCCGATGAGAGGGTCCGCGAGTAGTACGCGATAGGGACTTCGGTCCCATCAGGGAGTCGGTGGCCCAGAACAGCCCCCACGCCATAAGGGGATGCGTCGCATGCAAGGACCAAGGGCAGGGTCTCGTCGAAATGGGCAAGGACGGAGTTGGACATCAGGAGGCCCTTGATATCCTGGAAGGCTTTAGCGTGCTGGCGGCCCCACGCCCAGGGTCGGTTCTTGTCTAGAAGCCGGTGCAGGGGTTCGGCCACCGCTGCCTTGTGGGGGAGAAAAGCATGATAAAAGTTTAGGAGGCCGAGGAAGGCCTGGAGTTCTTGCTTGTTGGTGGGCGCTGGAGCATCTCTGATGGCACGCAGCTTGGCGTCGGAGGGGTGGACCCCCTGGGCATCGATGGAGAACCCCAGGAATTCCACCCGATCCACGCCCAGGAGGCACTTCTCCCGTTTGACCTTGAGGCCGGCTGTTTCAAAACGTTGTAGGACTCCTCTAAGGCGGGCGGCGAATTCTTCAGGCGAGGCTGCAGCGATCAGCACATCATCGAAGAATGGAGTGACTCCGGGAAGTCCTTTTAAAAGAGAGTCCATGAGTTCCTGGAACAACCCCGGAGCCACACTCACGCCAAATTGCAACCGCTTTACTCTAAAGGCCCCCCGGTGGGTCACAATTGTTTGGGCGTTGGCCGTGGCCTCATCCACCGGCAGCTGTTGGTAAGCTTGGGCCAAGTCCAACTTGCCAAAAATTTTTGCGCCGGCTAGGGTGGCTAAAACGTGGCTGACGATGGGCACAGGGTATGCGTGGGCCTGAAGAGCCTTGTTGAGGGTGCACTTATAGTCTGCACAAATCCGCACTTCCCCACTGGGCTTGACTGGAGTCACGATGGGCGTTTCCCAGGCTGCATGGGTGACAGGCTCTAGTATTCCCTGTGCAATCAGTTTATCCAGTTCCTCCTCAATTTTAGGCTTGAGCGCGAATGGAACTCGCCGCGCTTTAAGCCTAATAGGCCGCACTGTGGGGTCGAGGTGTAGTGTAACCGGGGGACCCGTGTAGCAGCCCAAGGTGCCATCGAAAACGGCCGGGAACTCTTCGCAAACCTTGTTAAAGTCCACTCCGACAGTCTTATTGACCCCCCTGATCTCTATTCCCAGGGGCTTGAACCAGTCGAGACCCAAAAGGTTTGTAAGGTGGTTCTTGACCACTAGCACTTGTAGCTGGCCCTTGAACCCCTTGTATTCGACTGGGACCGGGCCCACTCCCAAGATAGGCACCTTATTCTTCTGGAAGTCCACTAAGGTAAACCCCGGGTCCCTGAGACGAGGCCTCAGCCTGGTGGGGATTTTAAAAAATGTCTCTGCCGCTATAATAGATGATGCTGACCCAGAGTCCACCTCCATTTGGCAGGGCACCCCCCCGATCTCTACATTGACCCGGATTTTGGAGGGCCTGACTGGCGAGGGTAGGTACTGTACCGGGTATTGGTGGGCGTGGAGAGCGTCGGTCTCGAAGTCTGGCTGGCCTTCGGAGTGCGCAGATCTTTGCGGGACGCGTGCTCGGGATGTAGATCTGCAGGCGCAGGCGATGTGGCCTTCCTTGCTGCAGAGTCGACAGGTGGCATTCCGGAATCGGCAGGTCTTTCGCTCGTGCTGGCCCCCGCAGCTTGCACATGCAGGTGGTGTCTTGTGTCTCATGCCCTGTGGGGTATGGGTGGTCTTTCTTCCTGCTGAACGATAGCCGGTTTGTAGAGCTTTGTCCTTGTCTGAGTCCTCTGTAGATGGTTCAGGGTTGATCTGGTGTGCCGCAGCCTGTCTTGTCAGCCGTGGCCCTGATCTGCCCTTCTCCCAGCTGGTGGCCACATCGATTGCCTTTGTTAGGTCGCACTCGGAGAGGGACAGGAGTTTCTGTACTAGTTTTTCGTCCCTCAAGCCCCATACAAACTGGTCGAGAAGGGCTTCGTTGAGGTCTGCGAAACTGCATCGGCTTGCCACCCGGCGCAGGCTTGTCAAGAACGCCATCGTGGTTTCGCTTGCCTTCTGTGTCCTTTGTCGGAAGTCCCAGTGCCGGGTGAGCTTGGTTGGCTGGGGCTGGAAATACTTCTCCAGAGCGCTGATGATGTCGTCCACCGGCGTCTCTGAGAGCTTCCTGGGTTGGAGAAGAGCCCTGGCTAAGTCCACGGTCTCTGTGCCACACGTACTGATAAGCAGAGCTCTCTGCATGGTAGTCTCTGTAATCTTCCAGAAGGTCAGGTATGACTGGAAGCCTTCGACCCACGAGTCCCACAGCTCGGGGCGATCGATGCTAAAAGGCTGCAGGAGGTTGGCTGGAGCCTCCATTCTTGGCAGCGTGTCTGGGCGGCTTGCGAGATGGGGTGTGCGCAGAGCGGAGGTGGGGACCCAGATGGCTTGGATTTAGCCACCTTTCCGTGTTCCTGGTTCTGTTGCTGGTTCTTACTGGTATCCCATCCTCGTCGCCAGTGTAAAGTACTGGGGTCGGCGCAGTAAGAGACCAGAGTCGGAGAGTGATTTCAGCAAGCTTTACTTCAGGAACACCAACACAACTGAGCTCTATTCAAACCTCCCGCTCCTTTTATACAATTCTTGCCCCCTTCTGATTGGACCTTAACTATGTACATGGATTGGCTATTTACAGAGGCCTAAGGGCCTATCAGGGTACAGTATGAGCCTAGATGTTGATTGGCTACTTATGTTTCAATCCTTCCCCTGATTGGGCACGCTTAGGCCTTCTCTGGAACCCTGGTGTGGAGTACAAGCTTGGCTTGTTCAGCTTCCCTCCAAAAGTAACAGTTCCCTCCAAAAGTAACAGTTCTCCATTTGAACCTAGGACACAACACCTCCTTTTATTGTGTTCAGCAATATTCCGTTCGGATTGGTTTTGACTGTGAGAGTGAAGTGGTTTGAATACGAAAAATGATTTTTGGAATGAGCAAGATACTTCGATAAAGCAATAAAGCGGAAGAGGAAGTTAATCCGGTCGTGCTATTGGTTCCTTGCTGCTTAAAAATAGATTGGAAATTTCTATTTTGGTGGAAGATTGGGTTGATATACTCTTCCACGCGTATTTCGGGAGGAATATTACTGAACGCAATAGACTGAGGCATTTTTGTTATCAGTCTGTCTTTATTGGATTATGCTCTTTTAAGAACTTTATCATAAAGAAGCTGACAGACACAGAGCTTGTGCTTTTTCTCCGGACCTCCTTCCGTGTGACTCTTCTAGTTGCACACCTGGACGCTGGCAACGCTTCCTTCCCCTCACAGTTTGCCAGGAAGGAGGGAGACAAAAACAAATAATACACCAAGCTCTTGAATTTGCATTGCAAGAATATTGTGGCTCCTTAAAAGATTTAACAAGTTTTCATTCCAGCGTTAGCGTTGCTGGACTGGAGCCCGCTTGGTTAGATCTTCTATCGCTCGAGTCCTCAAAAACTTACATTAGAATGAAAACAGTCAATGAACGTCTTTCTATTTTTGTATTCACACATTTAGGTAATATGCCACAAGCTTTTTATGAACCTATTGGGCCACCTGTAATTTTGAAAGAGGCAACATTATTTTTACTATGATATCTCGCATGCCGCCGTGAGTGGTTGAACCTGAGTCCTGTTCCACTTGAAGTACTGATGAATGTCTAACTGGTTTGTCTGTGATGATTTAATTACCTTTTTATCTTTCCAAGACAGCTGGGTGTGGATGTTTTTGAACTCTATGCATCTGTAAAAAACCCCAAAAAACTGCACAGTTGTCACTGATGGATTTTTGTTGTTGTTGCTGAGATGTGTTTGATTTTAGCATACTTTTTAAAATGCCAGCATGTGTTATCTTGAAGAAATGTTAGCAACCGCCTCGTTTGCCTAGTGGGAGAGCCGGCCCTGGTCCTAACTGTATATCGTTGCAACAGGTTTAACATGCATGCGGCTTATTCCAGGTGCAAATTTTCAGTTGCCTTGGGAAAAAAAAATCTTTTTAGCTAGCTTGTTGCAACTGTAACTCTTACCATGTGACCAGTGTTCCCTCTAAACTGAGTTAGCGTGAGCTAGCTCACAGATTTTTAGCCTCCAGCTCACACATTTTTGTTTTAGCCCGGGAAGGAGGACCCCAGAACACACTACTTTATGCAGTAGCTCACAACTTCAATGCCAGTAGCTCACAAAGAAGAATTTTTGCTCACAAGACTCTGCAGTTTAGAGGGAACATTGCATGTGACTGCTAAATATATCCAGCTTGCTATCTCAACTTCTTTGGTCAACAAATCATGACCAATTCATCAACAGAGTGTCAGCCCTCCATTTGGAAGTAGCCATAGGATAGGGTTACCAGCCCCTAGGTCCAGGCGGGGGATCCCCCGCTTTGGGGGGCTTCTCCCCACCCCCAAACAGCAACACTCCTACACTACGTCATTGACTAAGTAACGTCATGCGGAAGTGACATCATCACACTAGGGGCATTGCGTGGGGATCCTCTGGTCTGAGGGCAAAATTCTATGGTTTGAGGGCAACTTTACCATAGAGTTTCATCCTTAAACCAGAGCGTCCCTGCACAACGTCCCTGACGTGATAATGTCACTTCTGTGTGATGTCAATGTGGCAGTGATGTCACTGTTTGGAGGCGGAGCCCCTCCCTACCCCCTCCAGTGAGAGATAAGGACCAGGCAATCCTACGTTATGGCAATTTATTTATTTCTTTACTTTATAGCCTCCCTTTCTTCCCAATTGCGACCCAAAGTAGTTTGCACCATTCTCCTCTCTACCATTTTATCTTCACAGCAACCCTCTGAGCCAGGTCGCCAGCCTTCAGCTGGGGATGGGGGATTCTCCTGGGATTGCAAACTAACCTCTGCAGTACATATATCAGTCCCACTGGAGGAAATAGCAGATTGCATGACATCACATCCTGGCTGAGGCCCCTCCCCCAAATCCAGCTTCCCCAGGCACCGCCCCCAAATCTCCAGAAATTTCGCAAGCTAGAACTGGCAACTTTGGGGTAGGTTAGGCAGAAAATTATTATGAGCGCTTTCATACAGGCTAAATAATACTGTTTCGATCCACTTCAGCCACTGTTTCACGCAGCAAAATCCAGCTGCAAAGTGCACTAAAAGGGGATTGAAAGTGCGTTATTATTTAGTGCGTGTGAAAGCACCCTATGTCACTGGCCCAAGTTGGCTCCCGTGGCAGAGGCAGCATTCGAACCTGGGTCCTCCAGATCCCAGTCTGGCACTCAAACTGCTTCCCAACGCCGATGGCATGTCATTCGAGCTGCATCCACCTACCCAGGTTGTTCTCCTGTGCCATCAGCATGCAGACGCCGAAGTCTGGAACCCAACAGATCCCTTGAGAGGTGCAGCCGGGTCCTTCAGTGCATTTGCAAATCAGGGAATGGGCTGAGGGGGAAAGAACAGGAGTGGGAGTGTTTTATTAGTTAACTGCATTTTGAACTTTTACAACTTACTGTTATAAGGCTTCGTGTGTCTGTCCCTCGCAACATCTCCGTGAGGTCAGTTAGGCCCAGGGGTTGAGGCCCCTGTGACTCTACCCTCGTCATCGAGGAAGACTCACCTGTGGTGACCAGAGCAGCAACGAGGGTGACAGCGAGCACACTCATGATCCTGGGAGTTAAACAAGTCTGGTCCTGGAAGCTGCAGGGATGGAATGAGATGAGATTAGCCTGAGAGAACCCGCGCAGAAAGTAGACGCAGCGAGACTCAGATGTACAGCGACATCAGGAAGCTCTGGGGAATCAGGTGGCAATGAGTTCCCCGAGACCTGTTCAGAGAGCCAGTTTGGTGTAGTGGTTAAGTGTGCGGACTCTTATCTGGGAGAAGTGGGTTTGATTCCCCACTCCTCCACTTGCACCTGCTAGAATGGCTTTGGGTCAGTCATAGCTCTTGTAGGAGTTGTTCTTGAAAGAGCAGCTGCTGTGAGAGTCCTCTCAGCCCCACCCACCTCACAGGGTGTCTGTTGTGGGGGGAAGTTAAAGGAGATTGAGACCGCTCTGAGACTCCAAGATTCAGAGTATAGGGCAGGATATAAATGCAATATCTTCTTCTTCTGCTGCTGCTTCTGTTTCTGTTTCTGGAGTCCCACTCCTCTAAGCCTGAAATGGTGTGGTGGAATACAAGAGAAGCGTTTGCATTGAGAGTTTCCAACTGAAAAGTGTTCCAGGGACGTTCGGGGTGCTGCAGTATGGCACCCAAGGCAAGCCACTCACAGGGGCATTGCCCAGAATTCACATGGGCTGTCTGGTAGATAACTGAGGAGGGTCCTCAGAACCCAGGAAGCTATAGTACAATGAATGTGGAACAGGCTTCCATGGGAGGTGGTGGGCTCTCCTTCCTTGGAGGTTTTTAAACAGAGGCTCGATGGCCACCTGACAGCAATGAGGATCCTGTGAATTTAGGGGGAGGAACTTGTGAGTTTCCTGCACTGTGCAGGGGGTTGGACTAGATGACCCTGGATGTCACTTCCATCGCTATGATTCTATGAGGAAAGGCTGAGGGACTTGGGAATGTTCAGTCTGGCGAAGAGGAGATTGAGGGGGGACATAATGACACTCTTGAAGTATCTGAAGGGCTGTCACTTGGAGGAGGGCGGGGAGCTGTTCCTCTTGGCAGTAGAGGAGGGGACTTGCAGTGATGGGTCTAAATTAAGGCTGGGAAGGTACTGGATGGGTATTAGGAAGAACTTTTTCACAGTAAAAGTTGTTCAGCAGTGAAATCAGCTCCCGAGGGAGGTGGTGTGAGCCTCCCCCTCATTGGCAGTCTTTAAACATTGGCTGGACAAGTACTACTCAGGGATGCTCTAGGCCAGGGGTGGGGAACCATTTTTCTGCCAAAGGCCATATGGATATTTATAACATCATTCGCGGGCCATACAAAATTATCAACTTAAAAAACAGTGCTCCGCCAAGGGAGAATTATTCAGGCCAGCAAAATTAATGCAAACTTTTCTATTTGAAGTCATGTGGGGAGAGCCTAATCTGGCGCACACACACACATCCCCGGCCCGCCACCCTAGGCAAATGCATAGGTCCAGGGCTTTATTGTAGAAAGAGCCCAGCAGGAACTCAGTAGCATATTAGACCACATCCCCTAATATTAGCATATTAGGTCACACACTCATTAGCATATTAGGCCACACCCTCTGGGATAATCAAGTGCAAACTGAACTGTGACAGTAACTTTTCCAGGCCCTGCAGCAATTCTGGCCGGCCAGCCAGGCCCCAGGGAGGCTGCCGCACAGTACATCTGGGCCCTGTGATCCCTGCCTGGCCCTGGGGAGGCTGCTGCACAGCACAGCTGGGCCCCACGATCCTTGCAGAGTTGTCCTTGAAAGGGCAGCTCCTGGGAGAGCTCTCTCAGCCCCACCCACCTCACAGGGTGTCTGTTGTGGGGGGAGAAGATATAGGTGACTGTACACTGCTCTAAGACTCTGATTCAGAGGGAAGGGTGGGGTACAAATCTGCAATTCTTCTTCTTCTTCAAGACAGAATGGGGTATACAGGCCACAGCAGACATGTTCTGCCACACATTGAGATGGATCAGGATAAGAGCACCAGTCCAGTATAGGGTTGCCAATCCAATTCAAGAACTATCTGGGTACTTTGGGGGTGGAGCCAGGAGATTTTGGGGGTGGGGCCAGGAGACATTAGGGGTGGAACCAAGATCAAGACTGTGACAAGCATAATTGAACTCCAAAGGGAGTTCCAGCCATCACATTTAAAGGGACGGCACACCTTTTCAAGTCCTTCCTTCCATAGGAAATAAAGGATAGGGGCACTTTCTCCTGGGGCTCATAGAATTGGACCCCCTGGTACAATCTTTTTGAAACTTGGGGGAGGGGTATCTTGGGGAGAGGCACTAGATGCTATACTGAAAATTTGGTGCCTCTACCCCAAAAAACAGGCCCCCTCCAGAGCCCCAGATACCCGTGGATCAATTCTCCATGATTTTCTATGGGAATAAATCTCCATAGGGAATAATAGAGTTCCCAGCAGACATTTCCCTCCCCTCCCCCCGCTTTCTGATGACTCTAAAGCGGGGGGAGGGTCTCCAAACTGGGGGCTCCCCTGCCCCCACCTGGGGATTGGCAACCCTAATGCATACATTTATCATATGCTTGTTGGAAAAAATGATTGGGCTGATGAGATTGGGCCAGGGGTGGCCAAACTGTGGCTCGCTCGAGAGTCACATATGGCTCTTTCATCCATATTGTGTGGCTTTCAAACCCCCACTACCCTGACAGCTGGCTTGGAGAAGGCCTTTCTCTCTTTAAATTATTTCTCCAGCTCAAGCCTGCTGGCAGCTTGGAGAAAGCAGTTCAAGTTAAAGTTGCTTTCTTTCCACCTCTCCCTCCCTCCTCCCATCTATTTGCCTTCCTTCCTTCCTTCCTTCCTTCCTTCCTTCCTTCCTTCCTTCCTTCCTTCCTTCCTTCCTTCCTTCCTTCCTTCCTTCCTTCCTTCCTTCCTTCCTTCCTTCCTTCCTTCCTTCCTTCCTTCCTTCTGGCTCTCAAATATCTGATGTTTATTCTGTGGGGCTCTTATGTTAAGCAAGTTTGGCCATCCCTGGGCTATACCATCCCACCTTCCTTCCCAGGATTTCATTGTAAATGTTGTGAACAGTCAGACGTTTAGGGTACCCGCCCTCCTACCCACTAAATGAGTCACAAATGAAGAAGAAGAGGAGATGGGATTTACACCCCGCCCTTCACTCAGAATCTCCTTTCCCTTCCCTTCCCCACAACAAACACCCTTTGAGGTAGGTGGGGGCTGAGAGAGCTCTTTCGAGAACTGCTCTGGAGAGAACAGCTCTGAGAGAGCTTGTGACTGGCCCAAGGTCACCCAGCAGGCTGCCTATGGAGAAGTGGGGAATGAAACCCGGTTCACCCACTCTTAACCACTACCCCAAAGTATCAGGGCCAGGGCTTTTTTTGAAGCAGGAGCTCCTTTGCATATTAGGCCACACACTCCTGATGTAGCCAATCCCCCAAGAGCTTACAGGGCTCTTAGTACAGGCCCTACTTTAAGCTAAAGTAGGATTGGATACATCAGGGAGGTGTGGCCAAATATGCAAAGGAGTCCCTGCTACAAAAAAAGCCCTGGTCAAGGCACTCTTAACCACTACGCCAAAACACCAGGGAGAAGACTGACAAATATTCCTAAGCATTTCTCTCTTACCCGCTTTTCTTTGGAGAGTGTCCGGTTCTCAACTGACTGGATGACGGTAGAGAAAGTTTGAGTCTGGCCTCTTCTATATATACATACTCAGCTGTGGGAAAATGCTGGCTAGAGAAAAAAGGAGCACATATGGGGGCTTGGGGAGGGGGCTGTTTTCCAGTCAAAGTCAGGGGGATTCTCCAATCACAAGGAAGAAGGAGGTTGCCTTTATCTGGGTTTCTATATTGACTAAAAGTGCCACCCTTGATAAGAGAATCTGTGCAGGGAACAATAGCTCTCTTGGACTTTTTGTTTGTCCATTAACACTCAGAAGTGAAAGTGATAAGATCAAAAGCAGAATGCTTGTACATGCTGGAGTAATTGAACGCCCTTCCTTCTTGGCTCCCCCCCCCCTCTCCCCAATAGCTTCGAGCAGATGCAGGTGGATTCTGAAAAGAGGATCAGCATGGGGGGAATTTTACCCTTTCCTTACCTGTGTCATTTGTCCCTGTCTGAATGGGCTATCCCAGGAACTTTGCCACTGCAAAGGAAGAAAAAAGGAGGAAGGCAAAGAGAAAGATACTCCCTTTTCTCTTCTTACAAAGTTAATAACAGCTTAGGTTGAAATGCTTGGGGCTCTTTAACTTGGAGAAACGTTGCCTGAGGGGTGACGTGATAGAGGTTTACAAGATTAAGCAGGACATAGAGAAGGTAGAGAAGGAAGTTCTTTTCTCCCTTTCTCACGATACAGGAACTCACAGACACTCCATGAAATTGCTAAGCAGTCAGGTTAGAACTGATAAAAGTCCTTCTTCTGATTAACACATGGCATTCACTGCCACAGGAGGTGGTGGCGGCTGCAAGCATAGACAGCTTCAAGAGGGGATATGATAAGCATATGAAGCAGAGGTCCATCAGTGGCTATTAACCACAGCATATTGTTGGAACTCTCTGTCCGGGGCAGTGATGCTCTGTATTCTGGGTGCTTGGTGGGGGGGGGGGACACAGTGGGAGGGCTTGTGGTGTCCTGGCCCCACTGGTGGACCTCCTGATGGCACTTGAGTTTTTTGGCCACTGTGTGACATAGAGTGTTGGAGTGGATGGGCCATTGGTCTGATCCTACATGGCTTCTCTAATGTTCTTATGGGTGAGCTGAACCATATTGGGGTATTTTAAAAAAGGTAAAGGTAGTCCCCTGTGCAAGCACCAGTCGTTCAACCTCGGAAGGATGGAAGAATATATTATATTCTTATTTCTAAGAGAACAATTTCAAAATCCATTTATATTGGATTAGTAAGAATATATGTTCTATTCTTATTTCAAAGAGAACAGTTTCATAATCCACTTATTTTGGAGTACAGTATGTATACATAATTATAATTCACTCCATGCTCCAGGCTTTCGCTCATAACAGGATTCTGTGCTTTTCCAATTGGCACACTCGGTTCTCAGAGTGTTCCTGTGCAGCAGAGTTGCTTAAATACTGTTGAAGGTTTTGTTAGATATTGGATTTATACCCCACCCTCTACTCTGAATCTTAGAGCGGCTCCTTTATCGTCCTCCCCCACAACAAACACCCTGTGAGGTAGGGGCGGCTGAGAGAGCTCTCCCAGAAGCTGGCCTTTCAAGGACAGCTCTGTGAGAAGAAGAAGAAGAAGGTTTTTGTTTTTTGTACTGTAGAAAAAGCCCAACAGGGATTCCTTTACATATTAGGCCACACACCCCGACCCCAAGCCGGCCAGAACTGCGTTCCTGTGCAGAAAAAAAGCCCTCTTCCTCTTTCAATAAAAAAGAACCTTTTTCAGTTAAGTCACAGCCTGGTTTATTCCTGAGAGTTTCTCTAAGGGGAAAAAAATCCCCATATACAAAGATGAAGATCTTGCTTGCAACATTTTGTCTTCCTTGCTAATTCCCCTCATTAAAAAGGAGACAGTCTCTTTGGGTATCAGCGGAACATGGAGTCCTCGGAGGTTTGGTGGAGCTACCCTTCTGGGAACTTTGTGGCTCACTGTCCTGATAATTTAATCCTTCGCTGTTTATCATTTCTAGGGTTGCCAAGTCCAATTCAAGAAATATCTGGGGACTTTGGGGGTGGAGCCAGGAGACTTTGGGGGTGGAGCCAAGAGCAGAGTTGTGACAAGCATAATTGAACTCCAAAGGGAGTTCTGGCTATCACATTTAAAGGGGCTGCACGCCTTTTAAATGCCTCCCCTCTATCGGAAATAATGAAGGATAGGGGCACCTTCTTTTGGGGCTCACAGAATTGGACCCCCTGGTCCAATCCTTTTGAATATTGGGTAGTCTTTTGAGGAGAGGCACCAGATGCTGTGTTGCAAATGGTGCCTCTAACTAAAAAAAAACAGGCCCCCCAGAGCCTCAGATACCTGCAGATCAATTCTCCATTATGCCCTAAGGGAATTGGTCTCCATAGGGAATAATGGAGTGCCCAGCAGACATTCCCTCCCCCCGCTTTCTGATGACCCTGAAGCAGGGGAAGGGCCTCCAAACTGGGGGATCCCCTGCCCACACTTGGAGATTGTGCAACCAACAAAGAGCAACGCTGATAATAGAGCAGGGGAAAAGGTTACATAAACCTCTGCAAAGACCAGCCTCCAATAGTATACAAAATTTTGGGGGTGAAGCCAGAAGACTTTGGGGTGGAGCTAGGAGCAAGGTTGTGACAAGCACAACTGAACTCTGAAGGGTGTTCTGGCTATTGCATTTAAAGAGATCACGATTTTTTTAAATGCCTTCCCTTTGTTGGAAATAATGGAGGATGGGGGCATCTTATTTGGGGACTCATTGAACTGGACTCCCTAAGGGAGGGAAATGTCTGCTGGGAACTCTATTATTCCCTATGGAGATTTATTGCCATAGAAAATCATGGAGAATTGATCTGCGGGTATCTGGGGCTCTGGGGAGCTGTTTTTTGGGGTAGAGGCACCAATTTTTCAGTATAGCATCTAGTGCCTCTCCCCAAAATACCCCCAAGTTTCAAAAAGATTGGACCAGGGAGTCCAATTCTATGAGTCCCAACAGAAGGTGCCCCTATCCTTCATTATTTCCTATAGAAGGAAGGAATTGAAAAGGTGTGCCGTCCCTTTAATGTGATGGCCAGAATTCCCTTGGAATTCATTTATGCTTGTCACACCCTTGCTCCTGGCTCCGCCCCTAATGTCTCCTGGCTCCACCCCCAAAGTCTCCTGGCTCAACCTCCAATGTCCCCAGATATTTCTTGAATTGGACTTGGCAACCCTACCATAGCTCAATTCTCCATTATGCCCTATGGGGACCAGTCTCCATAGGGTATAATGGAGTGCCCAGTGGGCATTTTCACCCTCCCCCGCTTTCTGATAACTCTCCATTTGAAATAACGGGGGTTGAGGGGACCTTCTTTGAGGGCTCATAGAATGGGACCTCCAGTTTCAATCTTTTTGAAACTTGGATAGGTGGGTGTGTGAGGAGAGGCATCAAATACTATGCTGAAAAATCAGTACCTCTACCTCAAAAACAGCCCCCACCAGAGCCTCCACTGCACCCTGTGGGGACCAGTCTCCATAGGGTATAATGGAGTGCCCAGTAGGCATTCAAAGCCACCCACCTGCTGCTTTCTGCTAACTGTGAAGTGGGGGGAGGGCCTCCAACCAGAAGATCTCTTGCCCCCAACTGTGCCACAAAAAGAGTCCCATGGAAAGGAGAACTGGAGAGTAAGTGCGATGCTCCATGTCGAAAAACCTCTTCCTCACGCCCAATCTCAATTTCTTTGCAATAAAGATCAAAGAATCACTCGCAATGCCTCAGTCTTTTTTCCCAGGGCTTTTTTTTAATAGAAAAAGCCCAGCCGGAACTTATTTACATATTAGGCCACGCCCCCTGGTGTCACTCTTGTTTCGCACAGGGGTTTTTTTTTTGCAGAAAAAGCTCAGCAGAAACTCATCTGCATAGCAGGCCACACCCCCTGACGCCAAGCCAGCCAGAACTGTGCTCCTGCTCAAAAAAAGCCCTACTTTTTTCTAATTTTCTATGCACAAAAATGCTCACACAGGTAGAAAAAGAGTAGGAAGTGGTTGAAAGTCCAAATAGAGTCTGTCTTTGGGAAGGTGGAGACAAGTTATGCGTAGAAGAGAAGGGAAAGCTTTGAAAAAGCTGCTCAACAAAACAGGATGTTAGACTGGTTTGGCCTGTTGCTTTTTGTAGGCATTTGTGAATATTGAGAAGTATTGGCTGGAAAATTGAAGAATATAAATGCAAGCCATATTATTGGTGGAAGGAAACCAAGCTCTGTGAAGTATATGTAAGGCTTGGACTTTTAAAAAATATATGTTATTCAATAATAACAAACCATCTACATACTCAAATCTTATTGTTGTCCAAAGATATAAAACATTTTGCATAAAGAGATCTCTTACAGATAACACATTTATGAAAATAAGGAAATATTTTTGCAGCAGACAAATATTCAACAGTAGGAGACCACAATGTAATAAATTTTTGTACCTGTGAGCATTTTTATGTGTATAAAAATTAGAAAAAAGTCTGAGACGTTGCAAGTGATCTTTGACCTTTATTGTAAAGAAATTGTCACTGGGTACGAGGGAGGTTTTTTGACAGGGAGCATCACGTTTACTCTCCCAACTGGGGATTCAAACAAAGTGGCAACACAGTACATTACAGACCAAAGTCAACACCACTGTGTATATAAACAACAAAGAATGTATAAACTTGTTCTTATTTTCCAAAGATTCCTTATACACAGTACAGAATTTTTTTCCAAAGGGGGTGGATTCCACAGCACAAATTTCTAACCAATTTTATCATCGCTGCTCCCTACGATTTTTATAGAGAAGTTCCTTGTTGAAACTTTCTTTTAGAGCTTGTGCCTTTTGTGAATGTTAGAAATCTTAGTTTTGTTAGAAATCTTAGTCTTCTCCCCCCACAAAAGACTGAATTTGCAGAATGGCTCTGTGATCCCGTGACTAGGGTTGCCAAGTCCCTTGGAGCCTCCGGCAGGGGACTCAACTCGCGCTCGCGAAGCACACGTGGCGTGATGACATCACCCAGAAGTGATGTCATCACGCCAGCAACGTGCCAGTGACATCATGCGGCAGCCACTCTAGGCGTTCCCAGGAAAACTCTATGGTTTTCCTGGATGCTTTAGCCATTTGGGAGGGAAAACTCTATGGTACCTATTGTACCATAGAGTTTTTCTCTCCCAAACGGCTAGAGCGTCTGGGAAAACCATAGAGTTTTCCCGGAAACAGCTAGAGTGGCTGCCACGCGATGTCACTGGCACGATGATGTCACTTCCGGGTGATGTGATTGCGGCGGCGACGTCAAGGGAGGTTCCCCCTGCCAGCCCAATGTGGGTGGGCAGGTTGGGATCCTCCCGGGCGGAGGATTCCCTGCCTGGACTAGGGGCTTGGCAGCCCTACCCATGACCCATAAAGTCGACAGGCACGTAAGGAGAAGACTGGAGCCTTTGGAGCCATCATTCTAGGGCAGGGGTGGCCAACGGTAGCTCTCCAGATGTTTTTTTGCCTACAACTCCCATCAGCCCCAACCAGCATGGCCAATGGCTGGGGCTGCTGGGAGTTGTAGGTAAAAGACATCTGGAGAACTACCGTTGGCCACCCCTGTCCAAGGGTCTTGGATTTGTTTCAACAATAAGAAGGACTATGAACCTGTGCTCTAAAAGAAAGTTTCTTCAGGTTTATACATTCTTTATAACACAGTGGTGTTGATTTTGGTCCCCAACTGGGGATTGGCAACCCTAACTAGACTTGCCACAAGCCCTTCCCCAATACCCTGGCAAGCAGAGAAGGCTTAAGGGTGAGATCAGGTTGATCTTACTTGTCCTGAGATATGGAGAACACAAGAAGCCATGCCCGAGACTCCAGCTAATTCTTAACTTATGCAAAGCAAGCGAGATAAGAGCCAACTTCTCTTTATAGAGTTTGCAAAAACCACAAGGGAGAGGCTAAGTGAGCCTTGGCTAAGATAAGGAGGGAAACAACAGTGTGTCTAATGGGTTTTTAGCATTCTCCCTACATCAATGAACATGAGGAAAGATATGAGCTGTTGACCCTGGTGGCCACAGGGAGCTGGTGAGCGGATTTGTCCCCATGAGAACATAAGAGCATCCCTGCTGGATCAGACCAGTGGTCCAGCATCCTGGCTCCCACAACTGGCCAGTCCGATGCCACAGTAGGGTTGCCACCAGATCCGGCTTGGGAAACACCTGGAGATTTGGAGTCCTGTTACAGGACTTTCTTTTTGCAGAGGAGCTCCTTTGCATATTGGGCCACACGCCCCTGATGTAGCCAATCCTCCAAGCGCTTACAGTAGGCCCTGTAATAAGAGATCTGTAAGCTCTTGCAGGATTGGCTACATCAGGGGTGTGTGGCCTAATATGCAAAGGAGTTCCTGCTATGGAAAAAAGCCCTGGGCTGCTAGCTTTGATAGCTGAATCGGCGGCCTGAGGTCAAATTCAGCTATCAGTGCTAATAGACAAGGCGGGACTTATCCTTTTTTTTTTTTAAGTATGAATTTCCCTTTTAAGCTGACAAGTCAGTGGCCGTCACTGTTATCACTGCTCCTAATGGCTCCCAGCTTATCCTAGACGGTGTGTGAATTTTGTTACACGGGATGTCATAGAAGTGAGCATTTCTGGCTGCTTTTTTTTTCCTGCTAGGCTGTTTATTGGCCAGATCCAGTTTGGTGTAGTGGTTAATTGCATGGACTCTGATCTGGGAGAACTGGGTTTGACTCCCCACTCCTCCACATACAGCCAGCTTGGGTCAGTCACAAGTTCTCCCACAGCTGTTGTCTCAAAGCTCTCCTACCTCACAGGGTGTCTGTTGTGGGGAGAGGAAGGGAAACGAGACTGTAACCTGCTCTGAGACCCTGAGTGAAGGGTGGAGTATAAATCCAATCTCCTCTTCTCTTCCTCCTCTGCATTATTTCTGTTTATTTTTAATTTTTACTTTAAGATTTGTTTCTCACTGATTCCATGAAGTCCTGAAGGCAGCCTGTGTAGAGGACAATCTTTTTTTAAAAAGAATCTACAAAAACCCAGGTCTAATAAAAATCGCACATTAAGCATAAATTTGCAGGCAAACAGCATGAAAAAAGCCAGTGGTACCATGTGTGGGTGCCTGGGTTGCCATCCTCTAGCTGGGGCCTGGAGATTTCCCAGAATTGCTACTTATTGGCAGACTACAGAAATCAGTTTTCCTGGGGGGGGGGGGGGGTGGTGGTGGAAATGGCTGCTTTGGAGGGTGGTCTTTGTTTGTTTGTTTATTTATTTATTACTTTACATTCATATCCCGCCCTCTCCGCAAGCGGACTCAGGGCGGCTCACAACATCATAAATCAATCAATTCAATAAAACATATAAAACCATAATTTACTTATCAATTTAAAAACTATTAGCGCTGTCTCAGTCCAATCTAGGTGGTATTGACTTCTGACTATGCTCGCCAGCATTCTGTGGGATGTCCGGTGGCAGCTCATTTTCAATCAACCACAAAAGCCTGTTTGAACAGTTCGGTCTTACAGGCCCTGCGGAACGCCGACATCATACCCCACTGACATTTCCTTTCCCCAAATCCCACCCTCCCCAGGCTCCACCACAAATCTCCAGGTTTCCCAACCTGGAGTTGGCAACCCTAGCGGATGCTGATTTCAGAAATCAGGGCCCACCAGCTGAAGGCCCCCCCCCCCCGTTGACCCAGACATTGCATTTTTTACATCCTGTAAAAGTTTACCAATTTTGTAAGTTTACAGATTTTGCCTGCTGTGCATTCATATGAATTTGTGACGATGCTGCTGTTCCCAACCTTGCGGAAGTTTCCAGGAAACGAGCCGTGTAAACAGTCAACTGCTTGTCGTTGGGCCGGCTCTTCGGGACCCTTTTGGGGCCACTGGGTTTATAGTAAAAGACTTCTGAATCAACTCCGTGGACTTGAAAAGCTATCTGTGACCCCTGGAGGGGTTTATGCCAATGCCTTGTGGTATAGAATTATTGACTATACTATGGTACACTCACTGAAGGACACTGATGCTTTGTTTGATATTACTACTGCTTTGATTCTACTACTGATAAAGCCTTCATCGGAATTTGGGGTTATGATACCGCTTTGGTATTTCTTTGCATGCTCTGTACCAGGGGTGGCCAAACTTGCTTAATGTAAGAGCCGCATAGAATAAATGTCAGATGTGGCAGGCAGGCAGGCAGGGAGGGAGGGAGAAAGGAAGGAAGGAAGGAGGGAGGGAGGAAAGAAGGAAAGAAGGAAGGGAGGGAAGGAGGAAGGAAGGAAAATAGGGGAGGGAGGGAGAAGTGGAAAGAAAGCAACTTTTAACTTTAAATGCATTCTTCAAGCCACTGACTGGCTTGGCTTGGAGAAGTGATTTAAAGAGAGAAATGCCTTCTCCAAGCTGGCCAATGGGCTGGTGGGGGTTTTGAGAGCCACACAATATGTGTGAAAGAGTCACATGTGCCTCCTGAGCGGCAGTTTGGCCACCTCTGCTCTGTATGTAGCCTTCTCCTCTGTGTTTTGGATAAATGGGGAGGCAGAGGCTGATGTACAGATGTTGATAGAGGAAAGAACAGAAGAAATGCTGAGCAACCTATTTCACCCATGCAGTTTTATTCAAGGAATCCACTTGCATGACAAAACATTGCACCAAAGTTTGGATGGATGGATGGATGGATGGATGGATGGATGGATGGATGGATGGACAGACGGATGGATGGATCGATGGATGGATGGTTGGATGGATCGATGGAAGG
This sequence comes from Heteronotia binoei, assembly GCF_032191835.1. Lineage (NCBI taxonomy): Eukaryota > Metazoa > Chordata > Lepidosauria > Squamata > Gekkonidae > Heteronotia > Heteronotia binoei. The sequence continues at coordinate 42,312,104 of NC_083239.1, read as the reverse complement.
AAAGTCAGGAGGTTTGTGCAAGACAGAGCTGAGAGCCATGCAGGGCCATCATCCTTGGGATAGCTTCTTCCCCCGACTGCCGGTGTTTGGCGCTGGGCTGCACAGCACCTTCTCCAGGGTGAAAATGACTCCGGCGGAGTACAGCCCGACCCCTAGGGGCAAAGAGCAGGCGGTGGCTGTGCTGCAACCCCTTGCCGCGAAGGGGGAGAGGTGGCCGGCTGCAGAAAGACAAGGGAGACAGTCAGTGACAGGGTCGCCATCTCCAGGTTGAGAAATTCCTGGCGATCTGGGGGTGGAGCTTGGGGAAGGCAGGGTTCGGGGAGGGGTGTACCTCAGTGTGGTATAGAGCCTACTTTTTAAAGCAGTCATTTTCTCCAGGGAGACTGATCCCATCGTCTGGAGATAGGGTTGCCAGGTCCAATTCAAGTAATATCTGGGGACTTTGAGGTTGTGACAAGCATGACTGAACTCCAAAGGAAGTTCTGGCCACCACATTTAAAGGGACCGCACACCTTTTAAATGCCTTCCCTCCATTGGAAATAATGAAGGATAGGGGCACCTTCTTTTGGGGCTCATAGAATTGGCCCCCTGGTCCAATCCTTTTGAAACTTGGAGGGTGTTTTGAGGAGAGGCATTGGATGCTATGCTGAAAGATGGGTGCCTCTACCTCAAAAAACAGCCCCCCCCCCAAGCCCCGGATACCTGTGGATCAATTTTCCATTATACCCTATAGGAATCAGTCTCTATAGGAAATAATGGAGTGCCCAGCAGGCATCCCCCCACACTTTCTGGTGACCCTGAAGTGGGTCAGATAGGGCAGCCTGTCTGGTTGGGGGACTCTGGGAGCCAACCAGGTGAAAAATGAGACTTACCTATGTTCAGTGTCCCTGACACAGAGACACAGTGGTTGTCCGCTCCCATGCAGGTCAGGGTTTCATTCCCCTCACAGTGGTTAGACTCAAAGGCAAAACAGACGGGACAACGGACGCCGTTGGGGCTGAGATTCATCGGTGGCACTAGAGCAAGAAATCCACACAGCAGCTTAGCTGACCCAATTCCCAAAGCATGTCCCCCAGGGAATGAATTTCTTCAATAATTACGTCTGCCTCTGAGCCCAATTGGCCCGCCCAAAGAGGAGTCTGCCTGTTGCACCTCTGTGTGATCTACTTGCCTGGATACAGAAGAGACCGAAAGTGGCAACAAAGGGTGCATGCGATTCTGAAATTAATTGCGGCGCTTATTCCAGTTTAACCAGAGTGGGACACAGGATCAAAAGCAAACCCACCAAATAGTAGAAGAACGGAACTGAGGAAATCCACTCCTCCCTTCTCCTGCTGGATTTGATGCACAGAGTCTGTGTGATAGATCAGTGATGGCCCCTGCACACGTGTCCCTCACAAAGAGATGCAGGAGGCCCCTCTTCACATCTGACCTCCCACTTGCTAAAGACAACCAATAATGGAGACCTTTGAGCTACCCACAGTGCCAGCAGGTGCCATAGAGTTTTGACCCAAATTGTTAGAACATCCCTGCACAATGTGTCTGGCGCTGGGCAGATCATGCACGATGAAGCCTTTGGGGGCAACCGGCAACACAGTGGTTTGGGGACCCCAAAACTGGGGGAAATCTCACCCTCAGTGGGAGGCTGGGAATCCTACTAGGCAATAGAGATCAGCTTGCGGCAGGAGCCTTTCTATCCTTCCCAAGCTCACCTGGAGAAAATGGCCAGTTTGAAAGGTGGACTGTGGGTCTTATACCCCACAATGCTAAAACTGGGACTAACTGGGTAGGATGGCCAGCTCTGGGTTGGGAAATACCTGGAGATTTTGGGTTGGGTCCTGAAGAGGGCGGGGTCTGGGAAGGGGAGGAACCTTGATGGGGTATACTACCATAGAGTCCACCTTCCAACGAGGGCATTTTCTCCAGAAGAAGTGGAATAAATGCTTCAAGCAAACAAACAATAACTAAAGCACTTGTTTTGTGCAGTCTGAAGCTCAGCTGTAAATCTGATATGTAAGCCACCCTGCGCCTGTTTCGGTGGGGAGGGCGGGATATAAATCTAATAAACGAATAAATTAAATCCAGGCGATCTCCTGCCATCCCCAAATCTGGAGGTTACCAACCCTAAAACGGAACACGTGAGGTTAGGTAGTGAGAAGTAACCAGAGGGGTACAAATGGGCCAGGAGCAGGGGTGGAATTCTAGCAGGAGCTCCTTGACATATTAGGCCACACGCCCCTGATGTAGCCAATCCTCCAAGAGCTTACAAGGCTCCTTTTTGTAAGCTCCTGGAGGACTGGCTATATCAGGGGGTGTGGCCTAATATGCAAAGGAGCTTCTGCTAGAATTCCACCCCAGGCCAGGAGGATGGTGGTGAGGAGGGACTCAGGGGTTTCTCCGTACGGTTTAGGGCCCACTGATTGCAGAGGTCATCCTGGCAGCATCTGGAAACACTCCGAATGTGGACTCCAGCCCCGGTGGTGATGCTGATGGAGCCGGCGTAGCAGTCGCTGGCAGCGATGCAGGTCTTGAGGGTCTCGGTGGTGTCGCTTCCCCCTGAAGAAGACAAAAGATCCCTTGGGAGAGATGGGTCACAGTACAACCTAAAAGATATGCTGTCAAAACTGGCCATTTGTTCCAATATCTCTCCCCCCCCCAAAAAAAATTATATATATATATATATATATATATATATATATATATATATATATATATATATATATATATATATATATATATATATATATATATATATATATATATATATATAAATAAATAAAAAGACCAGCAGGAACTCATTTGCATATTAGGCAACACCCCTAACTTTGCCATTGTTTCTCGCAAGGCCTTCTTTGTAGGAAAAGCCCAGCAGGAACTCAACTGCATATTAGGCCACACCCCCTGACCCCGAGCCATCTGGAACTGCATTCCTATGCGTTCCAGCACAAAAAAAGACCTGCCCTTCTGCATATCTGTATCAACTCTGGCCTTGGAAATTCCTGGACACTGGGGGGGCGGTGCTTCTGGAAGGGGGAATCTGGGGAGGGATTTCAGCTAGAATCTATGGTATACCGCAGAGGCTGTCCTCCGAAGCATTTTATCCAAGGACACAAATCTCTGAAGTCTGGAGATTGGTTTAATTGTGGGAAATCTCCTGGCCGCACCTGGGTGCTGGCAAAATTATTTCTATGCATAGTTGAAGGAGGTGGATTGCTTTGCTGCTGCAGTTGCTATTCCTTGGTTGCATCAGCTTAACCTGGATCTTTACAGAGTATTGTAAAAATACAACCCTGCCGAGGTCTCTGTTTAGTGGGTGATAGCGAAAGGGAGGAAAGGGGGGGGGGGCGGTAAATCCAGGAGGACAGACTTTTGCATACCTGGTTTTCCTTGGGATCCATTTTGGTTTTGTAGCGGAGGGTGCACATCTAGCCTCCAGAAATCCCCTTTTTAAAAAATGTTTATTTTAAAAGCATGTTGCCAATGAAGGAGTAGTGCTGCTCAGTACCAATTCCATTACAGGGAATGGGGCAGAACGTGGCCACCTTATAGGGATGGAAAATATTTGGAGAGTCGGGGGGCAGAGCCTGAGGAGGGCTTGGGGGGAGGGACTTTATGATGCCCAGGGCCAGTGGCAGATTTCCTGGCACCCTAGGCCCCACGCCTGGCCCAGGCAGACCCGGGAAGGTGAGGGCAGGGTGAGTTGGCAGCCTGTGCACACACTAGGCTTCCCAACCCTCCCGCCCTGGTGGGGGACCCCGGGATTTCCACCCTCTTCCCCCGCTCCCCCAAAAAATGGAAGTGGGGGGAGAGGGGGGAAATGGCGCCGAGCCGCCAGATCCTGGAGCCGGCGAGGCCGCCGCGCTGCTGCCGCCCCCTCCCCGCCCACCGCAATTTCTCCTCCAAGATGGGCCCAGGCTGAGCCCATCTCGGAGGAGCAGCCAAGAGGCAGCAGCAGCGCAGGGGAGGGCGAGGCAGGCCAGGAGCATGGCGAGCTGTGAATCCGGGCCCTTCTAGGACCCGGACTTGCGGCTCGCCACGCTCCCAGCCCGCCTCCACCCCCCCCCCTCCGCTTCCATCCCAGAGGCGGAGCGGGCGAGGCCGCCGTGCTGCTGCCACCTCTACTCTGCTCGCCGTGGCTGCTCCTCCAATGGGCTCAGGCTGAGCCCATCTCAGAGGAGCAGCCACGGCGAGCGGAGCAGAGGTGGCAGCTGCGGGGCGGCTCGCCACGCTCCCCGGCGCCGTTTCCCCCCTCCCCCCTAGCTCCACCCCAGTGTCTCCTGGCTCCACCCCCAAAGTCCCCAGATATTTCTAGCACACACTGCCGCACCGCTCTCGTCTTCCTGGGCCTGCACAGACCAGGAAGGCAAGAGCAGCGGGGTGGTGCATGCTCTCCTCACAGCCTGCCTTCCCTTTCACGGGAAGGTGGGCTCCGTGGAGAGGACATACTGCTGCACTACCCCTCCAGTCTCATGAAAGCGGTGGTGCAGGGGGAGCAGGCACATAGTGGTGCCCCTGTAGGCTAGGCAATGCCCTAGGCGGCCACCTACCTGGCCTCCTCCTATGCACCAGTCCTGATGATGCCAGAGAGTCCACCTGCCACAATGGCTATTTTCCCTGGCTGATCTGATATCTATCGTCTGGAGATCAGTTGTAATAGCGGGAGGTCTCCAGCTATTGCTTGGAGATTGGCAACCTGAAGGCCTCAGTGGCTTGGACTGAGGGAAAGGCACAATGAAGGAAACAAATAAGATTCTGCAGGCAGCGTGTTATGTTGCAAGCACAATAGGTAAACAGAGAACCTGGGGAAACGAGCAAGAGTCCAGCATAGGGTTGCCAAGTCCAATTCAAGAAATATCTGGGGACTTTGGGGGTGGAGCCAGGAGCAAGGGTGTGACAAGCATGACTGAATGAAGGGAGTTCTGGCCATCACATTCAAAGGGGCCACACACCTTTTAAATGCTTTCCCTCCACTGGAAATAATGGATAAAGGCACCTTCTTTTGGGGCGAATAGAATTGGAACCCCTGGTCCAATCCTTTTGAAACTTGGAAGCTATTTTGGGGAGAGCCACTGGATGCTACGCTGCAAATGGAGTGCCTCTGCCTCAAAGACCAGCCCCCCCCCAGATACCCACGGATCAATTCTCCATTATACCCTATGGGAATCATTCTCCATAGGGAATAATGAGTGCCCAGCAGACATTTCCCTCCCCTCCCCCACTTTCTGATGACTCTGAAGCAGGGGGAGGGGCTCCACACCGGGGGATCTCCTGCCCCCACCTGGGTATTGTGCAACCCAAAATACAGAATCGCAGCGTAAATAGACATGGGAACAAAGCTGCGTTTGCTTTGTTCCCCTGCCCACCTGGGGATTGGCAACCTAGTCCAGCAGCACCTCAAAGACTAACAAAATTTGCCTCAAGGGTATGAGCTTTCGTGATTCGCCGCTCGCTTCTTCAGAAAGCTCCTCCCCGCTGCAAATCTTGTGAGTCTTTAAATGGCTCCTGGACTAGGGTTGCCAAGTCCAATTCAAGAAATATCTGGGGACTTTGGGGGTGGAGCCAGGAGATTTTGGGGGTGGAGCCAAAATCAAGGCTGTGACAAGCATAATTGAACTCCAAAGGGAGTTCTGGCCATCACATTTAAAGAGACAGCACACTTTTTCAATTCCTTCCTTCCATAGGAAATAATGAAGGATAGGGGCACATTCTTTTGAGGCTCATAGAATTGGACCCCCTGGTCCAATCTTTTTGAAACTTGGGGGGTATTTTGGGGAGAGGCACTAGATGCTATACTGAAAATGTGGTGCCTCTACCCCCAAAAACAGCCCCCCCAGAGCCCCAGATACCTGCAGATCAGTTCTACATGATTTTCTATGGGAATGAATCTCGATAGGGAATAATAGAGTTCCCAGCAGACATTTCCCTCCCTCCCCCCGCTTTCTGACGACCCTGAAGCGGGGGGAGGGTCTCCAAACCAGGGGATCCCTTGCCCCCACCTGGGGATTGGCAACTTTATCCTGGACTCTTGCTCTTTTCTGCTGCTACGGACAGACTGACACAGCTACCCGGGGCTTTCTTTGTAGCAGGAACTCCTTTGCATATTAGGCCACACCCCTTGATGCAGCCAATCCTCTAGGAGCTTACAGTAGGCCCTGTCAGAAGAGCCCTGTAAGCTCCAGGAGGATTGTTACATCAGGGGTGTGTGGCCTAATAGGCAAAGGAGTTCCTGCTACAAAAAAAAAAGCCCTGCAGCCACCCATCTCAATGGGGGAATGATTACCTTTTCTCAGGCCTTGAATTCAGCAGGAGCTCACAGGAGCACAGCTCCTGAACCTTTCTGACGGTCTCCCCTCCTCCTCCCCACCTACCTTGTCATTGAATAGTAGGTGCAGCTGCATAACAATCCCTGGATTAGGAGACCGGGCAGCCAGCCAGCCACCAGGGATGTTGTGTATGTGAACAGGAGTGTGTATATTTAATGGCGTTCCTGCCTGGCTCATTGCAGCCTGTAGGACTGAGCTTGGGGTCTCAGGAACAACGGGCAGTAGGATCCAAATCCCTGCTGCCCTGCTCCAATCACGGCCCCCTGCTGGTTTGAATGACCCAGTGGTAGGGCTGCCAAGCCCCCAGGGATTCCCCCACTTGGGAGGTTCCCAACACGCTGGCCCATATTGGGCCAGCGGGGGAACCTCCCGATGTTGTCAGTGCGATGACATCACCTGGAAGTGATGTCATGCGGCAACCACTCTAGGCGTTTCTGGGAAAACTCCATAGTTTTCCCAGATGCTCTAACCATTTGGGAGGGAAAACTCTATGGTACAACGCTGGGGACTTGGCAACCCTACCCAATGGCATGCTTGTGCAGGAACCCTGTTGTGTATATAGTTGGCCCCACTGGCCCAGTTCTCCAGTCTTAGAGTGCAGCCCTATACTAGGCTGTGCTATTATAAAGAGCTATGATCACTACCACCTAGCCTCTTCCTTGCATTGAACCCAGTATATTATAAGGGACTTTGGCACACCCTCAGCAGCCCTCATTAACCCCTGGAGAAGCCCGCGCCACCCTTTCTCCACTTCTGATGTGATTTTGGGTGGCGGGTGGCTTGCTGGCCTTTTGACTGGAGGGGGGAAGAACAGGAGAGCCCCAAGCAGGCCTCGCCCCAAGCAGGCTGGATTTCTAGCCAGCCCAAGCAGGCCTCGCTCGCCCGGGGCTCTCCTTTCTTGCGTCTGGTTGCTTTTGGCTGGGGGGGGCACATATGCTAATGAGTTATGCTAATGAGCTCCCAACACCTAGTTTTCTACAAAACGACGCCTTCCTTCCTTCCTTCCTTCCTTCCTTCCTTCCTTCCTTCCTTCCTTCCTTCCTTCCTTCCTTCCTTCCTTCCTTCCTTCCTTCCTTCCTTCCTTCCTTCCTTCCTTCCTTCCTTCCTTCCTTCCTTCTGGTGCAAGATATTAGAGTCCTGAGTGCTGGGGAAATACCATGTCCTCCTCACAGGAGACCCAGAACCTGGAGAGGGAACCTCATGCAAATTGCACTGACAGTGCAAAGAAAGCCTATGATGAGTCGAAAGTCAGCTCTTGGGCTCCACCCTCTGGGCCAAGGTCCAAGAGGAATGACTTCGATCATCATAGCGCTTTCTTTGCCTGTACCAGAGCAATTGCATGAGGTTCCCTCTCCAGGTTCTGGGTCTCCTGTGAGGAGGACATGGTATTCCCAGCACTCAGGACTCTAATATCTTGCACCAGCAAGGAAGGACCGGGAAGGAACGGAAGGGAACAAATAAGGCAGGCTTTCTATAGACCCCTCTAGTTTTGCCAACTCCAGGTTGGGAAATTCCTGGACATTTAGGGGTGGAGTCTGGGGAAAGCAGGGTTTGGGGATGGAGAGACCTCATGGGGTCTAACAACATAGAGTCCACCAGGGCTTTTTTTTTTTGTAGCAGGAACTTTGCATTTTAGGCCACCCCCCCCCCCCTGATGTAGCCAATCCCCCAAGAGCTTACAGGACTCTTCTTATAAGGCCTACTGTAAGATCCAAGAAGATTGGCTACATCAGAAGGTGCGGCCTAATATGCAAGGAAGTTCCCGCTACAGAAAAAGCCCTGGAGTTCACCCTCCGAGGCAGCCATTTTTACCAGGGGAAATGATTTCTGTAGCCTGGAGTTGTAATTCCAAGGAATCTCTAAGCCCCACCTGGAGGCTGGAAGTCCAGGTGGCTCAGTGGCAAAGCAACCACTCTGCATGCAAAAGGTCACAGGCTCAATGCCTGGCATCTCCAGTTAAAGCAATCAGGGTTGAAGGTGGCAGGAAAGATCTTCACCTGAGCCTCTGACATGCCACAGCTAGTCAGAACGGACGAGACCAGAGGTGGCCAAACGTACCTGGCATAAGAGCCACACAGAATAAACATCAGATGTTTGAGAACCACAAGACATGAACTTCAGCTGTTTGAGAGCCACACAACAGGGAGGGAGGGAGGGAGGGAGGAAGGAAGGAAGGAAGGAAGGAAGGAAGGAAGGAAGGAAGGAAGGAAGGAAGGAAGGAAGGAAGGAAGGAAGGAAGGAAGGAAGGAAGGAAGGAAGGAAGGTGGGGGGAGAGAGGTGGAAAGAAAGCAACTTTTAAATGCATTTTCCATGCCACCAGCTGGCTTGGCTTGGAGAAGTGATTTCAAGAGAGAAATGCCTTTCCCAAGCCATCTGATGGGGTGGTGAGGGCTTCAAGAGTCACAAGATATGTGTGAAAGAGCCACATGTGGCTCCCGAGCCACAGTTTGACCACCCCTGTTACAGCACAATGCCCCTGCAGTGTCCAAAAATGTGTGACTGTCACCCCGCCCCCAAGTCTGGATTCTAACCAGAACGCATTTATTTATGTATTTATTTAAAACATGCATTAGCTGTCTTTCTACCTGGTGGAAGTTTCTACCTTGCAGAACTCCCGACCACAACATGTTTATGTATTTGTTTAAAACACTTGCTGTCTTTCTGCCTTGTGGAATTTCAGGGCAGCTTACAATGTAAATAAAATGACCATTGTTTTAAGAACAACCCATAAAGGACCACAATTTAAAACCTTCAGTTAGGACAGCCGATAAAGTCGAATGAAATTAGTCAAATGCAGTCCTAAATAAAACTGCCCCCAACTAGTGTTGGCCGGTCCTACCTTGCAGCCGGTGGGAGGATCCTGTATCGTTTCTGAGATTTTCTGCCACGTGTGCGTCACATGTGTGGTGCAATGACATCACCCGGAAGTGACATTATCATGTCGCCAATGTCGGGGGGGCTGACCCTCTAGTTTTTGGGCAAAACTCTATAGTTTGTAGCTGATTTTACCATAAGAGTTTTGCCCAAAAAACTATAGCATCGCTGTGCAATATCAGCAACACGATGACATCAATTCCGGGTGACATCATCACACCTTTCAGGCTGGAGGGGGACAGGATTTCCGCCCCTGGCCAGCAGCAGGAAGCACCCTGCAAAAGCAAGGTTTCCCCCCCCCCCCCAGCATGGGGTCTGGCAATCTTATCTTCAACTGTCTCCTGAAGACTGAAAGAGAGGGGGCCAGGTGTGCCTCCCTGAGGAGGTTGTTCCATAACCATGGGGCTACCACTGAAAAGGCCCTCTCTCATGTGCCCACCAGACTAGGTTTTTTGATTGGTGGGATGGTCATAAGATCCTCTCTCTGTGATCTTAATCCCTGGGCTGGAAGGTACGGGAGAAGACGGTCCTTCAGACATACGTGCCTTGCCCTAAACTCTAGCTTCTTCCCCAGATGGGGCAGAAATAGTATCCCCACAGAAGTTCAGTTGGGACTCACCTCTAGTCAAGACCATGGCTAGGAGGAGGCCGAGACCAGCCAGGGTCTTCTCCATGATGGCTGGAGGCAAGATCTCTGCAGAGAGCCCTTGCTTCTGAAGCAATATGCGGGACAGGCATATATAAGCCGGAGCAGTTACATAAGGGTGGGTGAGTAAACAGGAGTTTTGGCGTCGGGTTTGTGGCTTCAGATGAGAGGCACTTAAACTCCTGGGCAGCCCTCGTGCTTCCTTGACAGGCAACTCTCTTTGTCAATTGATCGCCTCAAGGAGTCCCTTTGTGCGACCAGCCAGTTCTCTCCCAGGGGCAAGTGAGCGCAAGAGCTTTCATTTCCCCAAACCTTGTCCCCATTTGGCAAGGAACCTGAGTGCCTTGGGTTTCATGGGATACAAAGACGGCAAGGGTCAGCTCCCTGAAAGCTGGCTTCTATCCCCCCCCTTGTCAAATGGCCTGCTGAAGAGAGGTTGCTTGCCACCACTGTTGGGGATGGGGTTAAATACCAGCTACTTTTCTCCATCGTTCCAGCATGGCAGAGCAGTAGTACAAATCATCTCTCTCTCTCTCTCTCTCTCTCTCTCTCTCTATCTATCTATCTATCTATCTATCTATCTATCTATCTATCTATCTATCTATCTATCTATCATCTCAAATTTATATCCCGCCCTCCTCTAACGAGCGCAGGGTGGTTAACAATGGTTAAAAACCACATCAAATATTAAAAACAATATACAATAAAGTCAATACCACACATTTTTAACCATATATTCCAAGATGCACATCGATGTTTCTGAATATCTGTATTTGTCCAATGGGATTGTTAGTGCTGTGGGGCGTTTGCTGCCTTCCCTTAACTGTTGTCCACAGAGTGGGGGCTATTGTTGAAAGTGCTCTGGCTCTAGTGGTGGAGAATCGAACTTCTTTCAGTCCGGGGACAGGAGATTTTGGGACCCCGAACGCAGTGCTCTCTGGGGCACGTATGGGGGGAGGTGGTCCCGAAAGTAGACAAGTCCCAGGCCATTTCCTGAGTCGGACCTGGCAACACTTTGTCCCTAGGGTTGCCAGGTTTGATTCAGGAAATATCTGGGGACTTTGGGGGTGGAGCCAGGAGCAAGGTTGGGAAGAGCACAATTGAACCCTGAAGGGAGTTCTGGCCATCACATTTAAAGGGACCACATACCATTTAAATGTTTTCCTTCTGTTGGAAATAATGGAGGATAGGGCATCTTCTTTTGAGGCTCATAGAACTGGACCCCCTGGTCCAGAGGTGGCCAAAGTGCAGCTCGGGAGCCACATGTGGCTCTTTCACACCTATTGCATGGCTCTCAAAGCCCTCGCTGCCCATCGACGGGGTTGGAGAAGGCATTTCTCTCTTTAAATAATTTCTCCAAGTCAAGCCAGCCAAAGGCTTGGAGAATGCATTTTAAAGTTGCTTTCCTTCCACCTCCTCTCTCCCCCATCTATTTCCCTGCCTGTCAGTTTGGTGTAGTGGTTAAGTGTGCAGACTCTTACCTGGGAGAACCGGGTTTGATTCCCCATTCCTCCACTTGCACCTTGGGTCAGCCATAGCTCTTGCAGAGTTGTCCTTGAAAGGGCAGCTTCTGTGAGAGGTCTCTCAGCCCCACCTACCTCACCGGGTGTCTGTTGTGGGGGAGGAAGATAAAGGAGATTGTAAGCTGCTCTGCGACTCTGGTTCAGAGAGAAGGGCGGGTAGAAATCTATGGTCTTCTCTTCTTCCACCTGCCTTCCATCTGATGTTTATGTCTTACACCTCTCAAATATCTGATGTTTATTCTATTTGGCTTTTATGTTAAGCAAGTTTGACCGCCCCTGTCCTGGTTGAATCTTTTTGCAAGTTGGGAGAGTTTTTGAGGACAGGCACCAGATGCTATGCTGAAAATTTGGTGACTCTACCTCAAAAAACAGTCTCCCCAGAGCTCCAGATACCCATGGATTGATTCTCCCATTATTCCCTATAGGAACTGGTCTCCATAAGGTCTACTGGAGTGCCCAGCAGACATTTCCCTTCCCCCTCCCACTTTCTGATAATCCTGAAGAAGGGAGAGGGCCTCCAAACGGGGCAATCCCCTGCCACCGGCAAGAGATTGGCAACCAGGGCCTGGAGCTTAGGCCCTGTAGTAAGATCTCTGTAAGCTCTGTAAGGATTGGCTACATAGCGGTCTGTGGCCTAATATGCAAGTGAGTTCCTGCTACAAAAAAAAGCCCAATGCACAGAGCTTGCAACATGCTCCTTCCTAGCTTGATTTAGATGCCATGAAGTTTGTGGGATATATGATGAGTAAGTTACGGTCACGGCGCACGGGTGCAAGCTCCTAAAAGCTTCATCCTGCCCAAACCAACGTCTCGATGGGTTTCACTACACAGGGCTCTGTGGCAGTGCCTTTGAAGTAGCTCAAGAACATGTGCTCCTGCAGAACACTGAGCCCATTGTTCAGAACTGAAGCTGGAGCGAGTCCAGCGGGGCTCGCTGGCAATCCGAGTTGTTTGTGAAATGGAGTTCAGACCAAGGTGGGGTGGTGTCAGGAACAATGGTGGCAATGAACCACGGGTTGGTTCTTCCGTACAAGACCGGGAGCCTTTTCGAGGATGAACGCTGGCCAAGTGTTGATGCCAAGTTGATAGACGAATCCCCCGCAAGGAGATCTCAGATGTCTGCGGTTAGAACCTGCAAAAGCTACAGCAGAGAGCGCCAACCTTTCTGAGCCTGTGGGCACCTTCGGAGTTTCTGACAAGACGTGGTCAGCTGCAGCCACAAAATGGCTCCTGTGGGATGTGAAATGAGCCACAAAATGGCTGCCTCCCCTTCTGTCATCAGATGCTGCCCAAGCAACATCTTTTGCTCAGCTGTTCAGATCTCCAATGGCAAATGGCAAAGCCCCGCCCGGTACCACTATGGTTGCCAATCCCCAGTTAGGGGAAGGGGATCTCCAGGTTTGGAGGCCCTCCTCTTGCTTCAGGGTTATCAGAAAGCAGGGGTGGGGTGAATGTCGGCTGGGCACTCCATTATATCCTATGGAGACTGGTCCCCATAAGATATGATGGAGAATCAACCTGTGGGTATCTGGGGTGCAGGGGGGGGGCATGTTTTTTAAGGCAGAGGCGCTAATTTTTCAGCATAGCATCTGCTGCCTCTCCTCAAAACATCCCCAAGTGTTCCAACCCTATGAGCCCAAAAAGAAGGTGCCCCCATCCTCCATTATTTCCAATGAAGGGAAGGCATTTACAATCTTTCAATGCGATGGCCAGAACTCCCTTTGGAGTTCAATCATGCTTGTCACAACCCTGCTTCTGGCTCCACCCCCAAAGTCCCCAGATATCTCCTGAGCCGGACCTGGCAACCCTAACCAACTACTTTCTAAAAAAAAACACTTAGCAGGCACCAGGAAACATATCGGTGGGAACGCAGGCACCCACGGGGCACCATGTTGGTGACCCCTGTCCTACAGTATGGCCAGCAACTGGAGATTCTTGGGAGGAATAATCTGTCCTGCAAGATGTACTTGCTACAATTATATTCCATGTTACTTCTGTAGAGCTCAAGGCAGCGTATGCAGCATTCTCAGACAGTCTCGCATCCAGGCATTGACCGTTCTCCCCTAACTACAGAAAGACTGTTGCATCGTACACTTTTGGGGTATATCCTGGGAGTCTTATGGTAAGACCACGGTAGCTGCTGACCAGGGATCTCCATGTCCTGTGCTCTGATAGCCAAGTGGTTGCACATGTCTGTGCGGGAGGAGTTTTTACAGCCCGAATGGTCTGTAAAATCATGATCTCCTTACAAACGTGAAATGGTGTAATCTCTAGCAAAGGGGATTCCTGGCAGGCACCTTTAAAACAACGGAAGTCAGAATTTGCAAGCAGAAAAGTACATCTGAAGAACTTCTCAGGTGATCACCTGGAGTCTTGTGTTCAGTTTTGGGCACCACGTTTTAAGAAGGATATAGACTAGCTGGAGAGGGTCCAGAGGAGGGCAACGAAGATGGTGAGGGGTCTGGAGACCAAGTCCTATGAAGAAAAGTTGAAGGAGCTGGGCCTGTTTAGCCTGGAGAGGAGGCAGATGAGAGGTGATAGGATCACCATCTTCAAGTACTTGAAGGGCTGTCATATAGAGGATGGTGTGGAATTGTTTTCTGTGGCCCCAGAAGGTGGGACCAGAACCAATGGGTTGAAATTAAATCAAGAGTTTCTGGCTCAACATTAGGAAGAACTTCCTGACAGAGCGGTTCCTCAGTGGAACAGGCCTCCTCGGGAGGTGGTGGGCTCTCCTTCCCTGGAGGTTTTTAAACAGAGGCTAGATGGCCATCTGACAGCAATGAAGATCCTGTGAATTTAGGGGGAGGTATTTGTGAGTTTCCTGCATTGTGAAGGGGGTTGGACTAGATGACCCTGGAGGTCCCTTCCAACTCTATGATTCTGATCATCAAAATAGCTGAGAGAGGGTGATGAAGGGCAGGCCATGCCAGTAATACTTTTGTCCTACCTAAACATGTTCCAATTCTTTTGCTCTTTCAATATCCCAGGCCCTCTCAAATGACCATCAGACAGAACAGCCAACGCCTTTGTAAATTTGTTCAAATTACCTGGTTCCTTTATTAAACTCTCTTGAATCTCCTTTAGTATGCCTTGTGGTCAGTTCAAGGATGAAAAATGGGACCTCTTCATTCTTGTCACAAGATTCCTTTTGTGAGGTACATTTTTCTGTCAGGAGTTCCGGGCTCTGTTCTCAGGTCTGGCAGATGAGGGGCATCTCGTGGTGTAAAGGTAGATTTGGGGTCATGGGGACGGCTCCCGGGTTCTAGTGTGAGGAGATAGAGAACAAGATATGGTAGGGTGTTGGACTAGACCCAGGTAGATACAGGTTCTGTCTGCCATGAAGCCCACTAGGTGACTTTGAGCCCATTGGAGGAGGAGGAAGAGGAGGAGGAGCCAATCTGAACCCAGGAAGGGTGGGGTGAGGCAGCTTTGTATAAGGTGAATCTGGCTACTTCTGTTCCATTTTGTTTCTCTTATGCTATCTGGCAAAGGGAGCTTGGACTCTTGAACGCTCATACACTGAACATCTTGGTGGTCTGCACTCTTATGGAAGCTGTTCTTGAGTGAATCTGGATCGAAGTGTGATGGTGGGAGCATAGCTGCTTCCTGCCCTCCACCTGACGGTCTCCTTTGTAGAAGAACGTAAGAAGGGCCATGCTGGATCAGGCCTGTGGTCCATCTAGTCCAGCATCCTGTTTCAAACAATGGCCAGCCAGTTCCTCTGGAGGGCCGACAACTGGGCATCCCCTGAAGTTGATTGCCAATCCCCAGTTGGGGTGAGAGGATCCCCTAGTTTGGAGGCCCTCGCCCTGCTTCAGGGTTATCAGAAAGTGGGGGAGGGAATGTCCACTGGGCACTCCATTATACTATATGGAGACTGGTCCCCATAGGATATAATGGAAAATTGATCTGTTGGTATCTGGGGCTCTGGTGCAGCTGTTTTGTGAGGCAGAGGTACCAAATTTTCAGCACAGTATCTGGTGCCTCTCCTAAAAAAGAAAAGGGGAAAAAAACCCTAGGTTTCAAAAAGACTGGACCAGGGTGTTCAATTCTATGTGCCCCCAAAGAAGGTGCCTCCATCCTGCATTATTTCCAATGGAAGGAAGGCATTTAAAAGGCATGCGACCCTTTAAAGTGATGGCCAGAACTCCTTTCAGTCACAGCCTTGTCACAACCTTGCTCCTGGCTCCACCCCCAAAGTCCCCAGATATTTCTTGAATTGCACTTGGCAACCCTATTCTCAACCCAAGACCACTGATATGACCTTTTGTACTCTTATCTGCTATAGTGGCAAAGTGCATGGACTCTTATCTGGGTGAATCGGGTTTGATTCCTCCACTTGCACCTGGTGGAATGGCCTTGGGTCAGGCATAACTATGGCGGAGGTTGTCCTTGAAAGGGCAGCTGCTGTGGGAGTCCTCTCCAGCCCCACTCACCTCACAGGGTGTCTGTTGTGGGGGGAGAAGATAGGGGAAGATATGGGGGATTGTAAACTACTCTGAGTCTCTGATTCAGAGAGAAGGGCAGGGTATAAACATGCAGTCTTTTCTTATTCTCAGGATGTGGTTGAACCACATGTTTGGTGTATGCACGTCACTGCCTTGATAAGGAGCTCCGGCTAGGAGAAACTATTTTTTTTAAGCGCTCTGTTTAATATCTAAATTGGGTCGCGTCAATGACACAGTTTATCAAACCCTATAAGCAACAAATATTGTATGGTGTAATCCAGAGTGCAATATTATTATGCGTAAAGGTTGGAACCACTGAAAGCTACAGAATCCAGCCCAAAGGATGTAGCAAAAGAACTGGATAGAAAGGAAAAGGGGGAAAAGAAAAGGGGAAGGAAAAAAACCCTCCAGGGTGTTATCAAAGACAAACAGCCCTCCTTTAGAGATAAGAGTCTGAAACGCCAAAATTTCAGTTTGAGCATGCTCCTCCAATGCGCATGCGCCTTGATCCGGGCCCGCCGATGGGCTTCACAGTCCTCCGGGCGCCTCGGGCTGGGCTAACGTCCCACGCCTGCGCAGAACCGCTCGGAGGACCGGCGGCCACCACGGCGGTGAGGACGCCGCGCAGAGCGCCGCCTGCACCGCTTCCGGGTGGCCGCGGAGTTTTGCCGCCGGGTGACGGCGGTGACAGAAACTGGCGGGGAGATGCCGGAGATCGCCCTCCGACATGTGGTGTCCGCCAGCAGCTCCGACACGGTGCGAGACTCCGACGCGGCCTCCTCGGCCGGCGGCTCCTTCCCTGTGGCGGTTGGGCGGGAGAGACCATTCCACGGGCGGGGCGGGGGGAGTCTTGGAAGGAGTAGTTCGCTCGTGGGGGGCTCTGATTGGTGGCGGCTGGAAGAGCCCATTCGGTAGGGGTTGGGGGGGGGACTTGGGCTGAGGGAGCTCTCGGAGGAGACCATATGGGAAGGAGGAAGAGACCATTGGGTGTGTGCGGGGGGGGGAAAGAAACTTCCCCAAAGAAAGACAACAAAATAGGAGTCGATTGCACCTTTAAGACCAACTTAGTTTTATTCAGAACGTAAGCTTTCGTGTGCATGCACACTTCTTCAGACGAGGAATGAGGTACAGTAAGCAGAGCCACATATAGCTGGTGGGGTTTGGAATGCCAAGTGGTACAAAGTTAAAAACCAATAGCAGAATAGTAAAATTAACAAATTCAGAAAACCTTTGATCTGGGTTTCTTTAGCATGGGAAAGCATAAAACAGTAACATGTCAGAATGTGAGAATGCCTGTTAATTATTCTATTGCTAATAAACCTGGGTCAAAAAGAAGGCATTTCTTTCCCCAAAGAGAGGAAGTGAGAAGGTGGGGTGGTTGCAGTGGGGCGAGAGAATATGAGGTTGGTGGGATCTGGAATAGCTTATTTTCTAGGGGTTAGGGGTGGACAAAGAAGCAGGGCCTGGAAACTTTGGGCTGAACCATTTCATGTCCCGCCCTCTTTGTGCTGCCTGTTGCATCTGTGCGTGAGTCCATGGCCTGGCTTGCTCTTATTCAGCCTGATGGGCGGCTGTTTTGGTCTGAAGCGGCAGGACCAGGTTTTGAGTCCAGGGGCACCTTTAATGCCAGGAAAGTTTTACTCAAGGTATAAGCTTCCGTATGGCATCTGAGGAAGGATGCATGCGCACAAAAGCTTTGTTGGTCTTCAAGATGCCATTGGTCTTAAGCTTTGTCCTTCTTTGAGAGCCAGTTTGGTGTAGTTAAGTGTGCGGACTCATATCTGGGAGAACCGGGTTTGATTCCCCACTCCTCCACTTGCATCTGCTGGAACGGCCTTGGGTCAGCCATAGCTCTGGCAGAGATTGTCCTTGAAAGGGCAGCTGCTGTGAGAGCCCTCTCCAGCGCCACCCACTGAACAGGGTGTCTGTTGTGGGGGAAGGAGATAAAGGAGATTGTAAACTGCTCTGAGTCTCTGAATCAGGGTTATAAATCTGGACTTTTTCTACTCAACCTGTGCAAGTTGTGGACATTTCCGCTTCCTCTCTGCTTTGAGCACAAATTATTTGCAAATGTGTACAGAATTAGCTGATGCTGGGCTCCGCTTCTTCTAGATCAGTTGCAAATAAGCATAGATGACATAAGGACATAAGAGAAGCCATGTTGGATCAGGCGAATGGCTCATCCAGTCCGACACTCTGTGTCAGGCTTCTCTGGCAGTTGTAATACAGGGGTAAGGCTGAGGCATATTCAGTCTGTGTGGTGTAGCACTTAAGAGTGTTATAGTAGGAATGGGACGATCCAGGTTCAAATGGCTGCACCCCTTTGAAACTCATGTTGACCTTTGGGCAGCCATGTGCTTTCAGTCCAGCCTTCCTTGCGGAGTGGTTGTGAGGGTAAATTTCAGGAGAGGTGCTCTTAAACTGCTTAGAGGAAAGCAGAGGGGGGGAAAACCCTGTCATAAGGAGAATGGCTATGGAGGACAGGCTGTGCAGGAGCTTGAAGGTGCTCTGGGTTTGATGGCTCCTGTCTTGCCGTGCATTTTACCTTCCTGTCGCTTGCCTTCCCCACCCCCTAGACGCACTGCGCCGAGAATCTGCTCAAGCCTGACACTTACCGCAAATGGAAAGCCGCCCAGCCTGGTGAGAAGCAAGTCTCGGCCATATTACAGGTGAGGTTTTGGTGGGACCGGCTTCGCCTTGGAAATCCGCCTGAAATGTCTCACTGGAGTGTTGGCAGTGCGCATCTGACCTGGGAAGTTGGCTTGTTGCTCAGGAACGGATTCAGCGTGCAATCCCTTCCGCTCCGTGTACGTTCCTTGAGTGGAAAGGTGTTGCTGTGAAGCGTGCTGGACACTGGGTCATAGCTGCGGCTGCTGTGACGGTGGAACTTGCGGTCGAGCGTGGCTGTTTACAGCCGGGGTCGCTTGTAGCGTGTGCGTAGCGGTGGAAAGGAAGCACCTGTACCTCTGCAACCCGATGCTTTGCGTCGTCGCAGCCTGATATCAGGCCTGACCAGCGCTTCTGCTTGCATCCTGATTGACTGTCCTAGCATTGCTTCACAGATGTTGGGGTGTTGGGGTCAGCCATGGCAGTTGCTGTAACTCTTCCCGTTATACTGTTGATGCTTCCCCTCTGTTCCTTTTGCAAATCCTGTGTGTGGTGTTTATCCGGGAGTTGGTGAACAGGGCCTGAACTCCCAAAGCTGCTGGATTAGCATCCAGTTTGACTGTAGCAGTCTTTCCCTCCATCCCTTCCTTCCCATTTTTGCATGTGTGTGTATGTGTCCCCATGCCTGGAAGTCGTGGCAGCTTTTTGCAGCTCTTGCTGGGGCATGGAGGATATTCAAAGAAGTGAATTGACAGCCTGCCTCTTCCTCCTGACTCTGGTATTTCTCTGAGGTCTCCCATCCAAATACTTGCCAGGGTCATCCCTGCTTAGATCAGGGTTGCTACAGCAGTCTTGCTTTTACAGTCAGTGGGACTCAGAGGCTGATTGCTGCCTGCCGGGGCTGCGTTACCACCTCCCTGGATGTCTAGTGCTCCCTTCTTTTCCCGCTCCCTCCCGCCACCACAGCAAACACAGGGTTGTTTTGATCCCCCTAGGCCACCGTCCATTGCAAAGGGGTAGCCTGCGTGGTTGGTCATCGCTTTGCAAGGGTCTGTCGGGAGAGCTTTTTTGGGTGTCCCACTAATCGCTCTTTCGCCCCGTAGTTTGAAAAGGAGGAGCAGATTCACAGCGTCGACATCGGCAACGAAGGCTCCGCGTTTGTGGAAGTGCTGGTCGGCAGCTCCGCCTCCCCCAGCGAGCAGAACTATGAGGTGAGGAGCCGGCTTTGGACGGCGATCACTGTTGTGACTCAGAAGTGGGTTCACCTGTTGTGAAAGCCTGCCCTATCCCTTGTGTGATGTCAAAGGCTCTTCAGAGAGCTAGTTTGGTGTAGTGGTCAAGTGCGTGGACTCTTATCTGGAAGACCCAGGTTTGATTCCCCACTCCTCCACTTGCACCTGCTGAGATGGCTTTGGGTTAGCCATAGCTTTCATAGAAACTGTCCTTGAAAGGGCAGCTGCTGTAAAAGCACTCTCAGCCCCACCTACCTCACAGGGTGTTTGTTGTGGGGGGGGAGGTATTGTGACCATTCTGAGATTCAGAGTATAGGGCGGGATATCAATCCAAAATCATCATCTTCTTCTTCTGTGTCATTGTTGGACGCCCACGGGAAGGGGCCGTCTGCTGATTCAGACCTCTGGGCCATCGAGCCAGCATTGCTTACTCTGAACAGCAGAGATCAAGATGGGTAGCCACGTTAGTCTTGTCTGTAGCAGTAGAAACCAGCAAGAGTCCAGTGGCACCTCAAAGACTAACAAAATCGGTGGCAGGCTATAGACTCAGAGGGAGTTAGCCGTGTTAGTCTGTCGCTGCAAAATAGTCTAGAGTCCAGTAGCGCCTTTAAGCCTGTAATACTAGCATAAGCTTTTGAGAAACACAGGTCTCTTCGTCAGATGCATAGATGGTATGTCAAAACTGGCCAGAGATATATAGGTGGTAAGGGGAGTGGGGAGGGGATGCAGGAAGCAAAGACCAAGTACATGCAAAGCGGTTGCAAAAGTCATGAAAACGTACAGGGCTTTTTTTGAGCAGACACACACAGAAATGCAGTTGCGGCTAGTTTGGCACCAGGGGTTTGGCCTAATATGCAAATGATACCTTTTGGCTCTTTCTACCAAAAAAGCTCTGAGAAGGTAGAATGCGCAATCCAGACTGGGTACGACCGCTCCCCCCACCCCTTACCACCTAGATATCTCTGGCCAGTTTCTACACACCCTCCATGCATCTGACGAAGAGACCTGTGTTTCTGGAAAGCTTATGCTGCTATAAAATTTGTTAATCTTAAAGATGCTGCTGGATTCTTCACTATTTTGTGGCAGGGTAGGAGCTTTTGGGAGTCACTGCTCACTTCTTCAGATACAGCCGGCAGCAGTTCTTTAGGGTCCCACGTGGGTTGGGGGGCGGTATCAACTACTTGCTGATTGCAATTTTTACCTACCAGTACCAGGGACAGAACCTGTTTTGGTTCGTGAAGTCCCACTGTTCTCAAGTGCACACCCCTGCTTGAAGCAGAGCAGCAGGCTAGCGACTGCTAGATGTTCTGAGACCTTCTGAGGTCCTCGTTGCAGTATCTCCTGTACTCCTCTCTCCGTTCACCCCAGGTCCTGCTGGTCACGTCTTCCTTCCTGTCCCCCTCGGAGAGCAAGAGTGGCACCAACCTGAACAGAGTTCGAATGTTTGGACCCGACAAGCTGGTGAAGGCCACGGCTGAGAAGAAGTGGGACCGGGTGAAAATCGTCTGCACCCAGCCCTACAACAAGGTTGGTGTTGCTGGGCAAAAGCAGGACAGCGTCGAAGAGGGTGGCGGGCAGCATCAGGCATGGGCTGCTGGGTTAGTTTCTCTTTACAGCAAGTTTCCAGCTGAGTACAATATCCTTGAGAGGGTCACTGCCCACCACGAGAGCCAGTTTGGTGTAGTGGTTAAGTGCATGGACGCTTATCTGGGAGAACCAGGTTTGATTCCCCACTTCCCCACGTGCACCTGCTGGGATGGCCTTGGGTCACCCATAGCTCTTGCAGAGCTGTCCTTAAAAGGGCAGACTTCTGGGAGAGCTCTCTCTGACCCACGTCCTTCACAGGTTATCTGTTGTGTGAGAGGAAGGTAAAGGAGATTGTAAGCTGCTCTGAGACTCTGAGATTTGAAGCAGAGAACGAGGTATAAATCCAATATCATCATCTTCTTGGTTGCTTGTTTATCAAATGAAGTCATGCTGACAGTCTTTCGGGGGGGGGGGCTGACGTGGAATGCTCTCCCCTCCTCTAGTAGCAATAGTGGTGCCCCTTTAGTCCCTCTCCCCCTTTCAGAAAGCTCCCAAGATTCTGGAATGATGGCCAGTTAAGTGTGCCCTCACTCTTATTTGGCTCATTCATATATCTGAGATCTGAAGCCGCATCAGAGCGAGGGCAGGGAGCACTGCCCTCGCTCCCAAGTTGACTTTGCTAGAAACATGACCACAAAGGGAGAAAGAGATGCTCAGCAGTCACAGGAGGTACAGAAGTTTCCACTTTCTCAGTTGCTGCCAGATACTGAAAAAGTGAAACGGTTTTTATGACATTCGTGTTTTGAAATGTAGCTAAGCTTTCCTGAGAACCACCAAGTTGGACTTACTGAGAAGCAGTCTCTCTTCGTGCCTGGGAGACTTGTTTTGTCTCTGCCCATCCACGGGACGGTGTGAACACTGGTTCCTTTGCTTTGGCTGTAGATGTGTTTTAGAGGAGCCAGGGGAAGGGTTTGAAATCTGACAAGGTAGTATTTTGCACTTTGGCTGGTCTCTTGCAAAAGACCCCATCAGTTCTTGAGTGGTGTATATTTGAAGTAGAAAAAAGATAATCAACTAGCAGTGGTACAATCAAGGTGGCCATTCATAATGGAGGGGGGGGCCTTGTTCATTCTGGGAGATCACAGGAGGTTAGGGCTCTAGCTTAGAGAAATGAGGATTGAGAGGTGACATGATAGAGGCTTACAAAATTATGCATGGGATAGAGGTAGAGAAATGTCCTTTTCTCCCTTTCTCCCAATGCAAACTCTTTTGGAGACTCAATGAAATGGATGAGCAGTAGGTTTTAGAACAGATAAAAAGGAAGTCCTGCTTCACCCAAAGATAAATTAATGCATGGAATTCACTGCCACAGTAAGTGGTGGCGGCTACAAGCAGAGACACCTTCAAGAGGGGATTGGATAAACATATAGGACAGAGGTCCCTCCATCCATGGTTATAGGTGGAACACTGTTTCTGGGGCAGTGATGCTCTGTATTCTTGGTTCTTGGTGGGGAGGGCAACAGTTGGAGGGCTTCTGGAGTTCTAGCCACGCTGGTGGACCTCCTGATGGCTGTTTTTTGGACCACTGTGTGACACAGCATTCAACCAGATGGGCCACTGGCCTGATCCAACACGGCTTCTGTTGTATTCTTATTTGACATACAAGCAGACTGTTTGGTCCTGGGATACTTGGGGGGAAAGGTGGGTATATAAATGTTCTAAATAAATAGCAGCAAACTTGGCTTCTGTTTCCACTGTAGGAAGGGGTAAGGGAAATAGGTGCATGTGGAATGCGATTGCTAGAAAGGCCGTGTGTGCTGCGAGAGGGCAGCAAGTCCAGACTTTGAAACCCTCCACGCTTTGTAACCGAGTCCATTCCTTCTCTCGGCAGTCCTTGGCCTATGGCCTCTCCTTTGTGAGGTTCCACTCTCCGCCCGAAAACAACGAAGTTCATTCCAAAACATCATCCCCAGTGAGTATCCCCAGAACTCTGATGTGATTCATTCTTTCTTTTTTCCTGCATCTTTCTCCTGTCACAGAACTTGTAGTGGTGGACATTGGGGTTCCTGGATGACCCCCTGTCCTGGCTGGGCCCCTGTTCCCTTAGCTTTGGCCAGTCTTGCGGAACTTAAGCGCCTTCTGATCGTACTCTGTGGTTTTAACCCCTTTTTCACTTTTCTCGCTTAACCTCCAGAAGATGACCAAGCTGGGCCAGTTCAAGGTGAAGGATGAGGACAGCAACTCTGCCTCTCTGAAGCCCGGAGCTCTCTTCTTCAGCCGGGCCAGCAAACCCCTGGCCTCCCCACAAAAAGGTAGCTGAGAAGGGTGTCCATCAGGGCTTTTTTTGAGCAGGAACACCCAGGAAAGCAGTTCCGGCTGGCTTGGAAATGGGGAGTGGCCTAATATGCAAATGAGGCCCTGCCGGGCTTTTGTGACCAAAAAGCCTTACATGGGACTGTTGATGTCAGGGGGTGTGGCCTAATATGCAAATGAGGTCCTGCTGGGCTTTTTTTACAAAAAACCCTGTGAAACGATAATGTCAGGGGGTGTGGCCTAATATGCAAATGAGTCCTGCCGGGCTTTTGCGACCAAAAGCCCTATATGGGACTGATGATGTCAGGGAGTGTGGCCTAATATGCAAATGAGGTCCTGCTGGGCTTTTTTTTTTTTGCAAAAAACCCTGTGAAACGATGATGTCAGGGGGTGTGGGCTAATATGCCAATGTGTTCCTGCTGGGCTTTATCTGCAAAAAAGCCGTGTCAAACAATGATGATGTCAGGGGGTGTGGCCTAATATGCCAATGTGTTCCTGCTGGGCTTTTTCTGCAAAAAAGCCGTGTCAAACAATGATGATGTCAGGGGGTGTGGCCTAATATGCCAATGAATTCCTGTTGTGACCATCCAAACAGAGTGCCATCCGTTTTTGGATTTCAGCTGTTAGGTGGGGTCAAGCCAGCTAGCAAATGCCAAACTGGGAGTCAGGACGCCCAATCCTTGGCTTGGAGTCTGAGCCCGAAGCTTTCAGCACGTTGCTGAGTATCAGTTTTGCGACTGGAATGAAAACGTTGTTTGGCGTCTGAGCAAACTGATTGGCCCGATGGGGATTGCCTCATTTCTTCTGCTTGCATTTGCAGCGTCCCAGAATAACCAGCCCTCGCCCAGCTACGCCGCTGCCTCCCTGCAAAGCAGCGGGTCCAGTACCCCGGACCTGGCCCCATCAACTGCGGAGAAGCCCGCCCCCAAAGCCCCACCCAAGGTAATAGCTGGATGCTGTGTGAATGGACTGGATGCCAAGGCTTCTCCATCTGTGTGCAGTGAGTGGGGGGGGATGCTTTTCTTTATAACTGGATCTGCATCTGTGCCTTGAAGAACAACCCCAGAGAGGAGCACAGCATGTCAAACGGGGTGCATAATGCCCTAAGAAGCACCATACTGGATAATTGTCCTGGGCCATGGATAATTGTTCTGGGATAGTGGTACCAATAGGAGTGATGGTTATAACAAAAGTACATTACCGTGCGTTGCGTGCATCTTCAGAAAGAATCCATCACAAGCTTCCAGTACGTTGTCCTTTTTTTGAGGTGTGTCTTCATCAGTAGAGTGCAGGATGGAAAAACCATCTGATGATGGTTTTCAAGAAATGGCTTTCTATTCTCAGGCGAGTTCAAGGTCTCATATGACCAAAGTTGAAACACAAAGTGGTTATCTTTAATATCGTGGTGTAGAAGAAAAGATTGGATTTATACCCCGCCTCAATCGGATTGGATTTATACCCCGCCTCAATTTATACCCCGACTCAATCGGAGTCTCAGAGTGGCTTGCGATCTCCTTTCCCTTCCCCTCCCTACAACAGACACCCTGTGAGCAAAAATTCTACTTTGTGAGTTACTGGCATTAAAGTTGTGAGCTGCTGCTTAAATTAATTTACTTTGAGGCCATTTTTCCTGAGCTAAGACAAAAAAAATGTGTGAACCAGAGGCTAAAAAACTGAGCTAGCTTACACAAACTTGTCTTAGAGGGAACACTGCCTGTGAGGCAGGTGGGGCCGATTGAGCTCTTAGAGAACAGCTCTGAAAGAACTTGTGACTGACCCAAGGTCGCCCAACTGGCTGCATGTGAAGGAGGAGTGGGGAATGAAACCCAGTTCTCCAGATTAGAGTCCATGCTCTAAACTACTATGCCAAACTGGCCCTCACAATGTAGCGGTTAGAGTGTTGGACTAGGACCTGGGAGACCCAGGTTCGAATCCCTACTGTGCTACAGAAGTTTCCTAGGCGATCTTGGGCCAGTCACGCTCTCTTGACCTAGCCTACCTCGCAGGGTTGTTGTGAGGCTAAATTGTGAACGATGCAAGCTCCTTTGGGAGAATGGCGGGGTATAAATAAAAGGAAATAAATGGCTTCATTTCCCTTGATGCTACCAAGAAAACTCATCAGCTGTTTCTAATAATCATTACTTCCTTGGATAGCACTTTCCCAAGAAATTTTTCAATTAGTGACCTGTCGTGTCCAGTATAAGTATACAGAGTGGTGCTTCTTGGTAGCCAGTTTGGTGTAGTGGTTAAGTGTGTGGATTCTTATATGGGAGAACCAGGTTTGATTCCCCACTCCTCCAATTGCAGGTGCTGGAATGGCCTTGGGTCAGCCATAGCTATTGCAGGAGTTGTCCTTGAAAGGGCAGCTGCTGTGAGAGCCCTCTCAGCCCCACTCACCTCACAGGGTGTCTGTTGTGGGGGAAGAAGATATAGGAGATTGTAAGCCGCTCTGAGTCTCTTGATTCAGAGAGAAGGGCGGGGTATAAATCTGCAGTCTTCTTGTTCATCTGTGTCTTTAAGAGGAGCCTGATACACAAAAGTTCAGAAAGTGATACTTTCCTTGGCACAGAGGGAGATGTTTGGCCTGCTGGATCTCTCTGCGCTGGACTGATGGCGTAAAAGACAGGGGGACAAGTCTGCCCACTGGAATATAGGGCGTTTTTCCAGAGAGGGCACTTTGTTGGTGTCTCCTCTCCCAGACCGGTCTTTACGCCCTTTCTGAGAGGAAATCACAGCCTCTGGTTTGCTGAGGCAACAGGGTGGTTGCCAGCAATAGCTACTCCCGTGCAGAAGGGGGCGCTTGTCCAATCTGTCTGAGTTTCCTTCTTGCAGGAGCCCACCCCGGTCAAGAGGAAGTTCGAGTTCAGCAAGGAAAACGCCCCTCTCCCCTCCGTGCCCAAGAAGGCTGACCCCGACAGCCCCCGCCCTGCGCACCCACCCCCCAAGAAACACAAAGGTGTGTGTGTGGATGGGAGATGACTGAAAAAATGGGACTTTGAGGACCTCTTCCTTTACATTGTGAGCAATTTGAAGAGCAGGGGTGGCCAAGCTGTAGCTCGTGAGCCACACGTGGCTCTTTTCACACATATTGTGTGGCTCTTGAAGCCCCCACCCGATTGGCCGGCTTGGAGAAGCCAGTTTGGTGTAGTGGTTAAGTGTGCGGACTCTTATCTGGGAGAACTGGGTTTGATTCCCTACTCCTCCGCTTGCACCTGCTGGAATGGCCTTGGGTCAGCCATAGCTCTGGCAGAGGTTGTCCTTGAAAGGGCAGTTACTGTGAGAACTCTCAGCCCCACCCACCTCACAGGGTGTCTGTTGTGGGGGAAGAAGATACAGGAGATTGTAAGCTGCTCTGAGTCTCTGATTCAGAGAGAAGGGCGGGGTATAAATCTGCAGTCGTCTTCTTCACCCAAAGGGTGATTAACACATGAAGTTCACTGCCACAGGAGGTGGTGACGACTGCAAGCATAGATGGCTTCAAGAGGCGGTTGGATTAACAAGTGGAGCAGAGGTCCCTCAGTGGGTATTAGCCACAAGGTATAGACGGAATTCTCTGCCTGGGGCAGTGATGCTCTGTCTTCTTGGTGCTTGGAGGGCAACAGTGGAAGGGTTTCTACTGTCCCGGCCCCATTGATGGACCTACTGATGGCACCTGGTTGTTGGGTTTGGGGTTTTTTGCCACTTTGTGACCCAGAGTGTTGGACTAGATGGGCCAATGACCTGATCCAACATGGCTTTCCTTATGTTCTTAAGCAGAAGTTCTACCACTGAACCGTGGCTTCTTCTCAAGGAGGGGGTAGCATAGATCGCAGGTGGCCAAACTGGCTCGGGAGCCACATGTGGCTCTTTCACACATATTGTTGTGGCTCTTGAAACCCCCACTGCCCCGTTGGCTGACTTGAAGAAGGTATTTGCCTCTTTAAAAAATTTCTCCCAAGACAAGCCAGCCAGCGGCTTAGAGAATGTATTTAAAATTAAAGTTGTTTTCTTTCCACCTCTCCCTCCACCTATTTTCCTGCCTGCCTTGCGGCTCTCCAACATCTGATGTTCATGTCTTGCAGCTCTCGAAACAACTGACGTTTATTCCGTGTGGCTCTTAAGTTAAGCAAGGTTGGCCTCGCCTGGTATAGAGAATTGGAAATGTGTGCCTAGAAACAGCAACAACAGCTTCATTGGGCTGGCTTCTCCGTTTTGCTGCCGCCTGGGGAAACAGTGCTATCGCGCCTCTCAAAAAAGAGCATTCCCCGAGACCACCGCCACGGGCCACCAGTTTCCCCACCGCACTGCCCCCTACCCGACATTTCCTGCCTCCTTTTCCAGGCGCCATTTTTTGTACCCGCTCTCTCCCCGCCCTAAGTAACCTTTCCCTTCTCTCCTCCCCCGCAGCATCTCCTTCCGCCCCATCCAAGACGCCACCTTCCAAGAAGCCCCCCCAAGCACAGCCTGCGGAGGGCTCATCGGAAGGACCCCTCCAGCATCTCCTTCAGGGCACCGTCTTCGTGCTGAGCGGCTTCCAGAACCCCTTCCGCTCGGAGCTGCGGGACAAAGCCCTGGAGCTGGGGGCCAAGTACCGGCCGGACTGGACCCCCGACAGCACCCACCTCATGTAAGCCGTGCTGGCTGGGGCTGATGGGAGTTGTAGGCAAAAAGCATCTGGAGAGCTACCGTTGGCCACCCCTGACATAGGGAATCTGTTACTTTGATTTGTTTTTTCCATTTGATGTAGTGCGGCTTTCTCCCGCCGCAAACCCCAAGGCCCTCAGCCAGGCCGATCAAAGGGCCTTGTATTCCGCCCCTGCCTGCAGCCAAAATTCGTTTCCAAGGTGGCTCAAAGCCCCACACAAATGACAGATAAAGTTTCATACAAATGGTCTTGGAGGGGGCGGGGGGTTCTCAGCTGGATGTGGTCCAGACACAGCCGAGCAACTTCTCCTCCCTCGGAGATTTTCAAATGGACTTTGTTTGACTCGCCGCTAACCTGAAACGTGACTGGACCTGGAGCCCCGGTCACAGAAACATATAGGAATGGCATTCAGCCGCTTCCAGCCAAAGAGGTTTTTGCCAGGTGTCCAGGGTGGAAGGCGAGGAAGAGGGAGGGACAGTCGGCTGGCTAGAGGTGGGGGCTGAGACTCTACCCATTTCTATGTCTGTCTACTTAGAAGCAGGCTTTTTTTGTAGCAAGAGCTCCTTTGCATATTAGGCCACACCCCCTGCTGGAGCCGATCCTCCCAGAGTTTACAGTAGGTCCTGTACTATGAGCCTTGTGAGATCTTGGAGGACTGGCTACATCAGGGGTGTGTGGCCTAATATGCAAAGGAGTTCCTGCTACAAAAAAAGCCCTGGCAGTGGCACCTTTAAGACCAATGAAGTTTAATTCTGGGTCTAAGCTTTCGCACGCACAGATCATCTGAAGAAACGCGCTTGCACACGAAAGCTTAGACCCAGCATTAAACTTGGTTGGTCTGAAAGATGCCCCCGGCCCCCAGCTTTGTGCAGTTGCTTCAGGCCAACGCGCCTCTACCCACCCGAGTCTACTTAGAAGCAAGCCTCACTGAGCAAAGTGGGATTGGCTGTAAAGCTATGTCAACATTTACTGATTTTTTTTTTTAAGTTTTGGTTAAGGGTAACTTCCTGCCACCTTCATTGAGTTGATCTCATTGTTGTGGTCCCGGCCAGCTTCTCTACCGGTTCGTAAATGACTGTCTTCAGGGGTGGAATTCTAGCAGGAGCTCCTTTGCATATTAGGCCACCTCCCCCCCCCCTCCCCGATGTAGCCAATCCTCTTGGAGCTTCCAGTAGGCCCTGGACTAAGAGCACTGTAAGCTCTTGGAGGATTGGCTACATCGGGGCGGGGGGGGGGAGGTGGCCTAATACGCAAAGGAGCTCCTGCTAGAATTCCACCCCTGGCCATCTTCCCACGCTGTATTGATTGCCCCACTCTGCTTTCTCTCTCTCCTCTCCTAGCTGTGCCTTTGCCAACACGCCCAAGTACAGCCACGTGAAAGGGCTGGGGGGCACCATCGTGCGCAAGGAGTGGATCCTGGACTGTTACCGCACGCGCCGGCGCCTGCCCTGCAAGCGGTGAGTGGGAAGCAGATACGAGCGGCTCCGTCCTTCATGCCAAAAGGCATGGCTGTTCATACTCCCCCCCCCGCGCCTCCAATGAGCACAACCCAGCACAATCAGGCTAACCCCGTGAAATCCTTTGACTTTGCTGGAGAACATCCGGTTTTGTACAGAGTGGTCCTCAGGCAGCTTTTTGTTACTCTGGGGCGGGAGATCTGGTTGTAGCTGCTGCGGGGTGATCAGCCGATGGGTTCCCGTTTCCCAGCTACCTGATGGGCAGCCCCGAATCATCCAGCAGTGAGCAAGAGGAAGACAGTGAAGACAGCAGTCCCGCCCGGCACCGGAAACCCCTTCCTCATCGGCAGGTATGCGGCGTTCATTTGTCCCTTGCAGGCCGTCAGCAGTCAGATCTGTTGGGTTAACTGTCCAAAAATAGATATATATAATTTGCACAGAAGCTTTACCCAGAATCCCTGATCCTCCACGCTTCCCAGTTAAGGGGAAAGCGCTCTTCAAGCAAATTACAAAGGCGACCTGACTCCCAACGGTAACGAGAAAGAAATTTTATTTGCTAAAATAGAAGAACATCTCCTGCGACATATTCATCTAGGTGCATTTAACTCATTGTGAGCAGATGAATGTCAGAAAAGTTTAACCTGGATCGGCCAGGCAAGCCTGATCTCGTCAGATCTCGGAAGCTAAGCGGGGTCGACTCTGGCAAGGACTTGGAGGGGAGACCTCCTTGGAATACCAGCAGTCAGGAGGGCAGGGGCAGGTTTATTCAGCCACTTCCCTGAATATCCTCCAGGTCCCCAGTAGGGGTCAGTCACCAGGGGTCACCATGGCTTCCAGGCGCACACACACACACACACACGCGTGCACATTTTAAAAATACAGAAATAGTAATAATAAAGTTCACGTGCTACAGCTCCAAGCTCAGGTAAGAGGGGGGAAGAATCCGGGCCTTTTTTGTAGCAGGAACCCCTTTGCATATTAGGTCACACCCCTGATGTACAAAAATCTGGGACGTTTTAATAATTGAGAAAATCACAACTTTCCTTGTCTGACATTTACCCCCAAGGTCACATCTTTTGAAGAAAAATGGCTTCCATTTCTGGAATTTACTGAATCTAAAAACATCTTGCCTATTAACACACCTTCAGTTTCTCTCACTATAATTCTTTCTAACTTATGCTATCCTCTTTTTCTTTGTTTATTTAAATATTCCCTTTTGTTTTGGCTTGGGATAGAGCAAGGCATTATTCTTAGCCTGAGAGTCAAAAATTCTAGCCTAATTATCAGTTGATTTATCCTCAATAAGATATTTATTTATCGATTGATTGATTGATTGATTGGCAAATTGGACATTACCTTAAATGCTAAATAAGCTGTTCTACAATGTTATATATACCATAGTCCTTTGTGCACAGTAGAATTTTGATATATATGGAATTAATCTACTTGATGCTACTTCATCCAACAAAGTTCTGTATAACTTGGAATTTTTAAAAGAAACTTAAAAAGGTAATAAAGGTAAAGGTAGTCCCCTGTGCAAGCGCCAGTCTTTTCGGACTGGGGTGACGTTGCATCCGGTGTTCCCTCTAAGCTGAGTTCGCGTGACCTGGCTCACAGATTTTTAGCCTCCAGCTCACACATTTTTGTCTTAGCTCAGGAAAAATGGTCTCAGGGCCCACTAATTGATGCAGGAGCTCACCACTTTAATGCCAGTATCTCACAAAGTAGCATTTTTGCTCACAAGACTCTGCAGCTTAGAGGGAACGTTGGTCGCATCGTGACGCTTTCATGGCAGGCTTTTTATGGGGTGGTTTGCCCTTGCCTTCCCCAGTCACCTACGCTTTCCCCCCAGCAAGCTGGGTCCTCATTTTACCGACCTCGGAAGGCTGGAAGGCTGAGTCAACCTGGAGCCGGCTACTTGAACCCAGCTTCCACTAGGGTCGAACTCAGGTCGTGAGCAGAGCTTAGGGCTGCAGTAGGGAACGTGCTCGCTGGGTCAGTCTTCAGGCCCGCCGGCATGGTGTAGTGGTTAAGTTGATTGATTGATTGGCAACTGGTAACTTTGGATTTAACATTGGATTTAAATCCTGCCCTCCACTCTGAATCTCAGAGTCTCAGAGCGGCTCACAGCCTCCCTTATCTTCCTCCCCCACAACAGACACCCAGTGAGATGGGTGGGGGTGAGAGAGCTCTGACAGATGGATCGCAGATGGCAACTGGATCGAGGCGGTGTAGCAGTGCTGATGTTATTAGATCTGTCGGCTGCATTTGATACGGTCGACCATCGGCTACTGATCCACCGCCTCGCCGACATTGGGGTTAAGGGGTCTGCTTTACAATGGCTCTCCTCTTTCCTCATGGGTCGGGGACAAAGGGTGGCGATCGGGGGTGAACGATCCCAGAGGCGCACACTAGATTGTGGGGTGCCTCAGGGAGCAGTCCTCTCCCCGATGTTATTCAACATCTATATGCGCCCCCTTGCCCAGATTGCCAGGAGGTTTGGGCTGGGCTGCCACCAATATGCGGATGACACCCAGCTCTATCTGCTAATGGACGGCCGGCCCGCCTCCCCC
Source organism: Heteronotia binoei (assembly GCF_032191835.1). Classification (NCBI taxonomy): domain Eukaryota; kingdom Metazoa; phylum Chordata; class Lepidosauria; order Squamata; family Gekkonidae; genus Heteronotia; species Heteronotia binoei. The sequence continues at coordinate 42,279,954 of NC_083239.1, read as the reverse complement.
CCGGAAGACCTGGATCGGGCGTTACAGGCTATCGCAACGTGGCTTAGACTGAGTGGGCTGAAGCTGAATCCGGCAAAGACAGAGGTTCTCTGTGTGGGTCGCGGCGCTCCAGGGAGGGAAATATCCCTCCCGACCTTCGATGGTGTGCAGCTAAAGGCGGCGCAGCAGGTGAAGAGTCTGGGTGTTTTACTGGAGCCTTCATTATCAATGGAGGCCCAGATAACAGCCACTGCCAAGTCAGCTTTCTTCCATCTGAGGCGGGCAAAGCAGTTGGCCCCTTTCCTGGAGCGTCGGGACCTAGCAACGGTGATCCATGCAACGGTCACCTCACGATTGGACTACTGTAACGCCCTCTACATGGGGCTGCCTCTGTGCCGGACCCGGAAGTTACAGCTAGTGCAGAACGCGGCGGCCAGGCTGTTACTTGGTCTCCCAAGATGGGAACATGTGCGGCCGGGGCTACGCGAACTGCACTGGTTACCGATTGTATACCGGGTCCAGTACAAAGTGCTGGTTATCACCTTTAAAGCCCTATATGGCCGAGGACCAGCCTACCTGAGGGACCGTCTCTCCCCGTATGAACCCCAGAGAGCACTGAGGTCAGTAGGAAAGAACAGACTGACTACCCCTGGGCCAAGACAAATTAAACTACAGAATACTCGCTCTCGGGCCTTTTCGGCCGCAGCCCCACATCTCTGGAACCAACTCCCAGAGGAGGTGCGGGCCCTGCGGAACCTTGATCAGTTCCGCAGGGCCTGCAAGACCACCCTTTTTAAATTAGCTTATGAATAACTGAAAATCCGCCATCAGCATCAACTAGAAGAGTGTCAAGGATAGCGTCATAAAATGTTTTAGTTAATTGTTTTAATTCAGGCTCTTAAGGTTAGTTTAATGTTAATTTAATGTTTCTAGTGTAACTGTTTTATTGTTGGTGCACCATTGGTCACCGTATTGTTAGCCGCCCTGAGCCTGCTTCGGCGGGGGAGGGCGGGGTACAAATAAAATTTATTATTATTATTATTATTATTATAAGTGCGGCGAACCCTTTCCCACTCTGCACCAGGGGGCTGCTAGCAAAATAAACTTACCATATATTTAAAAAAAAAAGATCTAACTGATGAGAGGGTGGTGCCAACTGCCAGGTGTAGCCAAGACAGAGAATTCCCTTAACCCTTTCCCTCTCAGGTCCAATTCCATGCAGGGTCACAATATCCGATAAGAGCCTCATGTGCTCTGTGCTTAGGAAAGGTTCTCTGTCCCGGTTTGCAAAGTGACGATGCAGGGGAAAGCTGAACTCTCCTTCTCGTGTATTTCCTGCCGGTCATTCGTAGCAGACCCAGGGCAGGAAGGTACACCGCCCCAGCTGTCGGGCTTTTCTTTTCCAGAAAGCCAGCCTCCCCAGCTCCAACCACAAACCCAAGACGCCGAGCAGCCCTCAAGCAGCCCGGCCCGTGCAGAAGAAGGCGACCTCCGGAGAGGAGGAGGAGGAGCCCAGCACTTCGCGGAACAGCAGTGTCCACAACAACTCGCGGGCGCCGGAGGCTGACTCTGCGACTTCCAGTGACGACAGAGAGCCCTCGGGTAGGATCCGGCGTGCGGTTCTGCCGTACCGGAGAGAAGACGACATTGGATTTAAATCCTGCCCTCCACTCTGAATCTCAGAGTCTCAGAGCGGCTCACAGCCTCCCTTATCTTCCTCCCCCACAACAGACACCCAGTGAGATGGGTGGGGGTGAGAGAGCTCTGACAGAAGCTGCCCTTTCAAGGACAACTCCTGTGAGTGCTATGGCTGACCCAAGGCCATTCCAGCAGCTGCAAGTGGAGGAGTGGGGAATCAAACCCGTTTCTCCCAGATATGAGTCCGCGCACTTAACCACTACACCAAATTGGCTCTCAGATGTAGGGAACAGGCTCGCCGGGTCAGGCTACAGGCCCGGCAGCATGGTGCAGTGGTTAAGAGCGGCGGACTCTAATCTGGAGAGCTGGGTTCAGTTCCCCGGCTCCTCCTCCCTGTGAAGCCTGCTGGGTGACCTTGGACCAGTCACAGTTCTCTCAGAGCTCTCTCAGCCCCACCTGCCTCACAGGGTGTCTGTTGTGGGGAAAGGAAGGGAAGGCGATGGGAAGCCTCCTTGAGATTCCTTAGAGGAGAGGAGAGAAAAGTGAGGCGTCACAGCCACCTTCTGCCAAGTCTAGCTGCTACTAGCTCAGTGCCCCGTGGGAATTCCACGCAGAGGTGCAGAAGAGGCGGGCCTCTCCTGTTGTTTCTCTGTCCGGCGTCTGATTTTCAGAGGTGCACTGTCTCTGGGCAGGGATGTTGAGGTCAGCCATCACAGCCGCTTGCTGTCAACAGGCCACCCCGCTGTAGGTTTGGAAGATCATTTTTGACGGAGGCCGTATCGGGCTCAAGAGCTGACGACGTGTTGGGCAGCCCTGAGCCTGCTGCCGGTGGATTCCGCTGGGCCAGTGGCCCCCAACCTTTTTGGCACCAGGGACCGGTTTTGTGGAAGACCATTTTTCCACAGGCCGGTGGAGGTGGGGGTGCCTGGGGTTTCGCTACCCCAGGCTGCCCCTACGCCCACACCCCATGCCTGCCTCCCCATGGGGGTCTTTAAATGAGGAGTGGGCGAAGGTCTCTGCCTCACTCTGCGGCCCCAGGGCTGGCCTGCCCACTGCGGCCCCAAGACTGGCAGGGTGGGGGCACCAAATTCGGCCTCCCCCCTGCCTCCTAGGCAAATCCCTGATTGCCTCCCCAGCCTCCTCCCTCCATTCTTCACAATTTTAAGGCCCGGGAAGGAGCGGTGAAGCGCCGCGTTCCTGGCCTCTTTAAAGGCCGACCCCCCCACACACACCAACCGATCAGCTGATCGGCGGGAAAAACCACACTGAGCTGGGCTCCTATGTCCCTCTTGGTGCTCTCACGATCAGCACTGGGGGCAGCAGTGGCAAGTGACTCACTGAAGAAGGCCGGGGACCAGGGGTCGGGGAGCCCTGCGCTAGGTGACCCACAGTTACTGCATTTCAAGGGGGATGAAAAAAGGTTCTGCGATAACCACACTTCTCATTATTGTGAACCTCCCGTCTTGCGTTCACAACATCTGTGCAAGGTTCTAACGACAAAACGTTGGCTTGCGCTGCCTCACGCCCTCCGTTTGGTGTAGCGCTTAAGAGCGGCGGACCCTGATCCGGGAGAACCGGGTTTGGTTCCCCACTTCTCTACGTGCAGCCAGCTTGGGGGACCTTGGGCTAGTCCCAGTTCTCGCAGAGCTCTCTCAGCCCCACCTCCCTCACAGGGTGTCTGTTGTGGGGAGGGGAAGGGAAAGGAAATCGGAAGCCGCTCTGAGACGCCAAGTGACGGGCACCAAGTGACGGGCGGAGGAAGCCCTGGGATGCATTGCAGAGGCGGGCAACGGCCAACCACCTCTGAACACCTCTTGCCCTGACCCCCCCCCCCCCAGGGTCGCCAGAAGTCAGCTGTGACTTGATGCCGCTTCCCACCACTGTTGTAACAGAAGTCATTCTTAGCCCAGCATATGAACATCTGAAGCTGCCTTCTACTGAATCGGACCCTGAGTCCATCACATCAGTACTGTCTACTCAGACTGGCAGCGGCTCTCCAGGGTCTCCGTCTGAGGTTTCTCACGCTTATTTGCCGGGACCCTTTTTAGTTGGAGATGCCGGGGATTGAACCTGGGGACCTTCTGCTTACCAAGCAGATACTCTACTACGGAGCCACCGTCTCTTCTTCTGGATCTCTCTGCTACTGGATGAGGCAATGGCCTCTGGTTTCAATGGCTTTTAAAAGGGTATCTGATCAATCTGTGACTGGGGAGGTCCCTCAAAGGCTATTGGCCATGATGGTTAAATGGACCTCCCACATTCAAAGGCAGTGTGTCTCAGAATGCCAGTTGCATTGGGGGTTGAGGGTGGGGGAGAACAGGATCACAGAATCATAGAGTTGGAAGGGACCTCCAGGGTCATCTAGTCCAACCCCTTGCACAATGCAGGAAACTCACAAACACCTCCCCCTAAATTCACAAGATCTTCATTGCTGGCCATCTAGCCTCTGTTTAAAAACCTCCAAGGAAGGAGAGCCACCCCCTCCTGAGGAAACCTGTTGCAAATACAGCTGTTTCTCTCATGGCCCACTGGCAGGCCTCCCAGAAGCCTCCGGCTGTCTGCTGCATTATCTGAGTCAATCGGGGGGGGGGGGGGAACCCTATAACCATCATGCAAACCGTGTACAAATTAATAAATTGTAATCCTAAATCATAACAGAACGCTCAGTCCATAAAGTACAAAACCATGTAGCAAGAGTCAAGTTGCACCTTTCAGACCAACAAAGTTTTATTCAGAATGTAAGCTTTCGTGTGCTAGAAGCACGCTTCATCAGATAATAGTATGGGATGGCAAGCAGTCCTAAATATAGAAAAGTGGGCAGTGGGTTAGTATGCGGAGTCGTGGAAACGTACAGACTGTTATCTACGGCACTTCACACCTAATGAGATAGACATCAGTCTGCTATTCTGACTTGTTGATGCAGCCCAGTGAACATAAACTAACAATCACCAGACCCCAAACTGTGATTCTTTAAATCTGCTAGCAAACATTTCCATGATTTCGCATACTAATTCACTGCCCACTTTCTCTATATTTAGGACTGTTTGCCATTCCATCCTAATGTCTGATGAAGTGTGCTTCTAGCACACTGAAAGCTTCCATTCTGAATAAATCTTTGTTGGTCTTCAAGGTCCAACTTGACTCTTGCTTTGTTCTTGTGCTTCAGACCCACACAGCTGCCCACCTGGATCTAAAACCATATAGCATTGACTCTTTTTTCAAGATCTTATCTGGACCAGTGATGTTTGTATTTGGTCTTTTGTGGGCAGCGCTGAGGGCAGCAGCCGGGGCCTCCCCCTCTCCAGTGTTCCAGGTCACCCTACGGCAGAGTGGGGGGATTTGAACCTGGATCCCAGTCCCACCCCCAGCATCCCGGGCAACGGGGCGCTGGATTAGACGAACCTCAAAACGTTCTTCATTCAAGAAGCCAGGCCCGTCCCACGAACCGCGGTAGAAAGGCCAGGCGGCATCTGCCAGCTGGGAGCCGATCTTCCCATGGGGTGACGTGGCTGCGGCGGTGCCAGCTCAGGGTCTGATATTTCTGTTTTCTCCATTACCGTCCTGCAGGTGTTCGAGACAACGAGGAAGAAGAGGGCGACACAGACGACGAGCTGAGAAGGTTGGTCAAAGGAGGACCGTGGGGGAAGCAGGGAAGGGGATCTTTCCTGATACATATTACTCCTGGGCAGGGCTTTTTTTGTAGCAGGAACTCCTTTGCATATTAGGCCACACACACCCCGATGTAGCCAATCCTCCAAGAGCTTACAGGGTTCTTCTTACAGGGCCTGTATGGTAAGCTCCAGGAGGATTGGCTACATCGGGGAGGGGGGGGTGGCCTAATAGGCAAAGGAGTTCCTGCTACAAAAAAGACCCTGATCCTGGGTGCCAATTGTTCTTCAACTGAAATAGCAGAAGAGGCACCTGGCATTGGTAGTCACCTGTGAACATCCAAAGCTGTCTTACGGCAAGATCTGGTACATTGGTTTGTTGTGTTCCAAGCGGTTGCCGTTCTCCTGGGTCTCCTTGTCGGGGAAGTCAGGGATTGGTTTATGGCAGGGGTGGCCAATGGGAGCTCTGCAGATTTTTTTTTTTTTGCCTACAACTCCCATCAGCCCCAGCCAGCATGGCCAATGGCTGGGGCTGATGGGAGTTGTAGGCAAAAAAAAAAAAACATCGGCAGAGCTACCGTCGGCCACGCCTGGTTTATGGAGTTCTTCCCTCTGTGGCTGAACTGTGGCCCCGCCCTGATGTCATGTGCACATTTCCTGCAACGTACTCCTGAGTGGTGATCAGTAGGGCTTTGTTTTTGTAGCAGGAGCTCCTTTGCATATTAGGCCACATACCCCTGATGTAGCCAATCCTCCTGGAGCTAACCATACAGGCCCTGTAAGAGCCCTGTAAGCTCCCGGAGGATTGGCTACCTACCTGAGCTATTGCCATTTCGTAGGGCCTGCAAGACGGAGCTATTCCGCCAGGCTTTTGGTTGAGGCAGTGAGCGTCCTGTTCCAGCTATTGTGCCATCAGTTGGCCTCCCTTGCAGTGACATCTTACTATAGTGATATCTTGCTATTATTATGTGCTATAGTGCTATTATTGTGCTATATTGCTATTATTATGTGCTATAGTGCTATTATAGCTCTATCTTGCTATTATTATGTGCTATAGTGCTATTATAGTGCTATCTTGCTATTATTACCATCATTTTATTTGGGCCTTTAGCCACTTATCCTGTACAATGTGCCCTCCCTGCCTGTGATTCACTTTATTTATTGTTTTACCGTTCTTTGTTTAATTTTAATGTAGCGCTTTAACTCTGCATTTTAGGTTTTTATTGTTAATACTGCATGTTGTGATCCGCCCTGAGCCCGTTTACGGGAAAGGACGGAATATAAGCCTACTAAATAAATAAATGCATAAGAGGGCCACTGGAATGGCCTTGGGTCATCCAGAGCTCTCACAGAGGTTGTCCTTGAAAGGGCAGCTGATGGGAGAGCTCTCTCAGCCCCACCCACCTCACAAGGTGTTTGTTGTTGGGGAGGAAGATAAAGGAGGTTGTGAGCCACTCTGAGACTCTGATTCAAGATGGAGGGAGGAATATGGTAGTCCAGACCTTATTTTGGGGTTCAAAACTTTCAAATTGTCTTCACAGAGCCAGTTTGGTGTAGTGGTTAAGTGTGTGGACTCTTATCTGGGAGAACCGGGTTTGATTCCCCACTCCTCCACTTGTAGCTGCTGGAATGGCCTTGGGTCAGCCATAGCTCTGGCAGAGGTTATCCTTGAAAGGGCAGCTGCTGTGAGAGCCATCTCAGCCCCACCCACCTCCCAGGGTGTCTGTTGTGGGGGGAGGAAGGTAAAGGAGATTGTGAGCTGCTCTGAGATTTGGAGTGGAAGGCAGGATATAAATCCAATATCGTCAACTTCTTAATATGCAAAGGAATTCCTGCTACCAAAAAATAAAAAGCCCTGGCGATCAGGAAAGAATCACTTCATTTTCTCCAGCCCTGATTGACACCTTTCCCACTTCCGCCTACCGGTGGCAGCGTTTTTGGGTCCAGCGATGCCATCTGGAATTCTTGCCACAACACTTTACCGTGGCACTTTTGCCTTCAGTAGAAATGGCCGGGTGAAAGGCTCATGTGTCTTTTCTGAGCACTTGAAAGCTCACGTTCTGGTTAGCTGATGGCGAGCCCTCCGTCTCCAACGACCTTTCTCTCTCCCCGGCTTCAGAGTCGAAGAGGAGCACCGCAAAAAGCAGCAAGGCGGGCAGGGGGCTGCTCCAGAGCCGGAGGATGACCCGTACGGCGGCACCACCGACGAGAACACCGACGTGGAGGAGAAGGGGGAGCCGGATCAGCCAATCCCTGAGCTGCCAGGTACACCTAGGTGGATGGGCCTCTCTCTCTTCTTTTCTAGGGGCTCTCACCATGACTCAACCTGGGGTCAGTCACAGCTCTCTCAGAGCTCTTTCAGCCCCACCTAGTCTCAGGGTGTTTGATGTGAGGAGAGGAAGGGAAGGAGATTGTCAGTCGCTTTGAGACTCTTTTGGATAGTGAAGGGCGGAGTATAAAACCTCCTCCTCCTCCATCGTGTTCTGTAAATTTTCATTAGTAGGACTGAGAGTTAAAGACCTCTCCTCACTTTTGTTTTTGGGGAGCGAGAAGAGGGGGGGAATTAAAAGTTTCTAACAACAAGGCCCCCTTTTAAAACTGTAAAGCGATTTGCTCTTGCATCAGTAACTCGGATGCCAGCTTGCATTTTACTATTGCACAAATCCATTCTGATTTTTTTCCCACTGGAAAGTAGCTGATAAACCAGGGGTGGCCAAGCCATGGCTCAGGAGGCTTTTTCGCACATATTGTGTGGCTCTTGCAGCCTCCAGCTGCCCCATCGGCCAGCTTGGAGTAGGCATTTTGTCAAATCACTTCTCCGAGTCAAGCCAGTCAGCAGCTTGGAGAATGCATGTAAAGTTGCTTTCTTTCCACCTCTCTCCTCCCTCCCTCCCTCCCTTCCTGCGGCTCTCCAACATGTGATGTCCATGTCTTGTGACTCTCAAACATCTGACATTCATTCTCTGTGGCTCTTATGTTAAGCAAGTTTGGCCACCCCTGCGATAAACCATTGAAAGTCCTTCAGTGGTGAACAGGCCTCCCCATTTAATCACCCACTTCTCCTGGGTGTTCCCAAGCACGGTCCACGGCCAGGAGAACGCATACGTTGGGAATTGCCTTCCACGACGGCAATCCCTCGGGTTCGTCAAGTTTGGAGTTTCTTCTCCTTTCTGAGCGGCAGGAGCTCTTTGGAGTTTTGTCCTCCCAACACTTCCTTCCTGAGGTCTTTGAAGCGGAGACCCTGGGGACTGAACCAGCACCCTTCTGTCTGCCACCTAAGAGGCCCTCTCACCGAGCCGTGGTCCTGTGGGATATAGCAGTGTGACCTTTATCTTACTAGCAAGGAACGAACTTCTGTCTTTATATGCCCTGGGGAGAAAACTTGAGAGCCAGCATGTCACAGTGGTCAGTGTCAACCTAGGACAGGGGTGTCAAACTCATTTGTTATGAGGGCTGGATCTGACATAAATGAGACCTTGTTGGATGGGGCCATGTCAGGCCAGGCCAGGCGTGTACCTATTTAAGATTAGATTGCAGAGATATAAAGTTTTATAAGGAACACAAATATATATTTTAGAAAACTCAAAACATGCTTAAAATGTTAGCATTCATTGGTCTTAAAGGTGCTTTCTTCGTATTTCTCTAATGGGATCCAGGGAACTGGGCCAAGGAAGCTCTGGCTCTTTCCTTCCTTCCCCAGGGGACTGGGTGGGTGGGGGAGCCTCAGCCAATAGAAGGAAGAGAGGTTTGGCTCAGCAGCTCTGCTGTGCAATTGGGAGAACCTGGCAAAGCAAGCTATTCCTCCCCCCTTTCTCCCCAATGGAAAAAATAGAGGTTTTGCTCTGTAGCTCCTGTGTGATTGAGCAAGCCTTGCAAAGCAAGCTGTGATGCAGAAGGCAGCAAAAGAGAGGGCGAAGGAAGCAGATGACAGCCAGTTGCTCAAAGGCCTGATAGGAGCCCTCCGGGGGCCTGATTCAACCTCCCAAACTGCATGTTTGACACCCCTGGTGTAGGATCTGGGGGACCCAGGTTCGAATCCCCTTAGGCACAGAAGTTCACTGGGTCACACACTCTCATCCTAATCTACCTCGCAGGTTTGTCTTGATAAAAACAGAGGGGATACGGGCAGGGGATCAACGAAGTAAACGAATATAATGCTTTGAGACGGCAGGTTTTGTTTGTGGGGGGTGTTTCTGCCTCTCTGCCGACTTTTTTTTGTTAAAACAATTTTATTTGGTAACATATGGTAAGAAGTTATATTTCTTACATCATTAATAACTTCTTTTCTCTATCCCATATATTACTTTCTACCCACCCCTCCCCCGTTACTTGACCCCCACCGGTGTTATTTACTTAAAGTACTAATGTTTAAAGGTACCCTTAACTAATAACTATATGCGCCCCCTTGCCCAGATTGCCCGGAGGTTTGGGCTTGGGTGCCACCAATACGCTGATGATACCCAGCTCTATCTACTAATGGATGGTCGGCCTGGCTCCGTCCCAGAAAGCCTGGACCTAGCACTGCAAGCCGTGGCAGGTTGGCTCAGACTGAGCGGGCTGAAGTTAAATCCAACGAAGACAGAGGTCCTTTGCTTGGGTCGCGGTGCCCTGGGAAGGGAAATCCCTTTGCCGGTCCTTGACGGTGTGCAGCTTAAAGCGGCACATAAGGTCAAGAGCCTGGGGGTTCTTCTGGAGCCTTCATTATCAATGGAGGCACAGATAGCGGCCGCTGCCAAGTCCGCGTTTTTTCATCTTCGACGGGCAAAGCAGTTGGCCCCCTTCCTGGAGCGCCGTGACCTGGCAATGGTGATCCATGCTACGGTCACCTCGAGACTGGACTACTGCAACGCCCTCTACATGGGGCTGCCCTTGTGTCGAACTCGGCGGCTGCAGCTGGTGCAGAACGCGGCGGCTAGGCTGTTGCTGGGGCTCCCAAAGTGGGAGCACATACAGCCGGGGCTGCGCGGGCTGCACTGGCTGCCAGTGGTATACCGAGTTTGCTACAAGGTGCTGGTTATCACCTTTAAAGCCCTATATGGCCGAGGACCTACCTACCTGAGGGACCGTCTCTCCCCATATGAGCCCCAGAGGGCACTGAGGTCATCTGGGAAAAACCAGTTGAATATCCCTGGGCCAAGGGAGGCCAGACTGAAGGCCACCCGGGATCGGGCCTTCTCTGTCGTCGCTCCATTATTGTGGAACCAACTCCCCGAGGAGATGAGGGCCCTAAGATGTTTAGATCAATTTCGTAGGGCCTGTTAGACCCACCTTTTCAAGGTGGCCTTCAACTAGCGATAGAATCAGTAATAAAGCTAGGTATGCTGCTGGAAATGTTTTTATTATCTGATGTTACGAAATCTAATGTTTACAATGCCATATTGTTATGTTAATTTTAATAATTTATAACTGTTTTAACCATGTTTTTATAACGTAAACTGATGTAATGTGTATTTTATGCTGTGAGCCGCCCTGAGCCTGCTTCGGCGGGGAGGGCGGGATAGAAATAAAAAATTATTATTATATTATTATTATATTATTATAAAAACAAAAAATTAATATTCTTCTTTTTTCTAAGACTTAATCATTATCAAAATTGCCCCGTGTCCTTTTATTTTCCACTCTTTTTCTACATATCTTCTGAACTTTTCCCACTCCGTCTTGAAAACTTCTAAATCGTAGTCTCTCTGCCGACTTTTGACCTTTTTGCAGACCTGTTTGGGGGCAAGCACTTCTTCCTCTACGGCAAATTCCCTTCTCCAGAGCGGCGCCTCCTGAATCGCTACATCACGGCTTTTAACGGGTGAGTTGTGTCGGTGCGTGTGTTCGCGGTGGCACCCCGTCCCAATCCACTAGAAAAGAGCCAGAGGTCCGGCAGCACCTTAAAAAGGTAGATGGTCAAGGTCGTCCCCTGTGCAAGCACCAGTCCTCCTGACTCTGGGGTGACGTCGAATTACGACGTTTTCACGGCAGACTTTTTACGGGGTGGTTTGCCCTTGCCTTCCCCGGTTGTCTACGCTTCCCCCCCAGCAAGGTGGGTCCTCATTTGACTGACCTCGGAAGGATGGAAGGCGGAATCAACCTCGAGCCGGCTACCTGAACCCAGCTTCTGCCAGGATCGAACTCAGGTCGTGAGCAGAGAGCTCGGACTGCAGTACTGCAGCTTCACCACTCAGCACCGCGGGGCAGCACCTTAAAGGACTAGCAAATGTGTGGCAGGCTAGGTGCCTTTGGGAGTTCCTGCAGACTCCTCCCCTGCCGTGGATTTTGTTAGCCTTTCAGGTGCCCCTGCACTCTGGCTCTTTTCTGTTGCTGCAGGCAGGCCGACACGGCTCCCCACCTTGGTCTGTTCCAGTCCAGAGCAGGATGGGGGGGGGGGTGGGCTGAAGAACATAAGAAAAGCCATGTTGGATCAGGCCACCTGTCCAACACTGTCACACAGTGGCCAAAAAACCCCAGGTGCTGTCAGGAGCTCCACCAGCAGGGGCAGAAGTACAGAAGCCCCCCCACTGTTGCCCCCCCCCCCAAGCACCAACAATACAGAGTATTCCTTCCAGACGTTTCATTCTCAGCTGCGGAGAACATCCTCAGTGGCGTTGCAGCCGGAGCAGGCGCTCAGACCTTCTTGGCTGCTGTGCATTGAGTGGGGACCCACTCAATGCACAGCAGCCAAGAAGGTCTGAGCGCCTGCTCCGGCTGCAACGCCACTGAGGATATTCTCCGCAGCTGAGAACGAAACATCTGGAAGGAAAACTTTCTCCAGTAGAACACGGCACTTGATCCCGAAAGACTCTACAAACCCTAATGATGTTACCAGCCGTGAAAACCTGAAATCTTTAATACAGAGTATTACTGCCCCAGATAGAGAGTTCCATCTATACCCTGTGGCCAGGAGTGGAATTCGAGCAGGAGCTCCTTTGCATATTAGGCCACACATCCCTGGTGTAGCCAATCCTCCGAGAGCTTACAAAAAAGAGCCTTGTAAGCTCTCGGAGGATTGGCTGCATCAGGGGGTTGTGGCCTAATGTGCAAAGGAGCTCCTGCTAGAATTCCATCCCTGCCTGTGGCTAATAGCCACCGATGAACCTCTGCTCCAGGTGTTTATCCAATCCCCTCTTGAAACTGTCTATGCTTGTAGCCCCTACGATCTCCTGTGGCAGTGAATTCCACATGTTAATCACCCTTTGAGTGAAGGAGGACTTCCTTTTATCCGTTCTAACCCGACTGCTCAGCAACTTCATTTAGTGTCCATGAGTTCTTGTACTGTAAGAAAGGAAGAAATGTACTTCTTTGTCTGCCTTCTCAATCCCATGCATAACCTTGTAAACCTTCATCACCCCTCAGTCATTGTCTCTCCAAGCTAAAGAGCCCCCAAGTGCTTTAACCTTTCTTCGTAGGAACTGAAATCATGTGGCTTTAGGGTTCTGTACGCCTTCGGGCATGTCCTAGGACTAGAGCTCGTTTGTTTGGGGGCAGGGGGGTGGGGAAGAACCCAAAACCTGGAACCGGATTGCAGAGTTGGATTTCTGTTTTTTCCAGTGAGGAATCTGCCTCTCTTCCTTGCCTTTGGTCCGAGAGCTGGCAGACTGGAGCCCCCCCCCACCAAAAAAAAAGAGTAATATGGGCAGGGCAGCTGGTGATTAGGACTGGTGGGGCGGGGTGTCCATCTGTCAGCCACAGCCAGCTCTTCTGCTTCGCTTACAGGGAGGTGGAAGACTACATGAACGAAAGGGTGAACTACGTGATCACGGCTCAGGAATGGGACGACACCTTCGAGGAGGTGAGCGTGGCCCACTTGGGGGGGGGGGGGCCGTCGGCCGAGCCCAGCAAATCCCAAATGGGGGTTCGCTGTTCCGTGGCAACTTTGAAACAAAAGCAAACACCCCGGGGTCCCACCAGCGATCTCTGGAGTACAGTGCCCTGAGTGAACTGGCTCCCCCTTGTGGCGGGAGAGGGTACACACAGAGCTGGCTTATACAGAATCAACCAGGTCGGTCTTGTCTACTCAGACTGGCGGGGGCTCTCCAGGGTCTCAGGTGGAGGTCTTTCCCATCACCTCCTACCTGGTCCTTTCAGCTGGGGATACCTGTGACCAGGCCTCTTTTTTTTGTAGCAGGAACTCCTTTGCATATTAGGCCACGCCTCCCTGATGTAGCCATTCCTCCAAGAGCTTACAGCAGGGGTGTCGAGCTCAGTTTATGAGAGCCTGTCCTGACATAAATACATGAGACCTGGCTGGGCCATGTGTGCACCTATTTAAGATTAGGTAGCAGAAATAGAAACTCTTTAAAGGACACAGACAAACACGACTAAGGTTTGTTTGTTTGTTTTTTTAAAAAAAGAGCCTTAAGAAGAAGAAGATGATGATGATGATGATGATATTGGATTTATATCCCGCCCTCCACTCCGAAGCGGCTCACAATCTCCTTTACCTTCCCCCCCCCCCACAACAGACATCCTGTGAGGTGGGTGGGGTTGAGAGGGCTCTCACAGCAGCTGCCCTTTCAAGGACAACTCCTGCGATAGCTATGGCTGACCCAAGGCCATTCCAGCAGGTGCAAGTGGAGGAGTGGGGGAATCAAACCCGGTTCTCCCAGATAAGAGTCTGCACACTTAACCACTGCACCAAACTGGCTCTTAAAATAAAACATGCTTACAACATTAGCACTGTTGTTCTTAAAGATGCTTTCTTTGTATTTCTCCCATGGGATTTAGGGAACTGGGCAAAGGAAGCTCTGGCCCTTTCCCTCCCTCTCCAGAGGACCAGGAGGGGGAGTAGCTTCAACCAATGGAGGAAATTGAGGTTTTGCTCTGTAGCTCCTGTACGATTGAGCAAGCCTGGCAAAGCAAGTTGAGACGCAGAAGGAAGCAAGAGAGAGGGAGAAGGAAGCAGACAAGAGCCAGTTGTTCAGGGGCTTGATTTGGCCCCCGGGCCGCATGTTTAACACCCCTGGCTTACAGGACTCTTAGTACAGGGCCTGCAGTAAGCTCCAGGAGGATTGACTACATTGGGAGGGGGGAGCGTGGCCTAATATGCAAAGGAGTTCCTACTCCAAAAAAAGCCTTGCCCGTGTCCATCTACAGAGGCTCTGCCGCCGAGCCACGGCTCCTCCCCCAAGCCAGCATCAACGACTGAAGAACCTGCTGGTTTTGCTTCCCGCTCCAGGCTCTGAATGAGAATGCCAACCTCTCCTTTGTGCGCCCCCGCTGGATCTACAACTGCAACGAGCGGCAGAAGCTCATCCCCCACCAGCCGTACGTCGTGGTCCCGCGAGCGTAAGAGGAGGTCCTCCCGCCGGCTCATCTATGTATATATCATTTTACACCACCGCATACAGAAGACAGGGATCATCTTGGTCTTTTTGGGGGGCGGGTGGGGTCCCCTCCCAGGCGGCTGGAATTCTTCCCGGAGAGCCTGGTCCGACGAGCACCCCTTCCCCGGAAGCCACACACGAGGCTCGTACCGAGCTAGTGGGTTTTTAAAAACGTTCTCTCTTCCCCGCAGCTCTCCAAGGTTGCATTTGAAGACGGAACGACTCACTTTCGCTTACTCTTTCGGAAACAGCTTCCCCCAAATCCACCCCTCCCCACACACACACACGGCAGACTGGCACACTGCTGTGCGTCGTCTGAACCTGGTTTGAAGGCTTAAGATGTGGAACGGGGCCGGGTGAAAGTGAACCGTGTTCACTGAACTGGCAGGGAGGGAGGGAAGGACTCCACCCCCCCCATTCATTCTCATGTTCATGGCACCAGGGCTTTTTGTGTAGCAGGAACTCCTTTGCATCTTAGGCCACACACCCCTGATGTAGCCAATCCTCCAAGAGCTTACAGTAGGCCCTGTATGAAGAGCCCTGGTAGCTCCAAGAGGATTGGCTACATCAGGGGGTGTGGCCTAATATGCAAAGGAGTTCCTGCTACAAAAAAAGCCCAGGATGTCACCCTTTTAAACACTCCCCCCTCCCCAGTTCCATAATGGGCTGCAGTCCAAGAAAGTCACATTCCACAGGCAGAAGTCCTCTTGCCTGCAGAAACACCACACGAGAGCCGACCCCTGCATCCGTCCGTGCTGGGAATCTTAAAAGCCAGAGCTTTTTTTGTAGCAGGAACTCCTTTGCATATTAGGCCACACGCTCCTGATGTAGCCAATCCTCTTGGAGTTTACAGTAGGCCCTGTACTAAGAGCCCTGTAAGCTCTTGGAGGATTGGCTGCATCAGGGGTGTGTGGCCTAATATGCAAAGGAATTCCTGCTACAAAAAAAAGCTTTTAAGTTAAAGCATGTATCCCAGCAGGAGGCAGGGCTCAGCTCTTTTAGAATTCTGGAATCCACGAGTCCCGTGAGCACAGATTTCTGTTGTGCATTCCACATTACCCACGGGTGCACGCGGAAACACCTGGGTCCAAACTGGTTCTTTCCAGTCCAGCTCTTTCAGCTGCATATCTGAGCTTTCCCCTATACAGTATTCACAAGCTCTCCTCCCCTGACATGTCTGCCGGTGGACGCCCTCCTGTGGCCAAGCGTTCTAAGAGGAGATCCAGTGCCAAACTTCAGAATTCTCACATTACACACCCCCTCCCCTTTTTTTTAAATTTAAGAGCTTCTTACCGTTGGCGTAACCAGTTAAAGCTGCATTAGGAAGCGCTGTTTGTACTTTTTTTGGACCAAGCAGTGGGAACCCGTTTCCCCCTTATAGGACAGGAGAGTAGAAGGGTACGCGAGTTCAGATTTCACCAGAGGGTTAAGTTCGCATCATCCGGCTCTGGTTCTTTTCCTCCTGCCTGGGTGAAGCCCACCTCTGGAAAGAGCCAATCAATCCCTTTCCGGCTCAACACCCCCACAGATTTCCGGGGGGCTGCCCTTCTTGGAAAGCGCGTGCCCTTCACACACACACCCCCGGTCCGCACTGGCTCTGAACTGGGCAGCGAGGGCTTTGAATCTACCTCGTTTTTACAGCCAGCTTCCACCGCTCCGTTGGTGCTGCCCTCTGCCCCAGGGATCGAGCCAGCTGCGCTTCTTGCGTTCCCCAGTTCCTTCGGGGGGGGGGGGGGTTCCCCATCTTCAAGCGGCTGCCACAGAGACTGGCCAGGGGCCGGCTCTTCTGGATGGTCTCATTTCGGCTAGCATCCTGCAACATCTCCCCAGGTGTTATCTTTCAGAAATTCCCACTGTCAGGGCTTTTTTGTAGCAGGAACTCCTTTGCATATCAGGTCACACACCCCTGACGTAGCCAGTCCTCCAAGACTGACAGTAGGCCCTGTACTAAGAGCCCTGTAAGCTCTTGGAGGATTGGCTACATTAGGGGGTGTGTGGCTTAATATGCAAAGAAGTTCCTGCTACAAAAAAAGCCCTGTGTGACCTGGAGATCTCTCAAATGCCATGGGAGTGGGGCTGCAGAGGTTTCTTCACACACACACACACACACACACCGTCCCCCAGATTGCCTGAGTCCCCATTTTCCTGCTGAAGTGGCAAAGCTGAGCTGCTAACAGGTTGAGAACGGGGGGGAATTCTAGTAGGAGCTCCTTTGCATATTAGGCCGCACCCTCCTGATGTAGCCAATCCTCCCAAGAGCTTACAAAAAAGAGCCTCGTAAGCTCTTGGGAGGATTGGCTACATCGGGGTGTGTGGCCTAATATGCAAAGGAGCTCCTGCTAGAATTCCACCCCTGGGCAAGAGGACCAGCTTGGGAAGGAATTGGGGTTTGCTGTTGTCACCTCTCCCGCTCCACAGACAGACAGTCAAGGCACAGGGAAACTCCCCGGGTTACAACCAAGGAACCTTGGAAGAGGGGATGTGGATTTCTTCCGGGTAGGGGATGCCCTAACCTTTCTGGCGCTCTGTCCCCTTACAGAATTCCTTCTACCAGATTTCATCTATGCCGGGATTCTGCAGGTACCCAGTATTGCCCTTCTAAATCATACACTCGACAGGAGGCGTGTCCTTAGAGGGGGCTTCAAATAAGCTATCAGCTTCTTGCCTGGAAGCCTTGGGAAACGTAGGGGTTTTGAGCATGCCCTGTGGATTGTCTAATACACACATGCAATGGCTCTTATAAAACTACAACATTAAGGGGGGGGGCTGAGAGAGGGAGGCCCACCAGAATTAAAAAGCCAGGTCAAGTTTGTAACGCTGCCCCTACGGCCAAGATTCAAGGGCTTAACTTTTTTTGTATGAAATAATACGAGTCAGAACAAGCTTGCCTCAAGTGTCTAGAAATGGAGAAAAGAATACAGCGCAAATCTCTTTCGGGGGCCTCTGTTCATGTATTTCCCTCCCCCACTCCCGTATGGTTTGTTGTGTTTTTTTTTAAAAAAATAAATATTCAAAAAGGGCTTCAGGTGCTCTTGTGTTCCTGTGTTAGAGCAAAAAGGAGTTACTAGTGAGAGAGCCAGTTTGGTGTAGTGGTTAAGTGTGCAGACTCTTATCTGGGAGAACCGGGTTTGATTCCCCACTCCTCCACTTGCACATGCTGGGATGGCCTTGGGTCAGCCATAGCTCTGACAGTTGTCCTTGAAAGGGCAGCTGCTGTGAGAGCCCTCTCAGCCCCACCCACCTCATAGAGTGTCTGTTGTGGGGGATGAAGATATAGGAGATTGTAAGCTACTCTGAGTCTTTGATTCAGAGAGAAGGGCGGGGTATCAGTCTGCAATCGTCTTCTTGAGATTGTGTTTATGGGAAATAGGAAGATCTCACAGACCTGTTCTATAAATGGCAGCCGTTCTCAAAACAGACAACATGAATATCCGTGAAAATGCTTTATACTGAATCATCCTCAGTCCAGAACGTCTACTCAGACTGGCAGCGGATTTCCAGGGTTTCAGGGCGAGGTCTTTTCCCATCACCTGTTGCTAGATTCTTTAACTGGAAATTCCGGGGACTGAACCTGGGACCTTCTGTATGCCAGGTAGAGGCTCTATCACTGAGCTGCAGCCCCACTTCATGGCTCTTCAGGGTCTCAGGCTGAAATCTTTCTCATCACCTCCTGCCTGGTCCTTTTAACTGGAGATGCTGGGGACTGAACCTCAGACCTTGGGTGTACCAAACAGATGCTCTACTGCTAAGCCACACCTTCCAGAGAATATCTGGGTATTTTAGCAGGGACCTACATGAATATATGAAGGTACCATGTTGTGAATCAGACCCTTGATCCATCGGCTGCAGCACTGCATCTGCAGACTAGCATCTCTCCAGGGTCTCCAGCTGAGGTCTTTCCCATCACCTGTTGCCTGGTCCTTTTACCTGGAGATGCTGGGGATTGAACCTGGGACCTTCTGCATGCCAAGCAGATACTCTACCACTGAGCTACAGCCCCACTTCCTGGCTCTTCAGCTGAGGTCTTTCCCATCACCTCCTGCCTGGTCCTTTTATCTGGAGATGCCAGGAATTGAACTTGGGACCTTCTGCGTGTGAAGCAGAGGCTCTACCCACTGAGCCATGGCCAGATTTCATTTCAGCACAAGGCCAATTTGCATCCGTAGATGAGAACTGCATTCTATAGGGTGGGTGTGGACCTACCTAACCCAGTTTTCTTTTCCCACCGGCAGTCACTTGCTTCAAAATGCATGACACCAAGCCCTGAACTTCATCCCCGTCCTCACAGTTTGGTTTTTGGGCGGAGACGTTCTCTAAAGACCTACTCAATGAACTGGTCAGCCAAAGTCAGTATAGCTGAGGACGGGTGGAATTCTAGCAAGAGCTCCTTAGCGTATTAGGCCACACCTCCCTGATGTAGCCAATCTTCCAAGGGCTTACAAAAAAAAGCCCTGTAAGCTCTTGGAGGCTTCGTTACATCAGGGGGTGTGTGGCCTAATATGCAAAGGAGCTCCTGCTAGAGATGGTTACACACCGATTCTCCGCTATACCCTAGGAGAATCAGCTTCCATAGGGAATAATGGAGTCCCCAGCAGGCATTTCCCTCCCCTCCCCCACATTCAGATGACCTAGCAGGGATGGAA
Organism: Heteronotia binoei; assembly: GCF_032191835.1. Taxonomy (NCBI): domain Eukaryota; kingdom Metazoa; phylum Chordata; class Lepidosauria; order Squamata; family Gekkonidae; genus Heteronotia; species Heteronotia binoei. Next base: position 42,260,775 of record NC_083239.1, on the reverse strand, counting down.
TTCTAGCAGGAGCTCCTTTGCATATTAGGCCACACCCCCTGATGTAACCAATCCTCCAAGAGGTTACCAAAAAAGAGCCTTGTAAGCTCTTGGAGGTTTGGCTACACCAGGGGTGTGTGGCCTAATATGCAAAGGAGCTCCTGCTAGAATTCCATCCCTGGCTGAGAAACATTTTTTTGGGGGGGGGGGGGATTTACGGTCCAAGAAAAAGACCAAAAAAGAAAAACCCTCGACTCCCCTCATAGAGGCAACATCAGAGAGATCACGAATCCTTTGTTCCGCCATCTCTACAACCTGCCTTGCAGGGTAGGGGAATCTGCTGGTTTGGGGTGGCGAGTGCAAGGAGGAGACACTTTGGCAAATGTAAAAAGGAGGGGGGGGGGGAAACACCTGGATGAGTAAAATCCCCAAGTTTGGGTTTGTATCCTAGAGAACAGGTGGAATGCAGCAAACTGGACAGGAGGCCAAACTGGTACAAGACTGACCCCTGCATTGGGAGGCGGGGGACAGACCCCAGAATGCCTTTGGGTTTAAACGGCCACAAACAAGAACTGAGGAAGTGCGCTACAAGCAGAACATTAACAGAACAGTGCAAAAGAAAAGTGCGACAACCTTATTTGTTAGGCGCTATCTGCGCAGCGAAAACAGCTTTCTAGGTTCTTGCTGTTGGCCAATGTTCCCTCTGAGCCATGGAGACTTGCGAGCAAAAATTCTACTTTGTGAGCTACTGGCATGAAAGTTGTGAGCTGCTGTATAAATTAGTTTGCTCTGGGGCCATTTTTCCTGAGCTAAGACAAAAAAGTGTGAGCCAAAGGCCAAAAATCTCTGGTAGTTCACATTAACTCAGCTTAGAGGAAACACTGCTCTTGACCAGGGGTAGCCAAACTTACATACTTAACATGAGAGATGCATAGAACAGGGGTGGCCAACGGTAGCTCTTCAGATTTGTTTTGCCTACAACTCCCATCGGCCCCAGCCAACATGGCTGATGGGAGTTGTAGGCCAAAAAAAACATCTGGAGAGCTACCATTGGCCACCCTTGGAATAGAATAAAAGTCATATTTTGAGAGCCGCAAGACATGAACATCGAAGCTAGGAAGGAAAATAGATGGAAGGGGGAAGAGAGAGGTAGAATGAAAGCAACTTTAAACACATCCTCCAAGCTGCTGGCTGACTTTGCTTGGCAAAGTGACTTAAAGAGAGAAATGCCTTCTCCAAGCTGGCCGACAGGGCAGTGGGGGCTTAGAGAGCCACCTGATACGTGTGAGCCACGTGGCTCCCAAGCTGCAGTTTGGCCACCCCCCGCTCTTGACAGTCGCACTGTGATGCACCAACCCCAATGCAATGGAAAGAAGTGCACCTTGAAAGGAAAGCAGAACACGCTCACAGCCCCGAACTGCCCTTCTGCGTGTCCAGCCGGCTGCACTCCTAGCAGCACTTGGCCCAGATACTGAACTAAAAAGAAAACACCCGGAATTCAGAAGGTTACATAAATTATGTCTTTTTTTAACAAAAGTTATTCTGCTTGTTAGACACAGAACGGGCAGACTGCAGTTGTACAGAATCGTGCTGACCTCTAATTCCACCCAGAAATTCCAAATGTTTTTTCCCAGGTTTACCCTTTGAATTAATGAGGGCTTGAAGCTTTTTTTTTTTTTTTTAAAAGACCGGCCAGATCAGACAGGGCTTCCAGTCGCGCGCGGCCAGAGCAATGTACCTTCACCTGCTACTGTGTTTTTAAACCTCCCGCTTTGGGAACCACTGCAAATTTAAGCCCTGCCTTAGTTCACAAAACCACTGCGTAGGCCGCAGTAGGCAACCGACGTTCGGAAGGTTGGCAAGGCCAGGTCTCCGATCCCAAGGAGTTCTTGTGCACGTGTGCAAATTAAAAAGCCACAGAATACATACCGTCCCAGCACCAGACAGATCATTTGTCCCTCTGTGCAAAGCAAAGACAGAATTCTGCTCTCGTGTGATGCTAAACGTTGGGGAGGGGGAACACAAATATCTTTCAAAACAAATTTCTTACAAAACGGATTTCTGCATACGGCGGCAGGACTTCTGTGTTCTTCGTGATTCCTTGACGCAAGTTGAAAATAGATTTCAGCAAAATAAACTAGATGTGCCAGGTTGCATAAATTATTCAGGGCGCAGGATACGCCTTTCCTTGCTGCAGAATCGGGGTGAGAACGTGGAATTGTTTTTCAGGGGGCGACACACAAGTTGGTCTGAAGAGCGCTTTGATTTGGCAGTACCAGGGGGGGGAGCAAACCGCCATGGGCCAAGAGGTTATGAGCCAACAGGGGGGCATCGTCATGTCATTTCAAATCCTCCCTTGTGTCCTGTTCAGCTACATACAAAACGATCCCACCGCACCCACCACGTGTTCAAATTTTAACCACCCTTCCCCTTCCCATGGTCCGGTCTCTGGAAGCTCCGCTCTAAGGCCTCTCCCCATTGCTGCGGCCCTTGTTTTGGGACAAGTCGCTCTCCGCCTCGGCGTCCTCGTGCACCCGCTGGTGGAGCGTGAGGTTGCGGAGCTGCCGGAAGCTCTTGCTGCAGCGCATGCATGGGTAGGGGCGTCCCGCTGCGGCAGCCGCGTGGATCTGCTGATGGGCGGCCAGCTTGGAGGGGTAGCAGAAGCTTTTCCCGCAGCGGTTGCAGGGGTAAGGGCGCTGCCCCGTATGCGTGCGGCGGTGGGCGGCCAGCTTGGAGGGATAGCAGAAGCTCTTGGGGCAGTCGGCGCATTTGTAGGGGCGTTCCGGGGTGTGGATCCACTGGTGGGCGGCCAGCTTGGAGCGGTGTCCGAAGCGCTTGGGGCACAGGCTGCAAGGGTACGGCCGCTCGCCCGTGTGGGTTCGGCGGTGGGCGGCCAGCTTGGAGGGGTAGCTGAAGCTCTTGGGGCAATCGGGGCATTTGTAGGGGCGCTCGGCGCAGTGGGTCCATTGGTGGGTGGCCAGCTTGGAGCGGTAGATGAAGCGCTTGCCGCAGTCTTTGCACTGGTACGGGCGCTCCGAGGGGAGCATGGCGGGGGGCCTGGGGCGGCGAGGGCGGGCAGGCTTGGGGGGCTCCGCGGCGGGGGGAGAAGAGAGGGCTGTAGGCGAAGGTGCCCTGGCATTCTCCTTCACGGCTTGCGGGTCTGAAAGGAAAGGAGAAAGTCAAAAGGGAAAGTGCTTTTATGGGGGAAACCACTTCCCTGCTTCAACCGCCTGGGTAAGGGATCATTCCCGTCAGGCCTGTAGCCAGAAGATTTTGGGTGGGGTGGCCCAGGGGATAAAAATATTGGTGGAGCGGCCACTGTCGTTCTCTCGGAGAGCCAGTTTGGTGTAGTGGTGAAGTGTGCGGACTCTTATCTGGGAGAACGGGGATTGATTCCCCATTCTTCCACTTGCAGCTGCTGGAATGGCCTTGGGTCAGCCATAGGTCTCGCAGTTGTCCTTGAAAGGGCAGCTGCTGTGAGAGCCCTCTCCAGCCCCACCCACCTCACAGGGTGTCTGTTGTGTGTGGGGGGGGTGGGATTGTAAAAGGAGATTGTGACTGCTCTGAGTCTCTGAGATTCAGAGTACAGGGCGGGATATAAGTCCAATATCATCATCATCTTCATGCTCTCTCTGTCTGTCTCTCTCTCATGCTTTCTCGCTCTCCTGCTTCTCTAGCACTCTTGCACTGTTGCTCTTGCAGTCTCTCTCACTCTCGCTGTCGCTCTCTCGTGCTCTCACTCTCCCTTTTCCTCTGATCCTGTTGTTGGCTGCATGAATTAGAAGCATATTGGAGACCCTCCAATGGAGGGGCCCTACAGAGAGAAGGGGGGGGTTAAATAGAGTGGCTTGGCCCCCAAGGCCCCACCGTAACTACAGGCCTGATCCCCCTATGACATAATGACCACTTTTCTCTAAGTTCCTCTCCTTTCTTAGCTCAAACAAATTTTGGGTGGCAGCATGACGCTGCCTTCTGAGTCAGGTCGTTCGAGGTTAGCATCTCCCGCTCTGACTGGAAGCAGCTTTCCAGAGCCTCAGCTAGAAGGTTTTCGTGCTAGATGCTGCCCTCATTTTATCCAGCCGTGCCGGGGCTTGAGCCTCCCTCCTTCTACACACAAAGCGGATGCTCCGCCCCTCCTCCAGACCCCCTCCGGATGGCAAACGACATCGGCTTCCTGCCCTCGTCCCTCCCCGCCGTTCCACCGCAAACTTGTGTGTGGCACAGTCCCGCCCGAGAAGAGATGCCTCCTGCTTTCTGAGACGGGTCCTCTTTACCCGCACTGTCGCCGCTCAGCGGATTGCCAGCCATGCCATTCTTGCTGCTGCTCACGCAGGGCTGGTCTCCCCTTTCCAGCATCAGGACAAGGCTCGGTCTAGCGAGGAAGAAACCTGGACCAACAGGAGACATTTACAGTATTACCTGCGGCAACTGATCAAGCCGGGAAGTAAAAAAAATAAAGGTAAAAGGTAGTCCCCCGTGCAAGCACCAGTCGTTTCCGACTCTGGGGTGACGCTGCTTTCACAACGTTTTCACGGCAGACTTTTTACGGGGTGGTTTGCCAGTGCCTTCCCCAGTCATCTACACTTTCCCCCCCAGCAAGCTGGGTACTCATTTTACCGACCTTGGAAGGATGGAAGGCTGAGTCAACCTGGAGCTGGCTACCTGAACCAGCTTCCGCTGGGATCGAACTCAGGTCGTGAGCAGAGGGCTCCGACTGCAGTACTGCAGCTTTACCACTCTGCGCCACGGGGCTCTTTGCAAAGTGCAAAACCGGGAAAGTACAGGTTAAAAAGGTAAAGGACATCCCCTGTGTAAGCACCGAGTTGTTACCGACCCACAGGGTGACATCACATCAGGGGTGGAATGCTAGCAGGAATGAGATCTTGTCGGCCCAGGCCACGTGTCATAAAATATGCTAGGTAGCAGAGATATAAATTTTATAAAGGACAGACAAACACTATGGAATATTTTAAAAAAATAAACTTTAAGACATGCTTAAAAGATTAGCACTCTTGCAATATTTTGTTTATTTAATACAGGGGTGGCCAACGGTAGCTCTCCAGATGTTTTTTGCCTACAACTCCCATCGGCCACAGCCAGCATGGCTGATGGCTGAGGCCGATGGGAGTTGTAGGCAAAAAACATCTGGAGAGCTACCGTTGGCCACCCCTGAATGGTCTCTGATAACTGACACCTCTTGCTCTGAATTATTGTATCAACATCTGGAGCGTGTCTGTGCTGTAGCAATCTTGAGTGTGCTGTTCAGGTGTGTGTCTGCAAGTTGCGAACCTACTTTTGATTTATTGACATTCGTTACAGAAATCTCATGGCCAATGCTTTGAGCCTGAGACCCAGGGGAAAACGTGAAGTGGCTGGGCATTGCGAGCTTCTGTACATAAATTGCTTTGTGTGCTGGTCAGCCAATGAAAAAAAACAGAGACTTCACTCTGTAGCTCCTGTGTGATTGAGCAAGCCTGGCAAAGCAAGCTGCGAAGTATAAAGAAGAGAGGGAGAAGGAAGCAGATGACTGAGTTGCTTGCGGGCCTGATAGGAGCCCTCCGGGGGCTTGATCTGGCCCAAGGGCTGCATGTTTGATACCCCTGGACTAAAAGCTTGCTTTATACTAGGGATGGCCAAACTGCGGCTCAGGAGCCACATGTGGCTCTTTCACACACATTGTGCGGCTCAAGAAGAAGAAGATGATGATATTGGATTTATATCCCGCCCTCCACTCCGAAGAGTCTCAGAGCGGCTCACAATCTCCTTTACCTTCCTCCCCCACAACAGACACCCTGTGAGGTAGGTGGGGCTGGAGAGGGCTCTCCCAGCAGCTGCCCTTTCAAGGACAACCTCTGCCAGAGCTATGGCTGACCCAAGGCCATTCCAGCAGGTGCAAGTGGAGGAGTGGGGAATCAAACCCGGTTCTCCCAGATAAGAGTCCGCATACTTAACCACTACACCAAACTGGCTCCCACTGCCCTATTGACTGGCTTGGATAAGGCATTTCTCTTTAAATCACTTCTGCAAGCCAAGCCGACTGGCAGCTTGGAGAATGCATTTAAAGTTGCTTTCTTTCCACCTCTCCCTCCTCCTTCTCCTTCCCTTCCTAACTTCCTTCTCTCAAACATCTGATGTTCACGTCATGCAGCTCTCAAACATCTGCCGTTTATTCTATGTGGCTCTTTCATCAAGCAAGTACGGCTACCCCTGCTCTATACGTATTTGTACCTCCGCTAAGGTTTTCAGATATTAGGCATCAGAATCCGCACAGTTTCAGTGCTGGTGGGGAATTCACCTAGCCCTGAGCCATGGTACAGGAAAGTAGGAAAGCGTCCATGAAACCAGGCAGGTTTGTATATAGCCATGGTCTAGTCACCTGTGGCGAACAAGGGTTGTCTCCAAGTGACTAGTTTTTTAAAAAACAAACCCTTTACAAAAATTGGCTCCTTTTTTCTTCTGGATCAGGGGTCCCCAACCCCTGGCCCATAGACCGGTACCGGTCTGTGGCCTGTTAGCAACCAGGCCGTGGAGCAAGGCAGAGGTGCTTCACTGCCCCTTTTGGCCACCCGCGACCCAGGCAGACAAAAGAGGCACGGCCTCGCTCTGAAGCACCACCACTTTCATCCAGCCAGGTCCTGGAGGGGCAGCACGGCAGCAACCTTTGCCTACCCCTCATTTAAAGACCCCCATGGGGGGCCAGGGATGGGGCATGGACAGGGGGGCAGCCTGGGGCAGCAAAACCCCAGCATCGCCCCTCCACTGGTCCGTGGAAAAATTGTCTTCCATGAAACCGGCCCCTGGTGTCAACAAGGTTGGGAGCCACTGTTCTGGATCACAGGTGACCTTTTCAGGATGCGAGTGAGCAGACGGGCTAGCGAATCTTGCGGCCGTTCAAAAGGCTGACTTTTGTTCCGACGGGTGGGCCGGCGGCATCTCTGGGAAAGACCCCCGACACAGCCTGCCCCAGTTTCCCCCTTGGCTCCTGTCTGCTGCAGGGCCTCTGGATCCGGTTGCCGTTCAGTTCTGCTCTCGCTCAGCTTGGCCTCCCTGTGCGGTTGCTATGGCAACTAGCTCAGCAGACAGGCCGAACAAGCTGAGGAAAAGAAGCCACCGCCGGGGCAAAGGCGAGAGAGGCGCCCTGCCAAGGGAGAGGCGGAGGGCAGCCGGACACCGAAAGGCTCAGCAGCAACAGAGCTGAACCTCTTCCAAGACTTGGGCCCAGCACCGGGGTTCAATGCCAAGTCTCAAAACTGAAACGTGTGCCAAAAAGCTGAAAGTGTGGACTCCTCGGCAATTTTTTTTTTGGGGGGGAGGGGGAAATAGAGGCTCAGATCAAAGGGTGGGGCTGGAGCTTCAATGTCTTGGGGCGGCGGCAATCTTGATTCCCCTGGCATCGCTGGCAGTGATTCTTTAACGGGGCACAGCAGCCGGCCCGTGCTCTCTATCGGGGGTGCCAAACTTGCTTAACGTAAGAGCCACGCAGAATAAAATCAGATGTTTGAGAACCGCAAGGCATGAACGTCAGATGTTTGACTAGGCAGGAAAATAGACTGGGAGGGAGAGAGGTGGAAAGAAAGCAACTTTAAATGCATTTTCCCAAGCCACCAGCTGGCTTGGTTCAGATAAGAGATTTAAAGAGAGAAATGCCTTCTCCAAGCCAGCCAATGGGGTGGTGGGGGCTTCGAGAGCCCCTCAATAGGTGTGAAAGAGCCACGTGTGGCTCCTGAGCTGAAGTTTGGCCACCCCTGTTCTGTATGGCTTCTTAAACTATGTCTAGAGTTGCTCTCTGTCTTCCTGGGGAACCTCTTTGGAGGGAGTTCTGCATGGGGGGGGGGGGGGCACTGCAGAAGCCAGGCAGACCACATGCTTGAAAAGAAAAAGCACACTCTGCTGAGGAGATGGTCAGAGCCGTAGGCCATTTTGGTGGGTCTGGTGTGGTCGGCAGTGGGATCTGCTGCCCCCTAGCTCCAACAGACATAGGTCTTTCAGGGGCTCTTGCCATGCGGGCTCCGGTTCAGAGGCACTAAACCTCTGTACCCCAGAGCCAGCAAAGGACATGGAGGGGGGGCGGAGGCCTTGGCCTCTGCTTTTGGGTCTCCAGAGGAACAGGTTGGCCATTGTGTGAGATGGGATGCTGGACTAGATGGACCACTGGTCTGATCTAGCAGGAGCCTTCTGATGTTCTTATGAAGGGCCTCGGCCTCTCTGCCTGTTGTTGGCCCTCCAGAGGAACTGGTTGAGGCCACTGTGTGAGACAGCAGGCTGGACTAGATGGACCACTGCTCTGATCCAGCAGGGCTCTTCTGATGTTCTTATGAAGGCCTCAGCCTCTTTGCCCTGTTGTTGGCCCTCCAGAAGAACTGGTTGAGGCCACTGTGTGAGACAGGATGCTGGATTAGAGGGACCACTGCTCTGATCCAGCAGGGCTCTTCTGATGTTCTTATGAAGGCCTCAGCCTCTTTGCCCTGTTGTTGGCCCTCCAGAGGAACTGGTTGGCCACTGTGTGTGACAGGATGCTGGACTAGATGGACCACTGCTCTGATCCAGAAAGGCTCTTCTGATGTTCTTATGAAGGCCTCCGCTTCTCTGCCCTGTTGCTGGCCCTCCAGAAGAAATGGTTGGCCATTGCGTGAGACAGGATGCTGGACTAGATGGACCGCGGGTGTGATCCAGCAGGGCCCTTCTCAGGTTCTTAACCCGCGGGACATCTGACTCTCTATCCCCCTGTGAACCCCTTGATCCGGTTCCCGATCCAAACACCTCCTGTGCGCCTCCCGGGAAGCCCAAAGGCACATTTTGGATAAGGCACTCCCCTCCCACCCCCCTTCGACTCTTCCCTCCCTTAGGAAGCAAGAAGCTCGATCTCCATAGGGCCCGGGACCCATGGGAAGATCGGGGTGTGTGTCGGGCGCGTAGGGGATGCATGTGGAGCGCCGGGCGGAAATGGGGCTTTTTTGCGCAACGCTTCCTTCCGCGGGGTGAGTTTGGAGAGGGTCGGATGGGTTTCTGCAAAGCGGGGTGGGGGACGGAAGCAACCCGATGCGATGCAATGCAATGCGACGCGGGGGGTCCGCGTGCAGTTGCTCCTTCCTCCCCCCCCCCGTCCTTTTTTGCCCCCGGGGCGCCCTCCCCGCCGCCTCCTGGCCCTTGCCCCCAGCGCGGCCTTGGGCTTGGGGGGCCCGGCGAGCCACTCACCGGCCCGGGCGCCTCCGCCGGCCTCCGGCTGCCTCTGGGGTCTCCCTTTCATGAGCCGGTCGCGGCGGGTCATGCTGTCCCCGCGGGGGGGGCGCCCCGCCGCATCCCTTTTGCCCCCAGCCTGGGCGCACCAGCCCAAGACGCCGCCGCCGCCGGGGAGGCTGGAAAGCAGAGCCCGGCTCGCTCGCGGTCGGCGCCTCCCCCTCGACGGGCTTGTTTTTGGGGAGGGGAGGGGGGGGTACGCGATGAGGTCGGCGGTGACGGAAGCGACGTCAAGGGGAGGGGGGGATCCTCTCCGACGCGGCTGGTTCTCTTCCCCCGACCCAGGAGGAAGCTCAGCTCTCCTTTCCCAACCTTTCCGCCCCTCTTCCTCGCAAGGAAACTGCTTTCAATGCTAGCAGCTGTGGCCAAAGCGCGCTTAAATCAAGGTAAAGGTAGTCCCCCGTGCAAGCACCAGTCGTTTCCGACTCTGGGGTGACGTTGCTTTCACAACGTTTTCACGGCAGACTTTTTACGGGGTGGTTTGCCGTTGCCTTCCCCAGTCATCTACACTTTCCCCCAAGGGACTCGTTTGACCGACCTCGGAAGTATGGAAGGCTGAGTCATCCTGAGCCGGCTACCTGAACCAGCTTCCCCTGGGATCGAACTCAGGTCGTGAGCAGAGGGCTCCGACTGCAATACTGCACAGTAAATCCGCCCATGCAATGGGTCTTACTCCCGAGGAAAGATTTGCCTTCTCTCCAAAGAGGGCTACCAACTCTGGCCTGAGAGCTTCCTGGAGATTGGGGAGTGGAGTCGGTTGACGCTAACTCCTGGTTAGGGAATTCCTGGAGATTTGGGGGTGGTGGGGGCGGGGGGGGGAGAGGAGGGACCTCAGAGGGGTTCGGTTCTATAGAGGCTACTCTCCAAAACAGCCATTTCCTCCAGGGGAACTGATCTCTGTCGTCTGTGTAGATTCTGAGAGATCTCCAGGCCCCACCTGGAGGCTGGCAACCCTAATAGCCAGGGGAGGGTGGGGCTTGGGGAGGGACCTTCGTGAAGATGTACTGCTGTAACTCCTCTCCCTAAAGCTGCCCCTTTCTCCAGGGAACTGACCACATCTGAAAATCAGTTGCAACTTTGGGACATCTCCAGGCCCCACCTTGAGGTTGGCAGCACTACTTCCAGATGTTGAGAACTTGGTTGAGCTCTGTACAAGTTTGTTGGGAAGAAACACGAACCTGCTGTTTTGTCCTCTGCAGAGAAATGAGGTGGCGCTGCCTCATGTTTCCGTTCCCGCACCTCTATCAAAAGGAGTTCTCACTTTGTAGCAGCCTCCCAAGTTTATGCCGCAAGAAATCTGCCTGCCTTTAAAAAAGGTAAAGGTACTCCCCTGTGCTCCCCTTTCCCTGCCTTTAGAATCGTCTAAATAAAAAACCGCTAAGAGACACCATAAATTTTAAACAACCAGACAGTGTAATGTAGAGGTCAGTGGTGTTCTGACGAAGCTTGCACATATAACTTTGCATAGGCAAGAGCATGTAGCAAAAAGACATTCACAGAAGACTGTTATGGTGTCTCTTAGCGGTTTTTCATTTACACAGCTGTACACTAAGATCCTATAGTTTCGCTGCATGCCTTTAGAATCGGGCAAGACCTGCTTTCCTTTGGATCTCCTAACAAAATGTACCCTGGCCTGGATAACCCAGGCTAGCCCTGGATCATCAGATCTCAGAAGCACTTGGTCAGAAGCACTGTTTAGCACTTGGATGGGAAACCGCCAAACAAGTCCAGGCTGCCGTGCAGAGGTAGGCAATGGCAAACCACCCCTGTACATCTCATGCCTTAGAAACCTTTTGGGGGTCCTCGTAGTTCAGCTGTGATGGCACTTTCCAGACAAGTGTGCTCAGAAACGGAGCCCAAAGGCCAGATCCTGCGCATGCTTATTGCTCAGAAGGAAGTGACCTTTCCCTGGGTCAGACCTTTGGCCATTTAATTCCCTGCTCTGACTAGCAGCTGCTCTCTAGACTTTCACATCATTTTCTACCTGACCTTTTAACTGGAGATGCTGGGGATTTAACCTGGGACCTCTCGGGGAGGGATGGTTCCCCCACAGGAGATGCCGCTTTCCAAAGAGCCATGGCTCAGGCTGCAGTTTCCTCTGCCACCTACCTCAAATAAAAGCCCTACCCTTATCCTAACCAGGTATAGCCTAGTCCTCTTTCCTTATCTTCATAGGACTTAACTTCAACTGAGAAGGCAGCCTTCTGTAGCTAGAAAACACACAAACCCGAATAAGTCCAGCTGGATCAGCCCAGTGGTCCATATAGCCCATATAGCAGGGGTGACCAAACTTGCTTAACGTTAAGAGCCACACAGAATAAAGGACGGAAGGAAAATAGATGGGGGAGGAAGGGAGAGGTGCAAAGAAAGCAACTTTAAATGCATTCTCCAAACCGCAGGCTGGCTTGGCTTGGAGAAGTGATTTAAAGAGACAAGTGCCTTCTCCAAGGCAGCCGATGGGGTGGTGGGAGGTTTGAGAGCCACACAATATGTGCGAAAGAGCCACATGTGGCTCCCAAACCACATGTGCCAAATCAGTCAGTCTGAGGGCCAATCAAGTGTGAAATCTGCAAGATCTCCAGCAAACAAACAAGTCATAGAAGCTGAGGCCTGTCCCTGATCTGTTACTGCTTTCTCAGAGGTCACAAATAATTGTGTCTGTGGTTTTAACCTGCCTCCATGGTTACTTTAAAAAAAAAAAACCATTGTATTTTTGTGTATTTACTTTGAAAGCTGCCACAGAAGGCAAATGCTTAGGAGAACATTCATCTTTTTTCATGTTAATAATAAACACATTTGCAAGGAGGGAAAGCGTGCAAGGAAACCCGGAGGTTGGATTTTCAGCAAGGGCTATTTAGGATTCAAGATTCAATTTCCCTCCAATAAATAAAAAAAATTAACTTTAAAAGCATAGCTTGTGGTTACTTTTTTGGACCGGCTAACAACATCAGGGGAATCAACACCTAAGAACCCAACATTCCCTCCTCTGTACCACAGCAAACACAGCTGCAGACAGGTAACAACAGTGTGATAGAATCGGATTTAAACGAGTTAAATGCCATATAACCATCAACGGCAATGTAGAATAGCGTACTTTCAAACCAATATAAATAAACGATAATAAAATCAGTATAAAATTCTAAAAATATCAGTTATCAAAAACTTGAAACCTCTCCAAAATCTGAAAACTAGAGGGAAGAAATAGCTAGAGCTGAAGAGAGATGGACTGATAGCAACACAGTCAGGGGAAAGGCTTTTGGAAAAGTTCGGTTTTACATGCCCTGGGGAACCTATTTAAGTTTCTCTTACAAGGCATTTCACAAATACAGGACAATTTGTGCTTTGGCTTCCAAACCTAGTGTGCAGTATACCACTTGCAAGCATCACTAATACTGTATGCACACGCAGTGGTATGTGAACAAATTTTGAGTCCAGTGGCACTTTTAAGACCAAGGTTGGCCAAACTTGCTTAATGTAAGAGCCACATAGAATAAATGTCAGATGCTTGAAAGCCGCAAAATATGAACATCAGATGTTGGAGAACCGCAAGACAGGAAGGCAGGCAGGCATATAAATGGGGGGGGGGGGAGGAGAGGTGGAAAGAAAGTGACTTTAAATGCATTCTCCAAGCCACCAACTGGGTTGGCTTGGAGAAGTTATTTAAAAAGAGAAATGCCTTCTCCATGCAGGCCAGCAGGGCAGTGGGGGGTTCAAGAGTCAAACAATATATGTCAAAAGGCCACATGTGGCTCCCCAGCCACAGTTTGGCCACCCCGTTTAAGACCAACAACATTTTATTCAAGGTAGGAGCTTTTTGTGTGCATGCACACTTCTTCAGATGCAGTGGTGCAGAATTTCCTCAACTATTATATATAGAAAGAAAGCGTTGGGGGTGGGGTTTAGTTGCCAGGAAGGGCCAATTAGAATCAGGAGAGACAAAAATGGTTACCATATAAGCTGAGCTTATTATTCTTGTTTGATCCTTCAACATCTTCGCTATGCTGTATGATAACTGACTGCCCACCTGCGTAGACTAGTCATTTCCAGTTTTGTTTCTGTCTCTGTCTTGATTCTGATGGGCTCTTCCTGGCAACTAAACTAAACCAAGCTGAGTGCTCAGACTTCTGTATCTACATATCCACTTTCAATACAACCGTGCAACTGGATTTTACCGAGTGAAAATGGCAAGATCCACGTGCAAACCATCATGAGTGCACCAAAAGTTGCATTGGTCAGCGCGTGTGAAAGCATCCTAGTCTGGCTAAATGTTTTGTTCTGCAATCAGGCACCCTATAGCCCAAGGGTAGCCAAACTTGCTTAAAGAAAGAGCTATTCAGAATAAACATCAGGCGTTTGAGAGCCGCAAGACACATGAACGTCAGAAATTTGAGAGCCGCAAGTCGTGAACATCAGATGTTTGAGAGCCACAAGACATAACATCAGATGTTTGAGAGCAGGCAGGCAGGCTGGAAGAAAGGAAAATAGATTTGGGGGAGAGAGGTAGAAAGAAAGCAACTTTTAACTTTAAATGCATTCTCCAAGCCACTGACTGGCTTGGCTTGGAGAAGTGATTTAAAGAGACAAATGCCTTCTCCAAGCCGGCCAACGAGGTGCTGGAAGCTTTGAGAGCCACACAATATGTGGGAAAGAGCCACATGTAGCTCCTGAGCCTCAGTTTGGCCACCTCTGCTCTAGCCGCATCTGGCACACACCATGCCATGCCCTGCCCGGGTCTACACACACACACACACACACACACAGCCTCGTGCCATCTGTAAAAGAATAACCACAAGCCTATGTACACACCATTTTGCCCTTTGTGCTGAGAAAGCCCATGATAAAAGTTTAGCGCTAGTAACACATCAACCTGTTTCGGTCCTCTGGAAAAGCTGAGGCCTCTGTGCATAGAACATCCCTGGGCGTAGTTTTCAGATCCTCTTTGGCCCAGCACTCACCCGACAACTTGCATTAAAAAACGGAGAGATGTGAAAATTACTCCAAATGGAGTGCCACTATTTGAATGCTTTGCTTCCGCAATGTCTGTGAGTGCGATTGTTTTATCTGACATTCTTTTTACACTGCTTCCCCCCAGACCCAGGCAGGGGCTGTAGCCCAGTGGTGAATCATCTGCTTGGCATGCAGAAGGTACCAGGTTCAATCCCCAACACTTCCAGTTCTAAGGATGAGGTAGAAGGTGAGGAGAAATTCTCAAGCCAGCGTGATGTAAAGGTTAAAGTGGGACTAAGATCGTGGCATCCGGCCCCATCACACCTTGACAAATAGAAGGGGAAGACATGGAAGCAGTGACAGACTTCACATTCCTGGGAACCAAGTTCACTGCAGATGGTGACTGTAGCCACGAAATGAAAAGACGTTTGCTCCTTGGGAGGACAGCTATGGCGAACCTGGGCAGTATAATAACAAGTAGAGACATCACCCTGCCAACAAAAGTCTGTATAGTCACAGCAATGGTATTCCCGCTAGTAATATATGGCTGTGAGAGCTGGACCATAAGGAAGGCCGAGCACAGAAGAATAGATGCTTTTGAGATGTGGTGCTGGAGAAGACTCTTGAGAGTCCCTTGGACTGCAAGAAGACCAAATCAGTCAGTCCTAAGGGAAATCAACCCAGACTGTTCCCTGGAAGGTCAGATGCTGAAGCTGACGCTCAAATACTTTGGCCACCCAATGAGAAGAGAGCACTCCCTGGAGAAGGCCCTGATGCTGGGAAAGACAGAAGGCAAAAGAAGAAGAGGACGGCAAAAGATGAGATGGCTGGACAGCGTTACTGATGTAACAAAAACGAATTTGAGCAGACTTCAGAGGATGGTGGAAGACAGGAGGGCCTGGCATGACTTCATCCACGGGGTTGCAAAGAGTCGGACTCGACTGTGTGGCTGAACAACAAGGATCTTGGAGACCCAAGTTCGAATCCCTGTTCTATCTGGGAAGCTCACTGGGTGACCTTGTGCCAGTCACGCACTCTCAGCTTCACCTACCTCACTGGGTAGTTGTGAAAATAAAATGGAGGACAGCGAAACAATGTAAGCCACTTTGGATACCTGTGGGGCAGGAAAGCAAGGTTCATTTATTTGAGTTCAATTTTTAGACTGCTTTCTGAGTAAAACAGGGCTCGGGGTGGTGTAGAGCAGGAAGTTGACATAAATAAAATCATAACTTAAAATCGTAAAAAAATAAACAAGGTATAAATGAAATCAATAACAATAACAATAATAAAGACCACTGTCTGAGACCTTGGAAACTTAGACCGGTGCCAGTCTGAGTGGACAATGCTGATCTGTCAGAGAACTGACAATATAGATCAGGGGTGGCCAAACCTGTTTAACGTAAGAGCCACAAAGAATAAATGTTTGAGAGCCTTAAGACACGAACGTCAGATTTTGAGAGCCACAAGACAGGAAGGAAGGGAAGGATGGCGGAGGGGGGGAAGAAGGCATATAGATGGGAGAGAGGTAGAAAGAAAGCAACTTTAGCTTTACATTCATTCTCTAAGCCAGCTGGCTTGGCTTGGATAAGCGATTTAAAGAGAGAAATGCCTTTTCCAAGCAGGCCAAGAGGGTGGTAGAGGCTTCAAGAGCCACACAATATGTGTGAAAGAGCCACAGCTTGGTCACCCCTGATACAGACCTTGATGGATCATAGTCTGATTCTGTACAAGGCCTCTTTGAATATGTTCACACTGAGTCTATAATACTGCCAGCCACTGTAAAAGTAAAATGTAGGGGGAAAAATTAGATCTCCGATCCTGAATTATTATTATTTTTCCTAACTGGCTTCTAACGCTTTCTTAAATACAGTCTTATAAAACAGAAAAGAAGGATGAAGCAGAAAAGGAAATCTGGGATCCTCTCTGGGCCAGTACATGCTCTCTCTCGCTCTCTGCATGTGCAAACGGGTCTAGTGACAACTGAAAGATTACAATTCTTTTAGTGCCAAGTTTGAGTCCAGCGGCACCTTTCACGCGTGCACATGAAAGCTCACACCTTGAATAAAACTGTATTGGCCTTAAAGGTGCCACCGACTCAGACTTTGTTCTGCTGCTTCAGACCACTACGGCTGCCCACCTGGCTCATTTTTCAGAGTTTCACAGGGAAACCCATGTGGGTGTCCCGGAGAAGAGCAAGCCTTGGGCCCAGTAGCTCCGTGAAAACCCCGGGCATCTTGCTGGTCTGTAGCTCCTGTGCCGTTGAGCAAGCCTTGCAAAGCCAGCTGTGACGCGGAAGGAGGCAAGAGAAGGCAGCAGAGCGCAGCCAGTGACTTGGAGGCCTCCGAGGACTCGGCCCCCAAACTGCATGTTTGACGCCGCTGGTCTATCCTTTGCAGGGGGCGCGCTCTCTTCCCGCGCCCCGGAACGTATTCCCCTAGCGGGCGGGCAGCCTGCCTCTTCCGCAGAGCGCCCTTAAGGAAAGCCCGGCCTCCCGGGCCGGCTCCTCCCCCGGGGCTGACTCCCAGCACCGCTTCCTGGCCGGGGCGCTTTCCGAAGGCGCCGCTTCGCCGTCTGCCAGCCGTTCCTCGAAGGGTGCCGCGCCTCCCTCCATGTGGCTGCCCCGGAGATGCCCCGCGGGTGCCGCCTCCGCCGCGCTGCGCTCCCTGGCCCTGCGCCGCGCCCGGCCCCCCGACGGCCTCCCCCGCAGAGACTACGGCGCCGGCTCCGCCCAGCGCCAGGGACTGCTCTTCCGACAGGTGAGCCTTTGCTGGAGAAGCGGCAGGGGAAACCGGAACGGAGCCTGAGGATGCCAACCTCCAGGTGGGACCTGGGGATCCCTCGGAATGACTGCTCATCTCCAGGCTACGGAGATCAGTTCCCCTTTGGAGGGTAGACTGTAGGGCATTGTACCCCACTGAAGCCCCTGCTCTCCCCAGGCTCCACCTCCAAACCTCCCGGAGTTCCCTAAACTGGAGCTGGCAACCCTGTGACATTGCTTGTTGCTACGGATAGCGGTGTACACGTTGTTGCAAACTCTGGGTTGGAGAATTTGAGGGTGGAGGATGGAGAGGGGCCTCAACGGGTTATATATAATGCCATAAAGTTCGTCTTCTAAATAGCCATTTTCTCCAATGGGATTAATCTCTGTAGTCTGGAGATCAGCTGGAATTCTGAGAGATCTCCAGGCTCCACCTGGAGGCTGGAAAGACAAACAGGACACATTTTTAATCTGAGATAATTTAATCTAGTCCAATAGCTATAGCAAGTACAGTTCCTGTTGTGGGTAAAAAGTGCGTTTCCTTTCCCATGTCTCTCTCTCTCTCTCTCTCGGCTTGGCTTCGCGAACGAAGATTTAAGAAGGGTGCAATAGTCCACGTTTGCTGCAGGCTCGCTGGTGGCTGACAAGACCAATGTGGGACAGGCAGGTCCGGCCACAGCGGCTGCAGGGAAAAGTCTGATTTGGGGTTGGTGCTGTAGCAGTGCGATTCTTCCTCAATCTCCTTTTGTCCTCAAGACCAGCTATGCGTGTGTTCTCAAAGGAAGAGACAGCCTGGTGGATGGTGTGCCTCCATGCTTTGCGATCTGAGGCTAGGTCAGACCACTGGTGATGGTTGATGTGACAGGTGCTAAGGGATTTCTTCAAGGAGTCCTTGTACCTCTTCTTTGGTGCCCCTCTATTTCGATGGCCGGTGGAGAGTTCGCCATACAGGGCAATCTTGGGAAGGCGGTGGTTTTCCATCCTAGAAATATGCCCTGCCCAGCGCAGCTGCGTCTTCAACAGCAGTGCCTCGATGCTGGTAACCTCTGCCCGCTTGAGGACTTCAGTGTTGGTCACAAAGTCACTCCAGTGGATGTTGAGGATGGTGCGAAGGCAGCGCTGATGGCTCCGAATCGTGGGTTTCCCATGTGGCACCCTTAAAAAGCTCCTGGTAATTTCAACAGGGAAGATTTCTCCAGTTGCTGATCCGGGATCCAGGTGGGCAGTCGCTGGTCTGTAGCAGGGATGGCCAAACTGTGGCTCAGAAGCCTTATGAGGATCTTTCACACATGCTGTGTGGCTCTTGAAGCCTCCAACTTCCCCATCAGCCAGCTTGGAGAAGTCAGCAGCTTGGAGAATGCATTTAAAGTTGCTTTCTTTTCCCTCCCTCCTTCCTTCCTTCCTTCCTTCCTTCCTTCCTTCCTTCCTTCCTTCCTTCCTTCCTTCCTTCCTTCCTTCCTTCCTTCCTTCCTTCCTTCCTTCCTTCCTTCCTTAGCTCTCAAACTGATATTTATTCTATGTGGCTCTTATGTTAAGCAAGTTTGGCCACCCTTGGTCTGTAGCATTAGAGCAAATTTTGTGGCACTTTTAAGACCAATAAAGGCTTAGTCATGGTATGAGCTTTTGCGTGCATTCCACATTTCTGGTGCTGCCACCGAGAAGGCCCTAGCTCGTGTAGAACACAGCCTGGCCTCCCTTGGTCCAGGAATGGACAGTAGGTTTTGTGTCCCTGAATTCAGTGCTCTCTGGGGAACATGCGGAGAAAAGCGGTCCCCTAGATAGGCAGGCCCCCAACCGTATAGGGCTTTAAGGTCAATACCAACACCTTGAAACGGACTCGGAACACAATAGGTAGCCAGGGCAGCTCTTTCAGCACTGGTCGAACGTGCTCCCATCGAGGGAGCCCCATTAACAACCGCGCTTCAGTGTTCTGCACTAGCTGTAATTTTCAAGTCAGTGTCAAGGGTAGCCCCATGTAGAAGGCATTACAGTGATCTATTCTCGAGGTGACCATAGCGTGGATCACCATTGGTGAGTCGTCATGCTCCAGAAAAGGGGCCAGCTGCCGTACCGCCAAAAAAGGAATAAAGTCAGAGTTCAACAGCTCCAATTTTCTAGCATGCATTGCATCTCTGTTCTTACACACCCAGCTGTTACCGAGACTTCAGAGTAAACACAGATTGGAGCTGTAAATCTCTTTCCTGGAGTTCAGGCACGTAGGCACTGCAGGGAAAAGTCCCTTAGGTTCAGTGGCGCTTCCTTTCATTTCCTGAAGGAGCTGTGTTCTATCTCTTTCCATCTCCTCCCCTTGTGTTGTGAATAAACCCACATATTTTTCGCTAACTGTCCCGGTGCCTCTTTTAATACCTAAATAAGGATAACTTTTTCTTCTGATGCAGGGTGAGAATCCTGGTGCATGTCTTTGGGGAAGGCCTCAGCTGTTTACGGGGACTTGGATAGGAAACTGCAATGCCACACTTCACACTCTTACACTGTGTTACTCCACTTTAGCCACGACACAAGTTAATTGTTAAAGTTTATTTGAAAATTTATTTGATTTTAGTTTTTTTCTGTTCTCTCTTTTTTTTCTTTATTTGGTATCCTTTTCGTTCACCTACTATTAGTATTGATTGCTTTTTACGTTTTCGTCCAATCTATTTATTAAACTTCCTACTCGCTCTGTAGAAGAGCCCCGTGGCACAGAGTGGTAAAGCTGCAGTACTGCAGACAGAGCCCCCTGTTAACGACCTGAGTTAGATCCCAGAGGAAGCTGGTTCAGGTAGCCGGCTCCAGGTTGACTCAGCCTTCCATCCTTCCGAGGTCGGTAAAACGAGTACCCAGCTTGCTGGGGCGAAAGTGTAGATGACTGGGGAAGGCAAGGGCAAACCACCCCATAAATAAGTCTGCCATGAAAATGTTGTGAAAGCAACGTCACCTCAGAGTTGAAAACGACTGGTGCTTGCGCAGGGGAATACCTTTACCTTTACTCTCTCTGTGGGTAAAGTTTAGGCATCCAATTTAAATATTTATTCTAACCCTGCACCTCATCATTTCTCATTGTTTCACCTGGCTCGATAAGTATTAGAGTCTGTTAGGTTTTCTATTGACTACTTAACAAAATGTTCAATAGCATATCTCTTTAAGGAACGAAACGTGCATCTGTTATTCATACTAGCCAATCTATCTATGAAAGACTGTAATTTTTAATATGCTTTTTCTTTAAGAAGAAGACTGCAGATTTATACCCCACCCTTCTCTCTGAATCAGAGACTCAGAGCGGCTTACAATCTCCTATAACTTTCCCCCTCACAACAAACACCCTGTGAGATGGGTGGGGCTGAGAGGACTCTCACAGCAGCTGCCCTTTCAAGGACAACTCCTACAAGAGCAATGGCTGACCCAAGGCTATTCTAGCAGGTGCAAGTGGAGGAGTGGGGAATCAAACCCAGTTCTCCCAGATAAGAGTCTGCCCTTTCAAGGACAACTTCTGCCAGAGCTATGGCTGACCCAAGGCCATTCCAGCAGCTATAAGTGGAGGAGTGGGGAATCAAACCCGGTTCTCCCAGATAAGAGTCCGCACACTTAACCACGACACCAAACTGGCTCTCAGCTGGCAAACTGGCTCTCTTTTCATAGATGTATGTACCAAAGCGTCAATAAACTCGTTCTTTATTCTGCAGAGGAAGTCCTTGTTTGCCACGCAGAGCAGGCCCATAGCCATGGAGGGGCCTGTGAGGGCCCTGCCCCACGAGTTCCAGGCCGGGGCCAGCTTCCAAGTGGCCCTCTGGGGTGCACCCTGCACTTCGCTTCGCTTTGCCGTGACTGAGCCAGTGAAGCATCATCAGCGGCAGCCAGAGCCGGGAGAGCTGAGCAGGGCACAGTGCACTGCAGCAGCAAAAGTAGCAGTTGGAGAGGAGGGAGACGGAGGAAGCCGCATGGAATAGGCCAGGTGGGGGGGGGGGATGAATGGAGCTGCTGGCTGCAAATCACTGGGGTGGGGAAGAGGGAGGTGGAAGGAAACCCCCCTGCTTGCACGCAAGGTGCAGTCTCTCCTTGTCTCCAAAGTTTTAGTGTCGGCTGCCTCTTTCAGAGTCTCCAGCTTTTGCCCCTACCCGAGAAAGCTTCTGAAGGGCGGCAAGTCGCACAGTGGATGGGAAAGGGCAGGGCTTTTTTTCATAGCAGGAACTCCTTGGCATATTAGGTTACGCGCCTCTGATGTAGCCAATCATCCTGGAACTTACAATAGGCCCTGTACTAAGAGTCCTGCAAGCTCTTGGAGGATTGGCTGCATCAGGGGTGTGTGGCCTAATATGCAAAGGAGCTCCTGCTACAAAAAAAAAAAAAGCCCTAGGAAAGGGTGCCCTCTGACTTTTTAAAAATGCCTCCGATTTTTAGAATCTTGGCAGTGCTCCTAATGCAGAAGCAGATAATGGCAAATCACCTCTGTTCACCTCTTGCCTTGAATGCCCGTTCTGGGTCACTTTAAGTAAGTTGTGCCTTGACAGCATTTCCCACTCTTATATTGTCTGGTTCAGCAGAGCATTTGAGGTTCTTTGGGCTGCAATTAGCTTGATCATTAACAGTACTTTACTTTTCAACTCCATTTATGTGCCTTATCACTTTCAATGTGAACCCTTTGCCACCTTATCTCCAAAACACCCCTGCAGGGTAGGCGAGGGTGTGAGAAAGTGGACTGTACCAGGATCACCCACTAAGCTACATAGCTGAGTTGGAATTTGAACCCAGATCCAACCACTGCACCAGGCTGGCTCTTGCTTGGGCATCAGATGCAGTCATGTTTTTTTTGGGGGGGGGGGTAGCAGGAACTCCTTTGCATATTAGGCCACACCCCCTGATGTAGCCAATCCTCCAAGAGCTGACATGGCTCTTAGTCCAGGGCCTACTATAAGCTCCAGGAGGATTGGCTACATGGGGGTGTGTGGCCTAATATGCAAAGGAGTTCCTGCTACAAAAAAGGCCCTGGATGCCGTGATAATTAAATGAGTGCTGTAGGTGGGACTGAGATTGAACTGCAGCCCAAAATACTGGATGCAGGCAAAATGGCCTGAACAGAAAACTGCTCTCACTGTGAAAGTATAGATTGCTAAATTCTGAAGCCGAAATGGCCAGACTGAGTCTGTACTGCTGAAAAATACCCCCTCCCTCCAAGCAATCAGGTTTTTCAAAGATCACGGTCACTGTGAATTGTTTTATGGACTTTAACGATGTCATTTGGATTATCAGTACAGATAGTGTTAACTTTTCATGTTTACCTATAGTATCTGGCAAAGGGCACTTTTACTCTATCTTTAAAACAATTTATTATAATGTAATATATTGTAATTTTTCATATCATCATTGGTTATTAAAGATTAATACACATACATTACATTTTCTTCACCCCTCCACCCTTTTCGTGACCCCCGGCAGTGCAGGTTTCACCCCCTTTACAAACTGTTCCCTATTGCTTTGTTAGAAGGTAATAAACTCTATTAAAGAATCTTGCTTTATAAAGAAAAAACATTAAAAAGAAGAAAAACCCCATATTTGTACTCCAACTCGATAGTAGTCCTTTATAGTCTTTCACAAAGAAAAGAAAAAGATATAGTCCAATAATCTCATTTTTTAAAACTGTAATCCATATAAAATTGTTTTTAGAGATTAACCATTAACCATTTAGAGATTAACCATTGTCAAAAATCACCAAATGTCCTTTAACTTTCCATTGTTTTTCAGTGTACTTTTGAAATTTTCCCCGCTCATTTTTAAACTTCTCTAGATCTTGTTCTTTTAAGATTCTTGTAAACTTGTCCATTTCACTCCAGTGCATAACTTTCAAAGTCCACTCCCACCTTTCTGGTAGTTTATCTTGCTTCCATGTTTGCGCATATTTTGAGGTGCAATTTCATCAAATGCTTGTGGGCATTTGATGAAATTGCTGAGCAGTCAGGTTAAAATGGATAAAAGGAAGTACTTCTTCACCCAAAGGGTGATTAACATGTGGAATTCACTGCCACAGGAGGTGGTGGCGGGTACAAGCATAGACAGCTTCAAGAGGGGGTTAGATAAAAATATGGAGCAGAGGTCCATCAGTGGCTATTAGCCACAGTGTGTATATATATGTGTGTATATATAGATATATAATTTTTTGTGGCCACTGTGTGACACAGAGTGTTGGACTGGATGGGCCATTGGCCTGATCCAACATGGCTTCTCTTATGTTCTTAATGTCCGTGCAGCTGAAAGCATGTACCAAATTATTGTTCTATCTTGGTTTTGAAATGTTTCCATTTGTAATCCCAATAAAAAAATGTCTGGCGCCTTCTTAATATTAAGAGGCACTTTTACTCTGGATGACTGGTCCCCTGAAATTTTTGTTGGTCTCTTGCATGCTACTGAATTTGAGTCTAGCTGCTATGCTTGCTTACAACTCTTCTTTTTAACATATAGATCAGGGGTGTCAAACTCAGTTGTTATGAGGGGCGGATCTGGCATAAAGGAGACCTTGTTGGGCCTAGCCATGTGTGTCATAAAATATAATGTCAGGTAACAGGTATAAACTTTATAAGGGACACAGACAAAACATGTCAAGTCTGCAGATTCAATGATGAGTCGATGTAAGTACAAAGAAACTATTTTATTGATACTGATACTTGTGGCCTAAGCCAAGGCTTGAAAAGACTAAAGTACATACAGTAGATACATTGCATATAAGGGATACTTCAAAGGGATTCCTACGGGGAGAGGGAATTGTGCAGAGGACATTCACACATAGATGTTACAAATACATTCTCAAGTTGATTAGAGGCCCATTTGGCGTTGATACTCCAGGCTCCTTCCTCTCCCCCTGAGCCTGAGCTGAGAAGGCACAGATAAGACTTTTCACACATTTCCATTTCAAAGCAGGAACACTCTCTACTGGGAGGGGGGATAGGAGAGGGTTTGCTAGCAGCATTTGGTTATACTTTGGTTTTACCCAGCATGCTCTTTGGTTGAGCCAGAGTTATAGACAGACTTGACAAAACACAAAGCCTAAAATAAAACATGCTTAAAACATTAGCACTCATTGGTCTTAAGGTGCTTTCTTGGTATCTTTCCTGTGCAATCTAGGGAACTGGGCAAAGGAAGCTCTGGTTCTTTCCTTCCTTCCCCTAGGGGAGCAGGAAGGGGAGAAGCCTCAGCCAATAGAAGGAAGAGAGGCTTGGCTCAGTAGCTCTGCTGTACGATTGAGAGAGCCTGGCAAAGCAAGCTATTCCTCCAACCCTTCCAAAGGGAAGAGCCTCAGCCAATGGTGAAAGTCATGGTTTTGCTCTGTAGCTCCTGTGCAATTGAGGAAGTCTGACAAAACAAGCTATGATGCAGAAGGAAGCAAGAGAGAGGGAGAAGGAAGCAGAAGACAGCCTGTTGCTTGGGGACCTGATAGGAGTCCTCTGGGGGCCAAATTCAGCTCCTGGGCCGCATGTTTGACACCCCGCTAGATATCTTTAAAGGCTTCAATGCCAAGAAAAAGTCTTGGGTAGAGATGTGAAGGCCCGGAAAAAAACTGGAAAAATTCAGAAAAAAAACCTTCCCCCCCACACACAGTTTTTTTCCTGGAGCCTTTTTTGTTTTTTTCTGAAAAATTGGAAAAATTGAAGAAAAGAAAAAAATTGATTATGGAATGTTTTATTTTCATGATGAATAAAATATTTTATGATGAGGTGTTCAAATATTTTCCAAATCATTTCTAAAAAATATGTATGGTATTAGATTATTCTAATTTTTGTGCACTGAGGACAAGGAAGTCCTAGGTCATGCCCATTCATTGAAACTTAGTCCTACACTCCCTTCTAGACACTTCCCCCCTCTACAATTCTTTTTATGAGAATGAGATTTTTATTTAATACTGTGGAGAGGAAATATGCATAATGGTTACTTCTGGATTTTTAAAAAATTGTTTTGTGGAGGTTTTTTGTCTGTTCCACATAAGCTAGTAAACATTTCAGCAGATTGTTGCTCCATTTGTTACAATTACAAATAAATATTATTTAAAAAGTAAATTCTGTTTATAATCATTGTTTGGATGCACTGTATTTTTAATATGCTAGCTGTGATAATTTCATGCCAAGTAAAATTGTCCAAAGTCATATTTTATGTCCCTAAAGTAACAGAATGACTTTCAGAGAGCCAGTTTGGTGTAGTGGTTAAGTGTGTGGACTCTTATCTGGGAGAACCGGGTTTGATTCCCCACTCCTCCACTTGCACCTGCTGGAATGGCCTTGGGTCAGCCATAGCTCTGGCAGGAGTTGTCCTTGAAAGGGCAGCTGCTGTGAGAGCCCTCTCCAGCCCCACCCACCTCACAGGGTGTTTGTTGTGGGGGAGGAAGGTAAAGGAGATTGTGAGCCGCTCTGAGACTCTTTGGAGTGGAGGGCGGGATATAAATCCAATATCATCTTCTTCTTCTTCAATTGGGAAAAGAAAAAAGAAGTGCTAATGTAGCATTTTTATCAATTTTTCAAAAAAATTATATCCCCCCCCCAAAAAAACTACCCTTTTCCCCCCACTTTTTTTTGGGGGGGGAAGTGCGTCTTATGGTGTGAAAAATACGGTATATTCCCCCCCCCCCCCAAAAAAAAAAAGGTTCAAAATTTCCAGAAATTTTACATCTCTAGTCTTGGGTCTGGATATAGATTCTCAGTTCTGTCACTGACGCACCATTTAATGTGCAGTGCTTTCAAGCAAGTTGGCAGGAACTTTTTCGTAATAAAACGATAAAGCTCCATAAAACAATGGTTTAGAGCAGGGGTGGCCACGGTAGCTCTCCAGATGTTTTTTTGCCTACAACTCCCATCAGCCCCAGCCAGCATGGCCAATGGCTGGGGCTGATGGGAGTTGTAGGCAAAAAAACATTTGGAGAGCTACCATAGGCTACCCCTGGTTTAGAGCCAACAAAAGGAACAGTGCAATGAGGAATAAAACATTCCTCTCCCTCAACAATGCCAGTTAATTCCGGAAGGTTTGGAGCAAATGCAGAGCGTGTGAAACCTCCGGTTCTTCCCTAGACTCACTGACTGTCTCTTTCCCCACCAGCTCTTTGAAGCCGAAAGCTTCACATACACCTACTTGCTGGCAGACCCAAAGACCAAGGAGGCGGTTCTGATTGACCCAGTTCTGGAGACGGCCCAGAGAGACACGACGCTCGTGAAGCAGCTGGGGCTTAACTTACTCTATGCAGGTGAGACCAGGTGGTCTACGTGTGCCCTGACTGAACATAGGTCTTTGGAAGGGGATCGGCCTGTTGTCGGTAGGAGCTGAAGGTACCTAAAAGCTCTGCTTTTTCAGGAGTAGTCAGTAGTCAGCAAGATGCTGCTTGGGCATGGCTTGGAGACCCAGGGCGGAAAAGCAGAAAATAAATGAAGTTAATAAAGCGAATCGTTTGACTTCGAGGACAAATGTCCAATCTCCACCCCTTTCTCCTGGAAGTCTAGATTAAATTGGCAAGAAAGGAAAGGGGCCTGTGCCGTTTCCACCATTGGAAGGCTTACTTGCTTCTGAATCGAGCTTCAGTTGACAGGCCCCTGATTGTAGAACAGCAACCTCAGGAACGAATTGGAAGGCTTTTAATCACAGCGGCTCTGAGCAGGGCCTTTTTTTGTAGCAGGAACTCCTTTGCATATTAGGCTGTGCCCCCTTGATGTAATCAGTCCTTCTAGAACTTACAGGGCCTACTGTAAGCTCTTGAAGGATTGGCTACATTAGGAGTGTGTGGCCTAATATGCAAAGGAGTTCCTGCTACAAAAAAAAAAAAAGCCCTGGTCTTGAGTATCCATCCAGTCAGAACTGGAATTGGTCACGGTGATCCTTTGAAAATCCAAAAACGTTCCCAACTGAATTGGAAACGCCTGATTTTAGAATGCTCAGTTTGATTTTTAAATTGAGATTTTGAAGAACACCATGGGATTGTTGAGAGCCGTTTACGCTCTGCTATATTCATTTCTTGATTTATATCCTTCCTTCCTGTCCAGTGGGGGACCCAAAAGAACTTTCATTGTTCTCTCCTCCCCTATAAAGAAGGTCAAACTGAATGTGTGTGACGGGCCCAAGGTCACACAGCAAGCTTCCACCGCCACGTGGGGATTCAAACTGGGTTCTCCCAGATCCTAGACCCACACTTCAACCACTGCACCGCAGTGGCTCTCTCAGCCAGTTTGTAAGCTATTGGGGTGGATCTATTCCCCCCCCCCACCCCTCCGCTCCCTTAAACTTCTAAATTCAGGGCTTTTTTTGTAGAAAAAGCCCAGCATGAACTCATTTGCATATTAGGCCGCACCCCCTGGGGGTCACCATTGTTTCACGCAGGGCCTTTTAAAGAAAAAGCTCATGTGTATATTAGGCCACACCCCCAAGCCATCCAGAAATGTGTTCCTGTACTCAAAAAGACCCCTGCCTAAATCTAGTTAAACCGTTTATTAAAATATTTCTATCTGTGCCTCCCGCCAGCCTGCAACTGGGGCCCAGTATTGGAGAAAACGTTATTAACAAATCTGTAATTGGCAGGATGTAACATTCTTCAAGCATGTTTATAGTGGAAAAAAATATGCTTGGAAATTATTTTCCCCCCCCACACACACCCCTGGTGTTTCCATGGTAGTCATAAGCAGGTGGGACTGAAGACTGTAGGCCGAGAGAAAAGTGGGTTAGTGCTCAGTTCTGTGTCCAGAGATGACGGTAATGTGGGAGGTGTACACAACTTCAAGAGGGGATTGGATAAGCATATGGAGCAGAGGTCCATCAGTGGCTGTTAGCCACAGCGTATTGTCGGAACTCTCTGTCTGGGGCAGTGTTGCTCTGTATTCTTGGTGCATGGGGGGACACAGTGGGAGGGCTTCTAATGTCCTGGCTCCACTGATGGACCTCCTGATGGCCACTGTGTGTGACACTGAGTGTGACACAGAAGTTAGAGAAAGAAGTCCTTTTCTTCATTTTTCACAATACAAGAACTTGTGGGCACTCAATGAAATTGCTGAGCAGTTGGGTTAGAATGGATAAAAGGAAGTCCTTCTTCACCCAAAGGAACACATGGAGTTCACTGACTCATGAGATGATGATGGCTGCCAGCATAACCAGTTTCAAGAGGGGATTGGATAAACAAATAGAGCAGAGGTCCATCAGTGGCTATTAGCCATTGTCTGGAGCAGAGATGCTGTTTTCTTGGTGCCTGGGGGGGGGGGGGGACAGTAGGAGGGCTTCTAGTGTCCTGACCCCACTGGTGGACCTCCTGATGGCACCTGGATTTTTTGGCCACTGGACACTGGACTGGATGGGCCATTGGTCCAATCCAGCATGGCTTCTCTTATGTTCTTACAGTGTTGAAACTCATGGGCTATTGGCCTGCTCCAACATGGCTTCTCTTATGTTCTTACAGTTTGGTCTTTTGTCCCATTCCATCCCCCACTCCTTTGCAGTCAACACCCATTGCCACGCCGACCACATCACAGGCACTGGCCTTCTGAAGCAGCTCTTGCCTGGATGTCGGAGTGTTATCTCCCGGGACAGCGGGGCCTCGGCAGATATCCTGATCGGGGAAGGACACTCCCTGAAGTTTGGGGCATTCGTAAGTCACATAAGTTGGCGCATTGGGCAAAGCCGAATGAAGAGAGACAGATGCATTTGGTTTTAGCTCGACCCTTAATCATTCTGGGTCTCTGAGAGCCACTGGTTCTGGTGGGGTTAGAAAGCAGGAAAGTGGAATGAACTTTTTGGGATCATAGTTTCTGCAGCAGCCAGACAGAGGTTTCGGGAAGCCCATGACCAGAACTCATAGGGGGTAGCCACCAGCATTCAGAGATATATTGCCTCCAAATGTGGAGTTTCCATTTAGCTGTTGCAGTTGAGAGCTTGGTAGGCCTCTTCCTGTGTGAATTCATGTGCTCGCCTTTGAAAACCATCTAAGCTAATGGCATTACCGGGTCTTGCAACTGTGGATATTGCTGAGCTGATTGTGGATATTGCAAAGCAGTATGTACTTTTGCTGGACCCAACTGTGAGGCCCATCTGTTTTTCCCGAACAATAACATTATAATAGAAGGAGAAACAGTCCTCTCTGTCTACCTCAGGGTTCCCCAACATGGTGCCTGCCAGTTCTTCCCTTGGTTCCCTCTGAGCTTTCCATAAAGTGGGTTGGGCCATTGTACATAAGAACATAAGAGAAGCCATGTTGGATCAGGCCAATGGCCCATCCAGTCCAACAATCTGTGTCACGCAGTGGCCAATAATTTTATATATATATACACACACACACACTGTGACTAATAGCCACTGATGGACCTCTGCTCCATATTTTTATCTAACCCCGTCTTGAAGCTGTCTATGCTTGTAGCCGCCACCACCTCCTGTGACAGTGAATTCCACATGTTAATCACCCTTTGGGTGAAGAAGTACCTCCTTTTATCCGTTCTAACCCGACTAGGTGGAGCTTCTTGTTGGCTGCCCTCATTCAAATGCAAGGGTTGTCCAGCAGTCAGTGGGGTGGGGTGATAAGCATCCAGGCTTTCCTTAGTCAGTATATGGTTTTATTTCCCCTTCCAAGATTCCTTTCTTCCAAGGATGTATGAGGAGGGTGTTATTCCATTTGGCTCCTCCTACTGTAGCTGCCATTTTGGGTTTGGCTCGACCTCCTATGGCAGCCATTTTCAGGTGATGTTTACCACCCCTTCTCAAAATGCCAAAGGAGTCCACAGGCTTTAAAAGAAGCCTACCCCATACAATTTTACAAACCTCTCTCTTGGATCCCTCCCTCCCCCATTTTTCTAAAAGCTGGAGGTGGGGGATTCACCATTCAGTCTCTCCTTCTAGAGAAAGCTCTTGAATTCCTCCATCATGTTCCTTGCCCTTTTTAATATCTTTCCCCAGCTCTAATGATTAAAAGAAGCAACTGTGATCCAACTTCAGGCTGCCAGACAATCTTAGGATCTCCTGGCTATTCTACACACAATGCCATGTAATAATAGTTATTATTTTCTTGCAAAGCATTAGGTTTGCTTTCTTTCCATCTTGCCTCGCAGGCCTTGGAAGCTCGCTCCACTCCGGGGCACACGGACGGCTGCCTGACTTACGTGCTGAACGACCAGAGCATGGCCTTCACGGGGGACGCCTTGCTGATTCGGGGCTGCGGGCGGACGGATTTCCAGCAGGGTACAGTGGTGCATGTGAATGGAGAGCAGACTCTGCAATGCTTTGGAAGGAGGGGGAATTATAGAAGAGGGGATTCTTCCTGTGGTCAGGTGGGTTTGGGGTAGGAGTACTGGCTGCTTCGCTAAGCATCAGGATTACACAATCCAATTTCAGATTGTAGGAACTCTGCCATGTTTCACTCTTTTAATAGTATTCCCTTCTACAATTTGACTAAACCTCACAAGATTATGTTCTCTTTCTTTTATAACAATTCTTTTCCTTCTTTATAGCAATTCTTTTTCCCTCATAGAATTCAATTGAACGTTAAATCTCCTCAGTTTTCTGTCCCCTCAGAATACCTTTCCGTCAGAGTTTCCTCAGGGTATTTTATTTTCCCGCCTAAAATGTTTTCTCCTCCTCAGGATGTTTGATCTCATCACTAAGGCAACACGTGTCACCCAGGGTGGGCGCAAACACACAATCCCATTTTATCCCCAAATCGCCTCCTTCTCATCTGTGTCCTTTCTCTATCCATGCTAGGCAGAAAACCAGTTTAAATCCCAAAACAGGAAGTGGGGGAGGAATGGTGGGTACCATTTTGCAAGCAGAGTTTAGCTCTACTCCCTAGTGGCTGTGGGGGGAAGCATTCAGGAGGATGCTTCACCCACCACCACCCCATAGCTCCTTCTTTGAACCAGACCAAAGTAAGATTATTTTGGATATGGTTTAAAGGGTGAGGGGGAGCTCATTTTAGACTGCAGCGTGTGTCTGTATGAGCTAGCTTGCTACATCCAGGGAGCTTCTCATGGAGTATTCAAAAATGCAGTCTGAAGCGGGTACAGCTGAGGATCCTTTTGTCTATAGCCTTCTTCGTTCTCTCACCAGGGACAAATTTCAATCTGTTGTGAGAAGTTCCCCACAGTTAGTAAGTTAGGTCATCAAGGAGAGATGTTCTAACCTAGCCCTTGATGCAGTAGTTCGTTATGTTAAAACTCCCCCCCACCTTCAAAAATACGCTGCACCCCACCTGGACTGTGTGGTGAGACAGTTCAGGATTCTGCCCCTTCAACCCACAACTTCATTCCATGCCACGTGCAGAGTGCAGATTGAGTGGATAAATGGAGTAGAGGGAGTTAGAATTGTCTCAGCCAGCTCCCTTTCTCCTCTTAGGTTCCCCAGAAGCTTTGTACCACTCTGTCCGTGAGAAGATCTTTACACTCCCTGGCGACTGCCTGATCTACCCCGCCCATGATTATACTGGTATGTCAGTGCCTGATGGTGATGCTAGAGGGGGAAGCAGTCTTGGGCAGTCAGCGGCGGGGAAAAGATAGAGCCAGTTTTGTGTAATGGTTGAGAGTGGTAGATTCTAATCTGGAGAACCAGGTTTGATTCCCCACTCCTCCACTTGCAGCCCGCTGGGTGACTTTGGGTCAGTCACAGTTCTCTCAGAGCTGTTCTCTCAAGAGCGGTTTCTGTCAGAGCTCTCTCAGCCCCACCTCTCTTACAGGGTGTTAGTTGTGAGGAGAGGAAGGGAAGGAGATTGTAAGCCACTCTGAGACTCCGAGTGAAGGGTGGTGTGTCAATCCAATCTTTTCTTCTTCTTTGTGTGCCGTCCCCCTCAACATGCCCTGCCTCACCTTGCTTTTAGGCCAAACAGTTTCCACAGTGGAGGAAGAGAGAACCCTGAATCCTCGTCTGACTCTCCCCCTGGAGGCTTTTGTGGAACTGATGAACAACTTAAACCTGCCGAAGCCCAAACAGATCGGTGAGGCCAGATTCTGTCTCCCTTTTCTCTCGGGGAGAGCCGTGGGGTCAAAGGGCCTGTCTGTACTACAAACCTATGTCCTGGTTCAAGTGTCATGTCCCCTCCTCCCCCAAGTAGCTTGAGAATGCTAGTTTGAGGAGGGTGGGCAAGAACATCAGGGTTTCAGAGGGTAGCTCTATTGGTCTGTGGTAAAACAGCCAATTTCAATGCTTCTGAGAGACGAGCAGAATTTACGGGGAATTCATCAGACCCCTGACAAAGAGTGCTTTGGCTCTCGAAAAGTTTATACGCCCGAAATCTTGTTGGTTCTTAAGCGTCAGAATTTCCCTGCCTCTCCCCGCTAGTAGAAATACAGTTCACTGAGGTGACAAATTTGACAGTTTCATCCCATTTTAGTATGTAGTGTTGACATACTGAAGGCCTGTTCCCCACTGACACTTTGGGAGCAAATCCCGTGAAACTCTTCAGTGTCAACTGGCCCGGAATTGGGCGGAAGCTGGTTGATTTTTGTTTAAAGCCCTGACCTGCAGAGCCTCAGATAGCCCAATCTTGTCAGATCTCAGAAGCCAAGCAGGGTCGGCTTTAGTCAGTATTTGGATGGAAGACCACCAAAGAGTCAGGCAGTGACCAGCCACCTCTAAATGTCTCTTGCCTTGAAAACCCTCTAGGGCAGTGGTGTCAAACATGCGGCCTGAGCAACTGGCTCTTGTCTTCTTCCTTCTCCCCCTCTCTTGCTTCCCTTTGCATCTCAGCTTGGCTTGCCAGGCTTGCTCAACCGCACAAGAGCTACGGAGCAAAACCTCGATTTTCTCTATTGGTTGAGGCTCCTCCCCCTCCTGGTCCCCTGGGGAGGGAGGGAAAGAGCCAGAGCTTCCTTTGCCCAGTTCCCTGGATCCTGTGGGAGAAATACAAAGAAAGCATTTTTAAGACCAGCAGGTGCTATTGATTCAAGCATGTTTTAAGGGTTTTTAAAAATCTTTAGTCGTATTTATAAACCTTTGAAAAGTTTATATCTCTGCTACCTAATCTTAAATAGGTACATACATGGCCCGGCCTGATATGACCTGGCCCGTCCCGACAAGGTCTCATTTAGGTCAGGTCCGGCCCTCATAACAAATTAGTTTGACACCCCTGCCCTATGGGGTCACTACAACTCAACTGCAACTTATGGCCCAAAAAAAAGAGAAGAAAGCCAAAAATTGGGGGTTTGGAACTCAGGCGCTGAAGGAAGGCAATCCCAAAAGATTTCTAGCTGACCTCTGCTCTCTCTTGTCACTTCTAGATTTTGCAGTACCGGCAAACCTCAAGTGCGGAGTCCAAGATGTAGCAGTTTAGCAGCTGCCTGCCCAATCGGATGGGCTTCTGCCGCAAATGGCTCCTAAAAGGGGCTCCTAAAAGGGGCCCCTGTAGCAGTGGGACGGGATGCCATGAAGGAAACCACCCCCCACCCCCACTTCCTTAGCACTGATGCCTAGAAAATGGTAAAAGAAGAAAATGCGCTTCTCAGGGAGGCGAAATAGTCCCTCCTGTTCTTTACTTCCTGCACTGGAAATCGATATGAAGGAGACTTTTGATTGATCTACTTGCTCCCCCTCCTGGTACTTGCTGGTACTTCGTTTTTTGCAGCCCTTGGAAATTTCCAGCCCAGCTTCAATTCACTTTCGATTCACTTCAGTTCACTTTCAAGTTTGCACTGCGTTGCTTTCACCCCAGAGATATGTTGGCCCCGCTTCCCTGTGCCGGATCGGATCAGAAGGCAAAAGAGTTTTGTACTGTGAATTTTTGAAACCAGGGGTGGCGGGGAGAGACGCTGTCTGTGAAAGGTTTTTTACTACAGTCAAATAAAATGCATTTGTTGTTATCTGCAGGAGTTCAAACTGGGCAGGGCGCTGGTGAGGGCTGTGGACCTGAGGGGCTGTGGCAGGATGGAGCCCAGTGCGCTTTGACTGCAAGGCCTTGGAAGGTTTCTTGATGTGCACCTCAGCTGCTCTGGCACGGCCAGGCTAGATCGAATGGTCTTCAGCAGGGCTTTTTTTTGTAGCAGGGACTCCTTTGCATATTAGGCCCCACCCCCTGATGTAGGCAATCCTCCTGGAGCTTCCAGTGGGCCCTGTGTTAAGAGCCGTGTAAACTCTCGGGGGATTGGCTGCATGAGGGGTGTGTGGCCTAATGTGCAAAGGAGCTCCTGCTACAAAAAAAGCCCTGTTCTTAAGTGAGAGAAGGGCAGATCTAGGCTACAGGTCAGCTGCATTGTGCCCGTGGGCATCATGATGCCCACCTTTTCTGGCACCTGTGCCAAATGTTTAAGGAAGTGAGTGGGACCAGGTAGGGCTGTTGCCCAGCAAGGCTTCTGATTGGCTATGGGAGATTATTTATTTGTATTTTGTGTGTGTGTTTGTGTGTCTGTGCCTGGAGGCTGGGAGGGTGGCTACGCAGAAGCAGGCAATGGCCAATCTGTTTGCCTCTTGCCTTGAATACCCTACGAGATTGCTATAAGTCATCTGAGACTTGGTGGCGCTTTCCATTGGGGAAATATTGTAAGTTCTTTGAGGGAAGGGAGGTTTCCTTCTGCACAGCACTGAAGTACTTTGATAGTCCGCAGGGTCAAGATTTGATTGTCCTTTTAGCTTGCAGTTGGAGGCTCTGATCGCTAGGTGGCAGGATTGGCTTGCTGAGGCCACTCTCGATCCAGGAATGCTAACAATCCCGGAAAGCTAGAGGATTTTGGAGAACCCCTCTAAAGGTCTACGGTCATTCTACTGAGCACCTGCTTTCGCTTCCCTGACTCTGGAAGTTGAGAAATGAGCAATCGTTTGACAATCTTCACCTATCTGCGTTTGCATGCGATGTTCTTAAATTTTGGGATATTTAGTGTCCTCAGGGGTGGAATTCTAGCAGGAGCACCTTTGCATATTAGGCTGCACCCCTCCCCCCCTGCTGTAGCCAATCCTCCAGGAGCTGACAAGGCTCTTTTTCGTAAGCTCTTGGAGGATTGGCTACATCAGGGGGGTGCGGCCTAATATGTAAAGGAGCTCCTGCTAGAATTCCACCCCTGAGTGTCATCATAGGGACGCCAGCTTCCAGGTGGGGCCTGGGGATCCCCCAGAATTAAAGCTCGTCTCCAGACTGCAAAGGTCAGTTAGCTTGGAGGACATTAATGTTTTGGGAGAGTGGAGTCTAGGGCATTGTACTCCCTCTCCTGCCCGGGCTCCGTCCCCACATTTTCAAGAGTTTTCCAACCTGGATTTAGCAACCCTATCCCTCCATCCCCCGCCATTGGCTGGGGCGGGTCTGGAAACTCTAGCCATGAATCATGCCCATGGGCTGCTGCAGCCTGAAGGATCGTGGCACCTCTTTGCAGGATTGCGGTTTGCTTGTGTATCAGTGACAACTCTGCTTCTCTTTCCTTGTCTCCCCCCCCCCCACCCCCATGCACACCTGACTCTCCATTTGCTTCCTCTACCTTTTCAAATATTGATTCTGCCATGTCCCAGTCTGAAAGATCAGTGTTTTGTAGCGCAGAACAGTAACCGAATCCTGCAAACTGACCCAGCCTGCATCAGGAGACTGTTGCTGGAGAGTCACTGTGCTCAAATTTTCCCCTCCCCAGTTCTTTGGGTCTTTTGTCACGCTCATAATAGACCCTTCCCAGGGTTTGGTCGGGGGGGGGGGGGGGGGCAGAGAGGGGTGCTTGCCCTGGGCGCTGACGGAGGGGGGGCACCAAATTGGGTATGGCGTCCATTGTATTCTATGGGACCATAAGACAGAATGGCCCATAAGGGGGAGTCCTTTTTTTTTAATTTTGCCCCCCTCTCTAAAAACTTATAGATCCAGTCCCGACCCTTCCTTAAGGCACTTCGGGCTATACCAGGGGTAGCCAAACTTCTACTTCGTGAGCTACTGGCTGGCCTTGAATTCAGCAGGAGCTCACAGGAGTGCAGCTCCTGAACCTTTCTGAGGGTTCCCCCTCTTCTTCCCCACCTACCTACCTTGTCCATTGTATAGTAGGTGAAGCTGCATAACAATCCCTGGATTAGGAGAACAGGCAGGCAGGCAGCCAGTCACAAGGGGCTTTGCCACACCCTCCCCAGCAGCCCTCACTAACCCCTGGAGAAGCCACCCTTTCTCCACTTCTTGTGTGATTTTGGGCAATGGGTGGCTTGCTGGCCTTCTTCCTGGGGGCAGGGGCGGCAAAGGAGAGCTCTAAGCGAGCAAGGCCTGCTTGGGCTGACTGGATCTTTAGCCCGCTCAAGTAGGCCTCGCTTGCCTGGGGCTCTCCTTTCTTGCATCGGGTTGCTTTTGGCTAGTGGGGGGGGGGGAACGTGCTAATGAGTTATAATAATGAGCTCCACCACCTATTTT
Organism: Heteronotia binoei; assembly: GCF_032191835.1. Lineage (NCBI taxonomy): Eukaryota > Metazoa > Chordata > Lepidosauria > Squamata > Gekkonidae > Heteronotia > Heteronotia binoei. Next base: position 42,224,575 of record NC_083239.1, on the reverse strand, counting down.
TCTACAAAACAATCCCTGGCTACTGGCATGAAAGTTGTAAGCCATTGCATTTGTTCTGGAGGCGTTTTCCCTGGGCTAAGACAAAAAAAATGTGCAAACTGGAGGTTAAAAAGCTGTAAGCTAGCTCACACTTAATTCAGCTTAGAGGGAACGCTGCACTGGAGTTCCTCTTCTCGGCCGTGTTGTCCTTTGCCCCCTGAGATTCCAGCTCCGTGCGGTGACGTGGCCCATGTACAATGCATGTACAGTGTCTCACAGAGGACATTCCGGAGTTCACGGCTTTGTTTTGTGAGTAGAACTGGTTTCTTTGCTCTCTACTTCATAGCGGAGGGGGATTTTGCAACCGTTTACCCAGCCCCTGAGCCTCCCAGCCAGAACGGCACCATATCCTTCCATTCCATTGATGTCTCACCTGCAAGAGAAGGTGATTGCCAAATAAATGGCTGGAATCAGTTGTCATTTTCACCATGAGCGGGGCTGGGGCTAATTTGTAGCCTGTGGTAACCTCACCCTAAATCCTCAGACGTGTGGGGAATTTTGCTTCCTTGGAGATGAGGGGAAAGTACTCTGCCTATGGCCAGAAGCACTTTGAATCTCTCAGGGTTGAATCCCAGGGTTTGGGGGGGGGGGGCGGGTTCCATGGATGAACCGGGGCTTACTTGCATGCTCAAATGTGTGACCGTGGAAAACAAAGCCTCGTCTTGCATAGGATTAGATGCATTTATTGGGACTTCTGTGGCTTCCCCAGTGAATCGATTGCTTCCACAGCTAGGAATCGTTTGCTCTTGTTCATATTTTGAGTAAAAAAAAAAATAATGTTGTTAATTCAGTTTGCCTGTGCCCTTTATACGTTTTACGGCCTGGCAGGGCAAAGTGAGATTTACATCAGATCCAGGCCTCATAACAAATGAGTTTGACACCCCTGCTCTGTGGCATTGTACGCTGCTGAGGCCCCTCCCCTCCCTAGACTCCACACCCAAAATCTCCCAAAAGGTATTTCCAGACCCAGAGCTGGCAATCCTAATTACACACGCAATGAAAACATCTCTGAATTCTCCTTTTCATGATTCAGTTGAGTCTCTCTGGGCTTAGTTCTGGCTTGCTTGGCATCAGGGGGTGTGCTCTAATATGCAAATGAGTTCCTGCTGGGCTTTTTCTACAAAAAAAAAGCTCTGGGGTGTTCGTGTGTCTGTCTCTCTGTGTCTTTGTGAGTGTTTTTACATTCGGTTTTGATCCAGAGTTATTGAGTATTCAAATCGCCTGCCACTGCTCCGCTTTAATTATTTCCTTTTTACATTTGTGGATTTGCTGCGCTCATTTTGCGGAGCTAAGCTTCTGTATTGCAGCTCATGCACAGACTGCTGACGTCAGTTACAGGAACTGCAGATATATGGTTCTGAGACATCGCATTTTATCCGGAAGCCTGATTGCTACATTCTGCAGCTCTTTCCAGTGTTCACGGTTTCCTTATTACTCCATGATGTGGATTATTGTGAGCAAAAATTAAACGTTGTGAGATGAGCTGTGATCAGGGCAGCCAGAATTCCTTTGCTTAGTACAGGGATGTATACAATTGCTTAGAAATCATCACCATGCAAATGTAAATTGAGGCAAGCAATGAGATGTAAAAATTTCAAGTGCTGTCAATTCTTATGCAAATCGGTGGCACCTTGTGGCTTTCAGAGGGGCAGGGAGTGGGGTCTGAAAATACAGAGGAAAACTTCCACAACCATTCATTTGATTCGTCTCTTGAGAAATGTCCAGATCAAAACTAGTTTCAAGAAAAATTACGCAACAGCAGAGTCGGCACCCATTTCGCCTAAACAAATGTAGATGTTTTGGGAAACAACAATGCGAGACAGTTGTGAGCACGTCCTGAAGTGTAGAGTGTTAACACCCATAGCGCAGAGTGTTAAAGCTGCAGTACTGTGGTCCTAAGCTCTGCTCACGACCTGAGTTTGATCCCTGGCGGCAGCTGGTTTTTCAGGTAGCTGGCTCGAGGTTGACTCAGCCTTCCATCCTTCTGAGGTCGGTAAAACGAGTGCCCAGCTTGCTGGGGGCGGGAAGTGTAAAAGACTGGGGAAGGCAATGGCAAACCACCCCGTAAAAAGTCTGCCGTGAAAACGTTGTGAAAGCAACGTCACCCCAGAGTCAGAAAGGACTGGGGCTTGCACAGGGGACCTCTCCTTTTCCTTCTGTAGTGTAAAAAGCGAGTTTCCAATGTGGAGATAAGACAGCAACAAACTGTCCGTGTAAAAACACCCTCTCTGTCTCTCTCTCATATGATCCGCTGAGGTTTGCCTATCCCTTCCCTTTTCATGGACCTCTGCACAGCGGAGGCTCCGTGCCAAGCTTCCCTCAGCTAGGATGATACCCACAGTCAGCCTCTCATCCTTGAGCTGCTCCAAAACCTGCTGCGTCCGCCCCTGGACTCGTCTCCGGTACCCTCCTTCAGTTCCCGAGCTCTGCTGCTGCAGAAGGAGGTGGGAAGAAAGCCCCTTCTCCCCCTTCCCCACCGTCACTTTCCCAGCCAGGACTGGTGGAGCATACTGGAGTTTTCCCAAGGGAAACCAGAAAACAGCTGAAAGGAGAGCAAAACCAGACAAGATCTGGCATGTTTTGATTTGCTGAGCAGGCTGGAGAGGAACTGGTTTTTTCCCACAGGGCAGGCAGAGAGCTGGCACACAAGGGTTGTGAAATCCACCCAGGGTCTTCTCTCCGTCCATGGACTCAAACACTCACCTGGGAGGAAGTGGGCCGGTGGGCTTTTCACCTTTACAAGTTAGGGACAATCCAGACCCCATCCTTTGGGAAGGAACCGGTTCCAGATCCCATCCTTTGAGCAGAAACCCCCCTCCCCGCCCTATATTAGAACTTGGTACTCGAGTGAATGGGCGATATATTCAGGATGTAGGGATGCCAACCTCCAGATGGGACCTGGGGATCCCCTGCAATTATAGCTCATCTCCAGACTGCAGTGGTCAGTTCCCCAGGAGAAATGGGATGCTTTGGACGATGGACGCTCTATGGCAAGGGTGGCCAAACGTGCTTAATGTAAGAGCCACGGAGAACAAATGTCAGATGTTTGAGAGCTGCAAGGCATGAACATCAGATGTCTGAGAGCCGCAAGACATAAGCATCAGATGTTTGAGAGCTGCAACACAGGAAGGGAGGGAGGGAGGAAGGAAGGAAAGCAACTAGGAGGGAGAGAGAGTAGAAAGAAAGCAACTTTAAATGCCTTCTCCAAACCAGCTGATGGGGCAATGGGGGCTTTAAGAACCACACAAAATGTGTGAAAGAGCCACATGTGCCCCATTGTGCCCCACTGAGGTGTCTGTCCTCCCCAAATCTCCAGGCGTTTCCCAGCCTGGATCTGGCTACCCCCTCATCTGCCAGAGAAGACCTCGCAACCTTATTTGGGACAGACAAAAAGAAGTTTTTCACTGAACTAATGAACTTGAGGGATTCACTCTGGCTGAAATTAGCGATAGTCACTTGTTTTGGGTGGCTTTAAAAGCAGGATAGATTCAGAGAAGGAAGATCCACACGTGGCTAGCAGCAGCAATAAATACATGGAACCTCCATATTCAGGGGCAGCATATCCCAGAATTACCAGTTCTGGGGCCACGACAAGAAAGCCTTGCTTGTAGGCCTCCCAGGGAGAGCTGGCTGGAAACAGGAGACTGGGCTAGACAGATTATTGGTAGGGTTGCTGCCAACCTCCAGATGGGATCTGGAGGTCTCCTGGAATGACAATGGATCTCTAGATTAGAGATCAGTCCCCCTGGAGAAAATGGAGAGCTTTGAAGGGCAAACTTCATAGTATACCATAGATTCTAGGGGGAGGAAAGGCAGCATGGTATAGTTTGATCTCAGAAGCTTAGCAGGGTCGGTGTTTGGAAGGGAGACCACCAAGGAAGCCTTTGCAGAGGAAGGCAATGGCAAATCACTTCTCACTTGCTTTGAAAACCCCTTGCTGGGATCACCGTACATCTGCTGCGGCTCCACAGCACTTTACACATTGGCGTGTGGATCAGAGAAGAAGAGATTGGAATTCCAGCAGGAGCTCCTTTGCATATTAGGCCACACCCCCTGATGTAGCCAATCCTCCAAGAGCTTACAAAAAAGAGCCTTGTAAGCTCTTGGAGGATTGGCTGCATCGGGGTGTGCGGCCTAATATGCAAAGGAGCTCCTGCTGGAATTCCACCCCTGTACTCCAACCTTCACTTGGAGTCTCAGAGCGGCTTACGTTGCCTTTCTGTTCATCTCCCCACAACAGACACTCTGTGAGGTAGGCAGGGCTGAGAGAGCTCTCTGAGAACTGATCTTGAGAGAACAGCCCTGAGAGAACTGTGATTTACTCAAGGCCACCCAGCTGGCTTCATGCGAAGAAAATGGGGACTCAAACCCGGTCCCCCCAGATTAGAGTCCACGCTCTTAACCACTGCACCAAATCTCTCCCCAGATCTCCCCTCTCTACAGGCACTGCCCCTGAATTTCCTAGGCTGGTGTTGGCGACTCTAACTGTTGGTGTGATGCAGCAAGGCTTAGTTTTTAGAATTCAGCACCCATTGTTAATGCCGTGGCCCCCACCCTGGGTCCCATCCTCCATTGAGAGCATTGCCAGATGCGAATTGGGGGGCCAGATGCAAATTTGGGGGCCAGCACTGCCTTCAATGTCTGCATGTGAGATCCAAGCCGCCTATTATGCCAGGCAATCCATGACGAATCTTCCGCCTTTAAAAAAAAAAAATTAAACGCAGCTGCATGCTGGAAACGGCTGCTAATTTGACTTGGGGGCTGGAGGCGGGGCCTTCTTTCCCCTGCACCCTTTTCCCACACTCAGTTCCCCTCCCTGTGTGCTGTTTGTTTCTGAGGGTGGAGAGGGGCGTCTGTCTCGCGCCTGTGCTCCAGCTGGAATTGCCAGCTCAAGGTAGGGTTGCCAAGTCCGACTCGAGAAATATCTGAGGACTTTGGGGGGTGGAGCCAGGAGCAAGGTTGCGACAAGCACGACTGAACTCCGAAAGGAGTGCTGGCAATCACATTTAAAGGGTATTCCCGTTTGTAGCCTAACAGTGCTCCTTTTAAACGCCTTCCTTCCATAGGAAATAATGGAAGATAGGGGCACCTTCTTTGGGGGCTTATAGAACTGGATCCCCTGGCTCAATCTTTTTGAAACTTGGGGGATGTTTTGAGGAGAGGCATCAGATGCTATGCTGAAAAAGTGGGGCCTCTACCTCAAAACACAGTCCCTCTGGAGCTCCAGATACCCGCAGATCAATTTTCTATTATACCCTATGGCAGGGGTGTTGAACATTTGTTATGAGGGCCGGATCTGCCATAAATGAGACCTTGTCCGGCTGGGCCATGTCAGGTTGGGCCAGGCCATGTGTGTTCCTATTTAAGATTAGGTAGCAGAGATATAAATTTTTATAAAGGACACACACAAACCTAAAAATAAAACATGCTTAAAGCATTAGCGCTCGTTGATCTTAAAGGTGCTTTCCTTGTATTTCTCCCAAGGGATCCTGGGAACTAAACAAAGGAAGCTCTGGCTCTTCCTTCCTTCCTTCCCCAGGGGAAGAGAGACTTGGCTCTGTAGCTCTGCTGTGCGATTGAGAGAGCCTGGCAAAGCAAGCTCTGCCTCCCCCCCGCTTCCTCCTCAAGGAAGGAGCCTCATCTAACGCAGTAAAAAGAAGTTTTGCTCTGTAGCAAGATGCTATGGAGAAGGAAGCAAGAGAGAGGGAAAAGGAAGCAGATGACAGCCAGTTGCTTGGGGGATAGGAGGCCTGGGGGCCTAATTCGGCCCCCAGGCCACATGTTTGACACCCGTACCCTATGGGAATCGCTCTCCACACGGAATAATGGAGCGGCCAGCAGACATTTCTCTCCCCCTCCTGCACTTCCTGATAACCCTGAAGTGGGAGATCCCACTGGGGATTGGCAACCCTAGCTCAAGGTTGGGAAATACCTGGAGATTATTTTGAGGGGGGAGAGCCTAAGGAAGATGGGGGAAGGGAAGGACTTCAATGGGGTTATAATTCCGTCGAGCCCACCCTCCAAAGCAGGCATTTTCTCCAGGCCGACTGATCTTCGTTGCCTGGGGATCGATGGCTATAGCAGGAGCTCTCCAGCCAGCACCTGGAGGCTGAGCACCAGTGAGTAGCACAGAAAAGGCTAAGCCAATGGGCTCCGTGCAAGTGCAGTCTCAAAACACATGAGTTCTGAAAATCCTCTAATTTTTTAAATAATTCAGAAGTCCAATAATCGCAACTACTCAAAAATATCCCAAACCCTTTTCCAATCCACTGGATAGGGTATGACAATCGGTAATTATGTGGAATGTTAACAGTATTATCAGGGCTTTTTTTTAGCAGGAACGCAGTTCTGGCTGGCTTGGCTTCAGGGGGTGTGGTCTAATATGCAAATGAGTTTCTGCTGGGCTTTTTCTACCAAAAAACCCCCCTGTGTGAGACAATGGTGATGTCCGGGGGTTATGGCCTAATATGCAAACGAGTTCCTACTGAGTTTTTAGTACAAAGAAAGCCCTGTGAAACAATGGTGGCACCAGAGGGTGTGGCCTAATATGCAAATGAGTTCCTGCTGGGCTTTTTCTACAAAAGAAAGTCCTGTGTGGAAAAAATGGTGCCACCAGAGGGTGTGGCCTAATATGCAAATGAGTTCCTACTGAGCTTTTTTGTACAAAGAAAACCCTGTGTGACAATGGTGACATCAGAAGGTATGGCCTAATATGCAAATGAGTTCCTTCTGTGTTTTCTTTTTTTTTAAAAAAAAATCCCTGAGTATTATGAGCGTTCCCGTTTTAAATTGATATTAGATTGGGATTAAGTTAGGAAAAAGCATACCGTGAAATGAGACCTTGTATACCTGTTCCACTTGTAAACTGGTATTTATTGATACTTCGAACCAAGGTGGGATAAGAGGTCTGGCCATGGATGGTCTGTGGAATGGAAGATTTCCTGATTGTGCAGAATTTTTCGTGGCTGGTTTCACGCGTTAGAGATTTACTGTTGGCGGTGCGTGGATTCTGTTTCCTGGTATGCTTATATCCGTTGGATTGGGAAAGAGTTTGGGATATTTTTGAGGAGCTGTGATGACTGGATTTTTGAATCATTTATCAAGTTAGAGGATTTTCAGAACTTGTGTGTTTTGAGACTGTATTTGCACGGAGCCCATTGGCTTAGCCTTTTCTAGAGTTGCCAATCCCCGGGTGGGGGCAGGGGATCCTCCGGTTTGGAGGCCCTCCCCCCCGCTTCAGGGTCATCAGAAAGGGGGGGGAAGGAAATGTCTGCTGGGCACTCCATCATTCCCTATGGAGACTGATTCCCATAGGGTATAATGGAGAATTGATCCATGGGTATCTGGGGCTCGGGGGGGGGCTGTTTTTTAGGTAGAGACACCAAAATTTCAGCATGGCATCCAGTGCCTCTCCTCAAAACACCCTTTAAGTTTCAAAAAGATTGGACCAGGGGGTCCAATTCTATGAGCCCCAAAAGAAGGTGCCGCTATCCTTCATTATTTCCAACGGAGGGAAGGCATTTAAAAGGTGTGTGGTCCCCTTAAATGGGATGGCCAGAACTCCCTTTGGAGTTCAGCGATGCTTGTTGCAACATTGCTCCTGGCTCCACCCCCAGAGTCCCCAGATATTTCTTGAATTGGACTTGGCGACCCTAGCCTTTTCCCACCTCCTGGAGGCCAGCACCCCCAATTCTAACCCTCCCCAGCAAAGATCCCAGGAGGGAGATGGCTGTGGGGCAGGAGAGAGCGGTCAACACACCCCAGTTGCTTCCGGAATGAAGTGAGCAGGGCTTCTACAGCTGCATTCAGTTGGGAGGTGAATTGGGTAGAAATTCTAGCTCTCTTGGGGGGAAAGGCCAAGCTACCGAATTCCTACCTTTACGGCAGCTATTACAAACACCTCTCCCAGAAAATAAGACACGTGCCTGGAGTGTACAGGTGGCCGCAGTGGAGTTAGGTGGGTTGACAAGATGTTGTGAGTAAATAAAATATCACAAGATTTATGTGCTGCCTCTCCGCCTAAGGCGTGCACGCACACATACGCATATGCCAAAAAAAGTTCACAAATGCAAATCTCCGTCCCCTCCCTAAACCAGAGATGTGTCATGCACCTAAATTAGTAGTCAAGGCTGGCAGGCTCCTAATTAACCACTTGCTCCAGGTCGCCTATGGTGCATTAAGAATCTCAGGCAGGCGACTAGGCAAGGCAGTTCTGCAAAAATGGGGCTCTCTTTCTCTTTTAAGGCCACGTCCAATGAACACCGGCACCTCCAGCCAAGCAGGCTGTAGCCACTCTCATTGACCTGTTTTGCAAGGCTGAATTAAGTGGCAATATGCCTGGATAATATGATCAGGGGCTGTGAGAGCTAGTTTGGTGTAGTGGTTAAGTGTGTGGACTCTTATCTGGGAGAACCGGGTTTGATTCCCCACTCCTCCACTTGCACCTGCTGGAATGGCCTTGGGTCAGCCATAGCTCTGGCAGAGCTTGTCCTTGAAAGGGCAGCTTCTGAGAGAGCCTTTCAGCCCCACCCACCTCACAGGGTGTCTGTTGTGGTGGGGGAGAAGATGTAGGAGATTGTAAGCCGCTCTGAGTCTCTGATTCAGAGAGAAGGGCGGGGTATAAATCTGCAATCTTCTTCTTCTATATACTGGTGCATGTAGTTTATTGCAAGTAGGATCCTGTTATGTAAATCTTGCACTGTTTAAGGTGCATCATATGAATATTTATTCTATGCCTCTAGGGTTGCCACCTTTGGGTTGGGAAATACTTAGAGATTTCGGGGGGGGGTGGAGCCTCAAAGGGTGGGGGGTTGGGAAGGGGAGGAACTTCAAGGGGGTATAATACCATAGAGTCTACCTTCCAAAGCAGCCATTTTCTCCAGGGGAATTGATCTCTGGAGCCTGGAGAGCAGTTGTAATACCAGAATATCTCCAGTTACCAGAGCCGGGAGGCAGGGGCAGGCTTTATTCAACCACCTCTCTAAATATCCTCCAGTCCCCAAGTAGGGGGTCAGTCACCAGAATGAGCCATGACTTCTGGGTGCATGTATGTGCACGCAAACGCGCACACACTACAAAAATGCCCCCCAAATGCACCAGTTCTTTCTAAAACCTTAATACATTGGTTGTCAAATGTCATATAAGAACATAAGAGAAGCCATGTTGGAACAGGCCAATGGCCCATCCAGTCCAACACTCTGTGTCACACAGTGGCCAAAAATTTATATACATATATATACACGCTGTGGACCTCTGCTCCATATTTTTATCTAACTCCCTCTTGAAGCTGGCTATGCTTGTAGCCACCGCCACCTCCTGTGGCAATGAATTCCACATGTTAATCGCCCTTTGGGTGAAGAAGTACCTCCTTTTATCCGTTCTAACCCAACAGCTCAGCAATTTCATTGAATGCCCACGAGTTCTTGTATTGTGAGAAAGGGAGAAAAGTACTGCTTTCTCTACCTTCTCCATCCCACGCATAATCTTGTAAACCTCTATCATGTCATCTCGCAGTCGACGTTTCTCCAAGCTAAAGAGCCCCAAGCGTTTTAACCTTTCTTTATAGAGAAAGTGTTCCAAACCTGTAATCATTCTAGTTGCCCTTTTCTGCACCTCTTCCAATGCACATTTTGTTGATTACACTTGGCTTTTTTTGAGCAGGAATGCACAGGAACACAGTTCCAGCTAGCTTGGTGTCAGGGGGCGTGGTGTAATATGCAAATGCATTTCTGCTGGGATTTTTCTCCAGAAAAGCCCTGTGTGAAACAATGTTGATGCCAGGGGATGTGGCCTAATATGCAAAGAAATTCCTGCTGAGCCTTTTTTCCCCTTTTTTTTTCATAAAAGACCTGATTATACGGATTCCCTGTGCGTAATCTGCCTTGAGTCCCTGCAAGAAAAGCGGACTATAAATAATGTCAATAAATAATATAAATTTAGTGGGTGAAAGGTTTGGCTGGTAATCAGCGGACCTGATGATTTGGCCTTTGCGGTTCCCTGCCTGTTTCTTTTCCTTTTTGTCACTGCTAAGGGTGTGGCTCAAGAGACATGTCAAAGATCTCAGAAGCTAAGCAGGGCTGGCTTTAGCAAGTACTTGGATGGGAGACCTCCAAGGAATACCAGGGCTGGGATGCAGGGGCAGGCAATAACAATACATCATCAGGTATTGTTGGAACTCTGTCTGCAGCAGTGATACTCTGTATTCTTAGTGCTTGGGAGGGGGCAACAGTGGGAGGCCTTCTAGTGTCCTGGCCCCATCGATGGACATCCTGATGGCACCTGGTTTTTTTGGCCACTGTGTGACCCAGAATGTTGGACTGGATGGGCCACTGGCCTGATCCAACATGGCTTCTCTTATGGTCACCTCTCCAAGCTCAAATAGGAGTTACCAGAAGTCAACCATGATTTCCAAGCACACACACACACACAACACACTCATCCAAACCCTCAAGAGAGATATCAAAGAAACGAGAAGGGCAGCTTTCTCCTGCCTTGCCTTTGTTGCCAAGAACAACAACATCTGCACCCCACATGCTTCCTCCTCTAATCCTGTTTGTGCAGTCGGCCACCTACCAAGTTGGCGCGAGGGTTATATAAACCCCAGATCTGGCACAGCATCCAGTCATGGTGCTGGGCAAACAGAGGACCAGTTTGGCAGGGGGAAGGTTTTGAAACGTCGGATCTGTTGGAGTTCTAGGATTTGGAAAAGGCTGCTTCTGAGTTAATCATTGGGAAAGGAACTGGGTAGGGGGGGAAAGGTGGGAAAGCTGTTGGGTACCCATTTTTAGAGTACCTTATGTGGTTTGGGTTGTTGGAAAGAAAAGAAATATGAACCGGGTTCTGCGTTCAGTAAAATCACATGGTATATATTTTTTTCCTGGATTGTTTGATTTCTAACACCCTGACTTGGCTGGCGAAGAAGAAGTACAGATTTATACCCCACCCTTCCCTCTGAATCAGAGCAGCTTACAATCTCCTACATCTTCTCCCCCACCACAACAGACACTCTGTGAGGTGGGTGGGGCTGAAAGGCTCTCTCAGAAGCTGCCCTTTCAAGGACAAGCTCTGCGAGAGCTATGGCTGACCCAAGGCCATTCCAGCAGGTGCAAGTGGAGGAGTGGGGAATCAAACCCGGTTCTCCCAGATAAGAGTCCGCACACTTAACCACTACACCAAACTGGCTCTCTTTTGAGAGATTAGAATTGGTTTTATGCTCTCCTGTTCATTACCTAGGGTTGCCAAGTCCAATTAAAGAAAAATCTGGGGTCTTTGGGGGCGGAGCCAGGAGACTTTGGGGGTGGAGCCAGGAGACATTGGGGCGGAGCCAGGAACAAGGGTGTGACAAGCATAATTGAACTCCAAGGGAGTTCTGGCCATCACATTTAAAGGGACAGCACACCTTTTTAAATGCCTTTCTTCCATAAGAAATAATTAAGGATAGGGGCACCATCTTTTGGGGCTCATGGAATTGGACCCTCTGGTCCAATCGTTTTGAAACTTGGGGGGTATTTTGGGGAGAGGCACTAGATGCTATACTAAAAATTTGGTGCCTCTACCTCAAAAAACAGCCCCCCCCCAGAGCCCCCAATACCCACGGATGAATTCCCTATTATTCCCTATGGGAATCATTCTCCATAGGGAATAATAGAGTGCCCAGTAGACATTTCCCTCCCCCCCCCCTAAGCTTTCTAAAGGGCGGGAGGGCCTCCAAACCAGGGAATCCCCTGCCCCCTCCCTCTCACACACAAACACTTACCAGATCTTCTTCGGGACAACTCTACTTGCTGTGAAAACGAAAGCAAAAGAAAGGGAGGGGCTGTTCTCAGAAGCCCTTCCTGCTTCCTGTCCAGCCTTAAAGGGGCAGACATTTTGCAAAGGGCTCAGGAGCTCTACAACATGACGCCTACGGGTATGTTCTCCCCCCCCCCCGCTTCCAGAGTTTTGAAAAGCGGGGAATCAGGCTGCGAACCCAGAAGTCTCCCGCCAGAGCGAGAGGTTTGGGAAGCCTATCATTACCCAAAGTAGTCTCGGCGTGTCTTACAATTTCCTTCCCTTCCTCTCTCCACAACAGACACCCTGTAATGTTGGTGGGACTGAGAGAGCTCTGAGACTGGTCCATGATCACCCAGCTGGCTGCATGTGGAGGAGGAATGGGGAAGCAAACCTGGTCCTCCCAGATTAAAGTCCTTCCCTTCTTCTCCCCACAACAGACATCCTGTGGGGTAGGTGGGGCTGAGAGAGCTCTTTTGAGAACTGCTCTTGAGAGATCAGCTCTGAGAGAACTTGTGACTGACCCAAGGTCTCCCGGCTGGCTGTACATGGAGGAGTGGGGCATCAAACCTGATACTCCCGATTAGTGTCAGCCGCTCTTAACCCCTCCACAAAGCTGGAAGCTAAACAGGGTCAGCCCTAGTTAGTCCTTGGATGGGAGCAGGGGTGGAATTCTAGCAGGAGCTCCTTTGCATATTAGGCCACACAATCCTGATGCAGCCAATCCTCCGAGAGCTTACAAAAAAGAGCCTTGTAAACTCTTGGAGGATTGGCTACATCAGGGGTGTGCGGCCTAATAGGCAAAGGAGCTCCTGCTAGAATTCCACCCCTGGATGGGAGACCACCAAGGAAGTCTAGGTTGCAATGTAACCACCTCTGTTCACCTCTTGCCTTAAAAATCCTAGGGGGTGGCCATGTTTGCTGTGACTTTAATGGTGCTTTATCCACACCCATTATCTGTGGATGCAGGGGGCCTGCGTGTTGGATTACCACCAGGTCTAAAGAAGTACCTGCCCTTAGAAAGCTAGCATGTTGTTGAAAAGGGTTTAAACCCATGGGATCTGCTGCCACTGGACACAGTGATGGCTCATCTAGATGGTTTTTATAAAAGATTTATACGCTGCTCTGTCATTGGCCGTTCTTATAGCCCAGAACAGAGCATTTGTATACAGAGGTGGTCTAGCTAAATGTCTCGAATTCTGGGGAGAAACTGTAGCCGTGCCTTTTCATACTTTTTCTCAAGTTCAGGGATGGGGCGTTTCTAGTAACTGTCAAGAAACCTGTAACCAGTCATGGCTCAGAGCTTCCTAGACTCTGAATCACCAGGCCAGAGAGGGAGGGGTGGGGTCACAAGCAGGGCTTTTCCTACCAGCAGGAGCTCATTTGCATATTAGGCCCCACCCCCTGGTGTCACCAGAAGTGACATCACCCATTCAGTAGGCTACTTTCCGCATATTGACCCAGAACAGTACAGTATCATCAGCTGCATTTCATGGATGTGGGTTCTTACATGCTAGATCTGATCTTTGCTGCAGGGGTTCTAGTGGACGGTATTGCCGCTGAAGCAGTGCCATGGTCGGACCACTATGCCCTCAAGGCTCGTGTGGATGTCCCACTCCAAGTCTGTTTAGGCGGGTGAGGCAGTTGGTTCCCTTCCTGGAACGCGACGACCTGGCAACAGTGATGCATGCTACGGTCACCTCGAGGTTGGACTACTGTAATGCCCTCAACTTGGGGCTGCCCCTGTGCCGAACCCGGAAACTACAGCTAGTGCAGAACGCAGCAGCCAGGCTGTTATTGGGACTTCCCAGGTGGGAGCACATACTTTGGGGGTGGAGCCAGGAGACATTGGGGTGGAGCCAAGATCAAGGCTGTGACAAGCATAACTGAACTCCAAAGGGAGTTCTGGCCATCACATTTAAAGGGACAGCACACCTTTTCAATGCCTTCGTTCCATAGGAAATAATGAAGGATAGGGGCACCTTCTTTTGGGGCTCATAGAATTGGACCCCGTAGTCCAATCGTTTTGAAATTTGGGGGATATTTTGGGGAGAGGCAGTAGATGCTGTACTGAAAATTTGGTGCCTCTACCTCAAAAAACAGCCCCTCCCAAAGCCCCAGATACCCGCAGATCAATTCTCCATTATTTTCTATGGGAATAAATCTCCATAGGGAATAACAGAGTTCCCAGCAGACAGAGTTCCCAGCAGACATTTCCCTCCCCTCCCTCTGCTTTCTGACGACCCTGAAGCAGGGGGAGGGCCTCCAAACCGGGGATCCCCTGCCCCCACCTGGGGATTGGCAACCCTATGTGGCGGAGCGGGCAGTGGCAGGCCCAGCTTCTTCTGGAAGGGGGGGGGCTTTTGGGCAGCTCCACATCCCTCACCCTCTTCACAAGCCCATTGGAGTCTGGAGGTGTCAGAGAGGATGGAGCACACCATCTGGGAGTGTGTGGCTGTCTAGTGACTTTCCTCTGCTGGAGTCCTGGTCAAGCTAGAGCCCTGGTCAAGCTAGCTGGAGCTGCATTCCTGGGTTTTTTGGGTTTTTTTAAACAAACCTGAACTTTCATGTGCATGCAAAGTGTTCCTGCACACGGAAGCTTATACCCAGAATTAACCTTTGTTGGTCTTAATGGTGTACCTGGACTCACACTTGGTTAAATTGAAGCTGTTGTACTTTGGTCACATTATGAGAAGACAAGAGTCACTGAAAAAAAGGTAATGAAATGCTACGAAAAGTTGAAGGTAGCAGGAAAAAAGGAAGACCCTTTGAGAAGGGAAGCCACGGCCCTCAGTTTGCAAGACTTGAGCAGTGTTCTTACCTGTAGGCAGGCCTTGAATTCAGCAGGAGCTCACAGGAGTGCAGCTCCTGAACCTTTCTGAGGGTTCCCCCTCCTCCTCCCCACCTACCTTGTCCATTGGATAGTTGGTGCAGCTGCATAACAATCTCTGGATTAGGAGAGCGGGCAGCCAGCCAGCCACCAGGGGCTTTGCCACACTCCCAGCAGCCCTCATTAACCCCTCGAGAAGCCCACGCCACCCTTTCTCCACTTCTTATGTGATTTTGGGCAGGAGGTGGCTTGCTGGCCTTTTGAATGGGGGGGGGGGGGTGACCAAGAAGAGCCCCAGGTGAGTGAGGCCTGCTTGGGCTGGCTGGATCTCTAGCCAGCCCAAGCAGACATCGCTTGCCCTTGGCTTTCCTTTCTTGCATCGGGTTGCTTTTGGCTGGTGGGAGGGGGCAGCATATGCTACTGAGTTATGCTAATGAACTCCATCACCTATTTTTCTACAAACTGACCCTTGCCTATAGGTAATTTAGGAGGACACTAATCCGTAGGGTTGTCATAAGTTGGAAGCGACTTGACAGCATTTAATGTACACATACAGAGATAGGTTTTCCTGGAGAAAATGGCAGCTTTGGAAGGAGAGGTCTATGGTATCACACCACCATTAACCTTCCTGCTCTCCCCAAGAACTTTTTCCCAAAACTGCCCAAGCCCAAGGTGGCAACTCTAGATCCTCCACATCTCTCCCAACACAGGCTCATTCCAAGAGTCATCTTCCTACACTCACGTAGAGCTGCCTTTTACTGAAGTAGACCTGCCCATCAAAGTCCCAATAGTCCGCTCGGACTGGCAGTGGCTCTCCAGAGTATCAGAGAGATTAGAAACATTCCGGAAAGGCCAGAAATATGGGAGGTGAGATTAAAAAACCCCACAGGGCTGTTGGCCGACATGGCGGAGACAGGAAGGAAGTCTCTTCCAGGGCTTACCTGAACTTTCTCTGGTGTGTGTGTGTGTGTGTGTGTGTGTGTGTGTGTGTGTCCAAAGCTTGCTTCTGCTGGGGGCTGTGGCCTGAATGTTGTGGGGATATATAGAAAAGAGGGGTTGGTGCAAACCCATAAATAGAACAACATTACAGCATTTGGAGGGAGAGAGAGAGTGATACAGGGGTCATTTCATAGAAAAAGAGGTGCTGGAGATCATTAGCACAACTGATGTCACTGAAAGGTGTACTAAATCATATCAGCTAACCATCTACCTTAAAATGCTTCTGGAATTATAATTGTTAGAATAAAACCTTACTCCCATCATACTTTTAAAATTACTTTTTCCTAGGTGACCACAGTGGCATGATGAAGATTTCCATCTGTCCACTTGATATGGAGAGCCAATTTGGTGTAGTGGTTAAGTGAGAGGACTCTTATCTGGGAGAACCGGGTTCAATTCCCCACTCCTCCACTTGCACCTGCTGGAATGGCCTTGGGACAGCCATAGCTCTCACAGAGCAGTCCTTGAAAGGGTAGCTTCTGTGAGAGCTCTTTCAGTCCCACCGACCTCACAGGGTGTTTCTTGTGGGGGAGGAAGGTAAAGGAGGTTGTAAGCTGCTCTGAGATTCAGAGTACAGGGCGAGGTATAAATCCAATATCATCATCATCATCATCATCATCATCATCATCATCATCATCATCATGTTTTGGTTATTTTCCCTTTTTTTGTGGGAGAAAATATTAGAAAGTTTGTCAAATCTTAGAGTTCAGCAAAATTCTCCAGGGGGTTTGAACAACGGAGCCCAGAGGCAAGTATTGGTGGGGGGAGGGGGAAGAAAGAAAGAGCTCAATAAAATTTAGAGGTTCTGGACCTCTGTCCCTGTGAGCTCCTGCCCAAAATGAGGCCCATGACGAGGGCAATGTCTAGGGTGCCAGAGGGGGCTGTGGGTGCCAAGCACACCAAAACTGTCTTTTTCTTCACGTGGACAACTGATGCTTGCCTGGCTGTAGAATTACATTGCGATGTTCAGCTGTGCTCAGGGTCATTTCATAGAAAAACAGGTGCTGGAGCTCGTTAGCACGACTCATTTGCTTATGCAAATTGGGAACTGCAATCCCACCTGCATTGGTGCATTGGACTTCAGGAAGTCCTACAAACGAAGAAAAACATTGCATATTGCAAAACGGATCATAAAATAATTCCAAATTACTATGTGAAAAATACTGTGGTTTAATTTTTTTTTCAATATATGTGTTAGTTAAAGCTCTCACCGAAGAGTGTTCTAAGCTCTGTACCTTACCAAAAAAAGCCTTGCCTGGAACTTGATTAAGACTCACTGTAGGGCCATGGTTAGACTGCTGGACTAGGATCTAAAAGACCCGGGTTCAAATCCTTACTCTGTTTAGAAGAGGAGATTGGATTTATACCCCGCCCTTCACTTGGAGTCTCAGAGCAGTTTACAATCTCTTTCCCTTCCCCTCCCCACAACAGATCCCCTGTGAGGTAGGTGGGGCTGAGAGAGCTCAGAGAGAGCTGCTCTTGAAAGAACAGCTTTGAGAGAATTTGTGGCTGACACAAAGTCACGTCAGCAGGTATCTGTGGCGGAATGGGGGATCAAACCTAGTTCTCCCAGATTAGAGTCCACGATCCTAACCATTACACCAAACTGACTCTCAGCCTACCTCACAGGCCCGTTGTGAGGACAGAATGGAGGAGAAGACAATGATGCGATTTGGATCCCTGTTAGGGTGAAAGGCAGGGTATATATGGGGTAAATAAGTTGCCCTGATTGCGGGGCTCAGACTTTCCTTCTCATGGCGCCACTGAGAATAATTCCCTTATTTCCCTTCTGCGGGGGTGGAATTCCAGCAGGAGCTCCTTTGCATATTAGGCCACACCCCCTGACATAGCCAATCCTCCAAGAGCTTACAAAAAAAGAGCCTTGTAAGCTCTTGGAGGATTGGCTACATCAGGGATGTGTGGCCTAATATGCAAAGGAGCTCCTGCTAGAATTCCACCCCTGCCCTTCTGTATCTCTAAAAGCAAGAGATTTCTGTGAACCTCCTCCCAAGTGTCCCTCCGCCTTTTTGCAAATCCTCTCCTCCCCAAATGGGTCCATGTGAGAAGGGAAAAAGATGGGTCAAGAGTGTGCCAGTCTCTCCCTCCTTTTTGAGGAGTACCAGTAGGGTTGCCAATCCCCAGGTGGGGGCAGGAGATCCCCCGGTTTGGAGGCCCTCCCCCCGCTTCAGGGTCGTCAGAAAGCGGGGGGAGGGGAGGGATATGTCCCTATAGAGATTTATTCCCATAGAAAATCATGGAGAATTGATCCACGGGTATCTGGGGCTCGGGGGGGGGGCTGTTTTTTGAGGTAGAGGCACCAAATTTTCAGTACAGCATCTAGTGCCTCTCCCCAAAATATCTCCCAAGTTTCAAAACGATTGGACCAGGTGGTCCAATTCTATGAGCCCCAAAAGAAGGTGCCCCTATCCTTCATTATTTCCTATTTAAGGAAGGCATTGAAAAGGTGTGCTGTCCCTTTAAATGTGATGGCCAGAACTCCCTTTGGAGTTCAACTATGCTTGTCACAGCCTTGATCTTGGCTCCACCCCAATGTCTCCTGGCTCCTCCCCCAAAGTCTCCTGGCTCCACCCCCAAAGTCCCCAGATATTTCTTAAATTGGACTTGGCAACCCTAGGTAACAGCAGCCGCAAGAGCAGTTTTCATTGGCAAACCCAGAGCACAGAGAGGACTAATCCCCACTCCACCCCGCATTGTTCAGACAAGTCTTTGAAAAAAGGATAGAAGGAACTATTCACAGATCTCCCAAAGTCTCATCTGCTCTGGCAAAAGGCCCCGGATTAGTATAGAGCTTTCTGTCTGCAGATCAACTTTTCTGTGTCAATTTGTTTCCCAAGCCCTGAGTGCTTGATAAGGACCCCTTACGCATTGCAGAGGATTCTGCGATCAGGAGTGGAATTCTAGCGGGAGCCCCCTGATGTAGCCAATCCCCCAAGAGCTTATGAAAAAGAGCCTTGTAAGCTCTTGGAGGATTGGCTACATCAGGGAGTGTGGCCTCATATGCAAAGGAGCTTCTGCTAGAATTCCACCCATCTGTGATATATTGAAGGGTATATACTCTGAGTCAAGGGGGGCCAAACTTGCTTAATTTAAGATCCACAGAGAATAAATGTCAGGTCTGTGACAGCTGCAAGCAAATAGATGGCAGAGGGGAGCGGGAGAGGTAGAAAGAAAGAAACTTTAAATGCATTCTCCAAGCTGCTAGCTGGCTTGGTTGGAGAAGTGATTTGAAGAGAGAAATGCTTTTCCATCTCAGCTGACAGGGTGATGGACCATGTTCCCTCTAAGCTGAGTTAGTGTGAGCTAGCTTATAGTTTTTTAGCCTCTACCTCACACATTTTTGTCTTCATGCAGGAAAAAGGGCCCCATACCAGTGTTCCCTTTAAGCTGAGTTAGTGTGAGCTAGCTCACAGTTTTTTAGTCTCCAGCTCACACATTTTTGTCTTAGCGCAGAAAGGGTGGCCTTAGCTTAGAGCACACTAACTTATGCAGTAGCTCACAACTTTAAAGCCAGCAGCTCATGAAGTAAAATATTTGCTCAGAAGACTCCACAGTTTAGAGGGAGTATTGGTGGTGTTGGGCTTCGAGAGCCACACAATATGTGTGAAAGAGCCACAGTTTGCCCCCAACCCCGCTCTTGAGTTCATTCTGAACATCAGCCTAGGCATGTTGGGTCCTATCCTAACATAGGGTTGCCAAGTCCAATTCAAGAAATATCTGGGGACTTTGGGGGTGGAGCCAGGAGACATAGGGGTGGAGCCAGGAGCAAGGGTGTGACAAGTATAATTGAACTCCAAAGGGAGTTCTGGCCATCACATTTAAAGGGACCGCACACCTTTTAAATGCCTTCCTTCCATAAGAAATAATGAAGGATAGGGGCACCTTCTTTTGGGGCTCATAGATGTGGACCCCCTGGTCCAATCTTTTTTGAAACTTGGGAGATGCACTAGATGCTATACTGAAACATTTGTACCTCTGCCTCAAAAAACAGCCCCCCAGAGCCCCAGATATTTCCGGATCCAGTCTCCATTATTTGCTGTGGGAATAAGTCTCCACAGGGAATAACAGAGTTCCCAGCAGACATTTCCCTCCCCTCCCCTGCTTTCTGATAACTCTGAAGCGGGGGGAGGGCCTTTAAACCGGGGGATCCCCTGCTTCCACCTGGGGATTGGCGACCCTATCCTAACCCCATGCAAATGGAGAAGGCTCACCAAAATCTCCAGCATGACAGGAGACTGGGGTGGCAAGCACTTTTCCTGGGAAGCCGATCTGTTCTCGGTGACCCTTGAATTCCATTAGGGCTTCCAAAGAACTCCAGGATTCGAACACAGTTTGCCAACTACTGGCCCCTGAGTGCTCTCTCAAGAGCATCATGGCAAACCCTAGGCCCCACCCTCCGATCTCTGGAGTGCCATCAAACACCCTGCCTTTGTTCCATATCTAAAAACGCAGCAGCGTGATGTTTGGACGACAGACTGCATTGTTGAAACAGGGGGGCGTGGCGGCTTTGTTTTTGGAGAGCAGGCCCAGGTGTTATTTCAGGGCTGGAGACAGACGGGGTGGGGTGCCACTTTCCCTTCCCTTCTATCTCGGCCCGCGATACCAGAAGATCTGCATTTTCTCTTCCACAGGCTTGGCCCCGAGACCCGGTTTTCAGGGAATTGATTTTATTGTTCAGACACAAGTTGCGAGAACAATGGGCCAGTGATAATCAAAGTAATGTAATCTGATCTCAAAGTATCTGCATAACAAAGATTTCAGGTTTTCATGGCTGGTAACATCATTAGGGTTTGTAGAATCTTTCGGGCTTAAGTGCCGTGTTCTACTGGTGAAAGTTTTTCTTCCAGACGTTTCGTTCTCAGCTGCGGAGAACATCCTCAGTGGCGTTGCAGCCGGAGCAGGCGCTCTGACCTTCTTCTGATCTCAATGCACAGCAGCTAAGAAGGTCAGAGCGCCTGCTCTGGCTGCAACGCCACTGAGGATGTTCTCCGCAGCTGAGAACGAAACGTCTGGAAGAAAAACTTTCTCCAGTAGAACACGGCACTTGAGCCCGAAAGATTCTACAAACCCTAATATCTGCATAACCATGGGCAACCTTATTTTGAAGGGTGAGGTGATGGTTTTAGCCTGGGGATTGGCAAATGGTGGCCTCGGGGTTCCGTCTGTCTCACCTATTGATAGGGTTGCCAATCAGCAGGTGGGGGCAGGGGATCCCCTGGTTTGGAGACCCTCCCCCCACTTCAGGGTTATCAAAAAGCGGGAGGGAAATGTCTGCTGGACACTCCATTATTCTCTATGGAGACCAATTTCATAGGGAATAATGCAGAATTGATCCATGGGTATCTGGGGCTCCGGGGGGTTATTTTTTGAGGTAGAGAACCAAACTTGCAGCATAGCATCCGATGCCTCTCCTCAAAACACCCGCCAAGTTTCAAAAAGATTGAACCAGGGGGTCCAATTCTATGAGCCCCCAAAGAAGGTAACCAATCCTTCATTATTTCCAATGAAGGGAAGGCATTTCAAAGGCGTGCAGTCCCTTTAAATGTGATGGCCAGAACTCCCTTTGGAGTTCAATTATGTTTTCACACCCTTGTGCCTGGCTCCATCCCCAATGTCTCCTGGCTCCACCCCCAAAGTCCCCAGATATTTCGTGAATCGAACCCGGCACCCCTACCTATTGAATAGTACTGTCTGCCTCTTTAGTGGCTCCTTCCACACTGAGAGGGTTTCCTGGTATGCTGTCCACACCACTGCAAATGCAGAAAGACACTGTTGGTGAATGGGGCCAGTGGCAAAGCATCTGCTTGAGATGCTGAAAGTCCCAGCTTCAATCCCCTGCATTATCACTTAAAAGACCAGGTAGAAGGAAATTTTAAAAGACCTCTGCCTGAGACCCTGGGGAGCTGCTGCCATTCTGAGTAGACAATGATGGCCCTAATGGGCCAAGGGTCGGATTCAGCATAAAGCTGCTGCTTGTGTATTCAACTGAGCTTCCACAGTTCTCTGCACATTTCTTCTGTTCTTTTTACAGCTTTTCCTTTCCTCACATGTTCTGCAACAACTCTTGAGGGCCCGGTCAGCACCGATGCTGTGGTGCCTCATCACACTTTTTTGTGTGTGTTCTTAGAATCATAGAGTTGGAAGGGACCTCCAGGGTCATCTAGTTCAACTCCCTGCACAATGCGGGAAGTTCACAAATAAACTTCAGATACCTCCCCCTAAATTCACAGGAGCCACATTGCTGTCAGATGGCCGTCTAGCCTCTTTATCCATGTACTGTAATAGTTCTACAAAATTTGAAACAGACTGATGGCAAAAGGTGGTTGTAGTGCTATAGCACCATATTCACATATAAATAGTATTTCTCCAGCCATCTTGCCATTTCTACTCCCCAATCCTTTTCAAGCCACTAGAACATAAATGGCCTGCACCATTCCCCTTATATCTTTGCAACAAAAAATGGCAGGGATGGAGTTCAGCTCCTTTTCCTGGAATAAATGGTTCCTCAAAGTTTACTTAAGCGCTGTCTCACCTTTCTTCTCTGGAATAAATGGTTCCTCAAAGGTTGTTTATGCGCTGTCTCACCCTTTCTTTGGGGACCCAAAGTGGCCTACGTTGTTCCCTTCTCCTTTATTTCATCCTCACAGCAACCCTGTCAGGTAGGCTAGGCTGAGAAAGTGTGATGGGCCAAGGTTACCCAGTGAGCTTTCATGAGAGTGGATTTGAACTCGGGTCTCCCAGGTACTATTCTCACACTCCTGACTGCTACACCACACTGCTGTGAGCTTAGTGAGATCCCTCAGACTCTCTCATTTGATTCTTCTTCTCTTCTTCTGCCTAAAGGGGGAAACAGCTCCAGTCTCGCTCCAGCCGCCTCTGACTTCCTACAGCCAAAGACAGTTTAGGAATCCAAATTTCCTCTGGTCTCTCCCCAGATCTAACCGAGCAGATCTTCTGCCAAAATCTAGAAATCTAATTATCAGTTAAGTCTATTCTGCTTCCGAAATAAAGGAGTTGCATAACAAAAAAGAAGACAGGGGTGGAAAAATAATCCCATTTCAGAACACTGGCACGCACTTACGGCATTGAGGTTTAACAATTCCATTCCCCTGCTCTGGAAACTGGCCGATATGTAACCACTAAGCCAGTTTGGGACAGTTTGTGCTATCAGCAGAATCAGATGGTTATGCATTTCCTGTTCTGAACCCATTCAAGTGGCAGGGAGAAAACAGGGGGGTGTTTGAATCCTCCCTTATGAAGATATGAATCCTTCCCTCCATGGAGGAAATTCGCATGTTTGGGACAAACTTGGCAACATGTGATTTCTCAGGAACAGGGAATTCTGTGATCATGGATGAGCTTTAAAATGCTCTGCGTTGCAATGAAGAAATTCTTATTACAAGATTCTGCAGATAGTTTATTTTTGAAACCGGCTCTTGATGTTGGCATTTTCCGATGGACGTTTTCTCCAGGGATCATGATTGTTTTCCAAAAATGCCCATAGCTGTGGGAGCCACCGGGTGTGGGAGGGAAGGCTGCCCCAAATATGGAAGAAATACCAGCAAAGGCTGCAATGCAGATGGTTGTTTTGCACACTGTGAGATCCCCCCCCTGCAAAAAAAAAAAAAGGACCATCTATGCCAGGGGTGTCAAACAAGTGGCCTGGGGGTCGAATCAGGCCCCCAGAGGGGGTTCTATCAGGCCCCCTCGCAACTGGCTGTCATCTGCTTCCTTCTCCCTCTCTCTTGCTTCCTTCTGCATCTCAGCTTGTTTTGCAAGACTTGCTCAATCGCACAGGAGCTACAGAGCAAAACCTAAAATTTTCTCCATTGGCTGAGGCTCCTCCCTTGAGGAGGAAGGGGGAGAGGCAGAGCTTGCTTTGTCAGTCTCCCTCAATTGCACAGCAGAGCTACTGAGCCAAGCCTCTCTTCCTTCTATTGGCTGAGGCTCCTCTCCACTGTGGTCCCCTGGGGAAGGAAGAAAAGAGCCAGAGCTTCCCTTGCCCAGTTCCCTGGATTCCATGGGAGAAATACAAAGAAAGCACCTTTAAGACCAACAAGTGCGAATGTTGTAAGCTGTTTTATTTTAAGGGGTTTAAAAAAAAAATCTTTACACGTGTTTGTCTGTGTCCTTCAAAAAGTTTATATCTCTGCTACCCAATTTTAAATAGGTACATGCATGGCCCAGCCCGACAAGGTCCCATTTAGCTCAGATCTGGCCCTCATAACAAATGAGTTCGATGATACCATTTTTTAAAAACCCCAGCCTTCTTGGGAGTTGCTCAGGGCAGTGGATGTGGTTCTCCTTGCCTTCATTTTATCCTCACAACCAGGGCTCATTTTGTATCAGGAACTCCTTTGCATATTAGGCCACACACCCCTGATGTAGCCAATCCTCCAAGAGCTTACAGGACTCTTCTTACAGGGCCTACTGTAAGCTCCAGGAGGATTGGCTGCACCAAGGGGGTGTGGCCTAATATGTAAAGGAGCTCCTGCTACGAAATGAGCCCTGCTCACAGCAACCTTGCAAGGTAGGCTAAGCTGGAAAGCTTCTCCCCCTGAAAATCTTGTGGGTCTCGCAATCGCCCCTGGATTCAAATCTAGCTCTTCTACAGCAGACCAGCCCAGCTGCCCTCCTGAAAGTAATGGCAACAGCCCTTCTTTCAGCGTCAGCTCTTCTAATTTCCAACATCAAGCTTTTTGTCACAGTCTTGCAGCCACTAAGATGAGGAAAGAGGGAACTGTTGTGTCCCTTGGAATGGCCTCTTTCAAATATGGCAACAGGCATTCTTGGGCGGGGAGAGGGGGGAGTATTTTAATTAAAAAAGGAGGGGATGAAAAGGAGTGTTCGTTTTCTCTCTCGTGCACATGGCTGACATCTCTGCCCCTCCATTACCTGGGAGGGGAGCAGGAGAGGCTATAATTAAGGCCGGTTGGATCAGTATACCAGGCAGGTGTCAGGTGCGAGGGAAGCACATGAACCTTTGAAGCTGCTTTCTACTGAATCAGATCCCTTCGTCCATCAGAGACAGTATTGGCCACTCAGACCAGCAGCAGCTCCCCAGGGTCACAGTCTTTTCCCATCACCTCCTGCCTAGTCCTTTTAAACTGGAAATGCTGGGGATTGAACCTGGGACCTTCTGTATGCCAGGCAGATGCTCTGCCTCTGAGCCATGGCCCCTTCCTTACAAATGAACACAAAAAGCTGCCTTATACTGAATCAGACCGCTGGTCCATCCAGGTCCATCTTGTGTACTCAGACTGGCAGCGGCTCTCCAGAGTCTCAGGCTGAGGTCTTTCCCATCATCTCCTGCCTGGTCCTTTTTAACTGGAGATGCCGGGGATTGAACCTGGTTCCTTCTGCAGGCCAAGCAGATGCTCTACCACTGAGCCACAGCTCCACTTCATGGCTCTCCAGGGTCTCAGGCTGAGGTCTTTTCCATCACCTCCTGCCTGGTCCTTTTAAACTGGAGATGCTGGGGATTGCACCTGGGACCTTCTGGGGCATTTATAATTTGTATGATCTGTCAAACTGTATTGTCCACATTGCTCTGGTTTTAACTGTTGTTCTTATACTGTTTTTAGAATGTTGTTTCTGCCCTGAACCCATCCTTGGGAAAGGTCGGGCTATAAATTGCCTTAAATAAATAAAAAAATTCTGCATGCCAAGCAGATGCTATAGCACTGTGCTACAGCCCCATTTTGTGGCTCTCCAGGGTCTCAAACTGAGGTCTTTCCTATCACCTCCTGCCTGGTCCTTTTAACTGGAAATGCTGGGGATTGAACCTGGGACCTTCTGCAGGCCAAGCATATGCTTGACCACTGAGCTACAGCCCCTTGTTAGATTCTATGCTTGGAAAGGAAATTAAATTGTATAGATTGTTCTTGACAGCAGCATTTATCAGGGAGGACTGGCTTTTAACTAGAGTTTGCTACACAACAAGAGGGCTACCAACCTCCAGGTGAGGCCTGGAGTTGCCCTGGAATTACAACCTGTCTCCAGACTGCTGGATTCCAGGGGCTGAGCTGCTAGGCAAGACCCCAGAGGAAGCCAGGAGGTCTGCTGCCCACCTCGGGGGGGAACCACTGCATCTAAACACACGATGCGATGAACAAGACAATGCCTCTGAGCACAAACAGAGTGCCTTTCCCTGCTGGGCGAATTCAAGCAGGTAGCCAAAAGTCAGGCCTCTAAATCTGAGGGCCGGGCCTGTGTCTTGCTTCTTCAGCATCAATTACTGAGTGAGATAGGAAGCAGTTTTCTGGCTCTCCTGAGTCAGACCATTGGCTCGTCTGGCCCCATACGGAGCAGCACTGGCTGCTGAGGCAAAGACCTTTCTCTTCCTTGCCAACCTTTCACCGAGCCCAGGGAACCGAGCCACTGAGCCTTCTACCAGAGAGCTGGAGCATCTGTGTTGGCAGAAAGCTGCACCGGCTGAACGTCTGCCTGTCAAAACCCCGTCTTAAAGGAGTCCTGTTGTTAACACAGAGAGTGAAGCTGCGAGAGGCCACCCAGGGGTCCCTGGTTTTGCTTTGGCAAATAATTAGGGTTGCCAGCCTCCGGGGGGGGGGGGGGCTGGAGATCTCCGGCTCTTTCAACTGATCTCCAGCAGGCAGAGATCAGCTCCCCTGGAGAAAATGGCTGCTTGGAAGGGCGGGCTCTAGGGCATTGCACCGTGCTGAGGCCCCTCCCCAAACCCCACCTTCTCTTGGATCCACCCCCAAAGTCTCCAGGTATTTTCCAACACAAACCCTACCCTCAGTCCCAGTGTCCCATCTGTGAGAGACTGAGGTGTGTAGGACAGAAAAAATGGCCTTTATAATGACATTCTAGGAATATCTCCAAGGTAACCCCTCAGTAGGGTTGCCAAGTCCGACTCATGAAGTATCTGGGGACTTTGGGGTTTGAGCCAGGAACAAGGGTGTGACCAGCACAACTGCACCCCAAAAGGAGTTCTGGCCCTCACATGTAAAGGCAATGTGCTCCTTTTCAATGCCTTCCTTCCATAGGAAATAATGGAGGAAAGGGGCACCTTCTTTTGGAGCTCATAGAATTGGACCCCCTGGTCCAATCTTTTTGAAACGTGGGGAGTGTTTTGAGGAGAGGCATTGGATGCTATGCTGAAATTTTGGTGCCGCTACCTCAAAAACCAACCCCCCCGACACCCATGGATCTCCATTGTACCCTATGGGAATCAATCTCCATAGGGTATAATGGAGTGCCCAGCAGACATTCCCCCCCCCTGCTTTGTGATGACCTTGAAGCGCGAGGAGGGCCTCCAAATAGGCAGATCCCCTGTCCCCAACTGGGGATTGTGTAACCAAATTAGAGAATCACAGTGAAGAGAGGCAGGGGAAACAAAGCAGAAAGCTGCCGTGATATTCAACCTCCAGAAAATTAAACCAAGAGTGCAAAATTATACAAAAGTACCAAATAGAATTGTTTTACAGTCCGTGAAGGCTGCAATACCCTCCAAGGAACAACATTTCATCAGGAATCCAATTCCTTCTTCTCAAGCAAATAAATGCCAGATACAAGCAAATTGATGCTACAATATTATGCAGCCAGCGATCCCTAAGGCAACAGGATTGTCCTACTTATTCCTGTTTCGCGTTAGCTTCTTCAAGCTTCTCCCAATCAATGTTCACCTACTGGGTAAGATCGCCATGAATTTCAAACACAGAACAACACTCTAAAGCTTTATGCTTTGTTTCCCTTGCCCGACCGGGGATTGGCAATGCTGCCCCTCAGTTATGGTTGCCAGCCTCCAGGTGGGGCCTGGAGCTCTCCCGCTTTTCCAACTGCTCTCCAGCCGGCAGAGATCAACTCCCCCTGGAGAAAATGGCCCTTTGGAAGAGTGACACTGTGTCACTCTGAGGCCCCTCCCCTGCCCAAACCTCACCCTCTCCCGGAGCCACCCCCAAAGTCTTCAGGGATTCCCCCCCCCCCCCCCCCCAGACCTGGCAACCTTAGCAGTCGTTTCTGCCGGCCAAGACAGGCTTTGATGCTCCCCCCTCCACCCCCACCCCTCCTGCTGGGCTCCTCTGATCTCACCGGGTTTCTTGTTCTGCCAGGGCCGCGGCGAAGCTGGGTTGTAAAACTTGTTTGAACACCAGCGGGGCGAGCGAGAGGCAGAGAGAAAGAGAGAGAAAGAGAGAGAGAGGGAAGGAAGGGGGGGGGGAAGGACTCTTTGCAAACACAAAAAGAGGCAGCCTTGCAGAGGCCAGAAAGCCAGGCGGAAGTGGTGGAGGTGAGGAGTGCTCTGTGCCACCCACCCACCCACCCACCCACCCCTTGCTGTGCAGCCAGCTCCAGGGCAGCCCAGGTGAGTGACTGACAGCCTTCCATCCTCGCCTCGTTCGAAAGCGGGGCCGGGCGCGTGTGACCTGGGGCAGCCTCGAACTTAGGAAGGCAGCAAGCCGGTAAGGGGGGGGGGGAGGAGAGAAGGAGGAGCCAGGGAAGGGAGGGAGGGAGAGAGGAAGAGCAAAGGGACAACCTGGTGGCAGGACATCCATCCCCAGCGCAGCTCTCCTAGGACAGGGGGACACCGTCTGAACTTGCAGCCATCCCCCAAAAAAACTGGGGTTGTCAGAGGCCTTTTTCCTTCCTCTCTCTCTCTCCCCCCCCCCACTTCAGGACATCGGGGATCTGGTCCGGGGGCTGTCCTAGCAGGAGGGCGAAGTGCCCCCCAAGACCACTGGAGAGTGAGTATTTTTTGGGGGGGGGGGCGTAATAGGCACCTGGGTGCGAGAAGGGGGGGCGCACTTTGGGGGCAGATGCGAGCAGAGGTTTTCCAAAGGGGGGTCACCTACGCCCCCTTTAGCGGGCTTGGGGGGGGGGCAGTGAGGGTGCGTGTACAGTTGGAGGGGCACGAGAAACCGGGAGCCCTAAAACTGGAAGGGTTCAGGATTTGGGAAAAAATGGGGTTTGGGGAGGAGGGGGAAGGAGGAGTCCCCCTCCGCCAGCCGCGTCTGGAGGAATCTAGATTTTTTTTTGAGGGGGGGGGTCTTTCTGCCCAGGCCGGAGGGAGAGAGATCCCCGTGGAAGTTGGGAGAACCCGGCTCGGTTTGGGGGAGCATTTGAATTAAACGGAGAGCGAGCGAGAGAGAGAGCACGGAAGTGTGGCCGGCCTGGGGAGAGGAGGGCGCTCCGGTGTTTTTGCGCCAACAAGGAAGTGTGGCTGGAGAGAAGCCAGGCGAAGTCGGGAGCCTTTGCTCTGGCTTCTCTCTTGTTCCGTCGCTGAATTTGGTTGAAGGCGCCCGAGGGACAGCAGACCAGGAGCCCACCTGGCTGGGCTGGCTTGCTGGAGCCCGCGAAGGTCTTGTCCGGCAGGGAGTGGGTGGGTGGAGGATTAAGGTTGCCAGATCCAGGTCGGGAAATTCCTGGAGCTTTTTTTGGGGGGGGAGTGGAATCTGGGGAGGACACAGGCTTTGAATTCGGCAGGAGCTCACAGGAGCGCAGCTCCTGAACCTTTCTGACGGCTCCCCCCCCTCCTATCTACCTTGTCCACTGAATATAGGTGCAGCTGCATAACAATCCCTGGATGAGCTCCACCACCTATTTTCCTACAAAACAACCCCTGGGAGGACAGGGACTTCAGTGAGGCGCAGTGCCCTAGAGTCCCCTCTCCGAAACAGCCATTTTCTCCATGCGAGCTGATCTCTGTCGTCTGGAGACCAGCTGTAATTCAGGGAGATCCCCAGGTTCCCCCTGGAGGCTGTTGGCATCCCTGACTGGTCTCGCTCAGCCTCTACATTCTGCCCCCCCCCCCCGGCCTGGCAGCAAACCCGGTGTAGAGATTAACCATCCCATTGAGGTTTCTTTCACGCTGCCTCCTAAAGAGGGATTAAAGCTAATTCCTTCTCTTATCCCTACAAAAATCTGTTGAGGTTAACGAGGACCAGAACACAGAGAGCTGTTTACCCAAAGGGCACCCGCCCACCCAGACGGCTTTACTTGTCAGCCGGGATTTGAACCCGTGACAAGCCGAGGAGGAACAAAAGCAGCCCTGAGTTCAAAACTTTCCCACTGAGAAACAAGCAGAAGGCGTCTTTTAATCTTTAAAAGGTTAATTATTTTTAACAGAGATACCTACGCATCCGTAGGTGCCTTCCGGGGAGATAGCATTCACCATCCTTCTCGGACACTGTCTGAAAAGCAAGAAAGAATGCTTTTCATTAAAGGGCAAGCATATGCAGATTTAATCAAGGCCATCGATTCAAAGGCATCTCATTAATTGAGTCAGATTGCTTTAATCAAGCCCTTAAAAGAAGAGTAGGGTTAGATCCAAGAACTCTCATTTGGTTTTGTGGGATGAAGACTTCTCAGTCGGTGGATGAAAATCCCTGGCTGGATTCAATTGTTAGGTAGATCAGTGAGTTTCGCTTCTTCTGATATGGGAGAATTCTTGAGCTGTCCTTTCAGAGTTCATAGGGGCCTGGGCACAAGTCCTAGCGAAGTTTAAAGGCTGGCTTTGAAGGCTGACTAAAAACATATAGTACAAGACTTGGAGGGTGTCCTTGAGGTCATCTAGTCCAACCCCCCCTCCAGTTCATGCAGGTGATCCAAAGGTAGAACATTCCTGACAGCTAGCTGTCCAGCCTCTATTTAAAGGTCATCAGCAATGGAGAGCCCCCCCACAACTCCCGCCCCCTAACAAAAAACAATGCATTTGACAATTCAAAAAACATTTGATTGCTATATATACATATATGTGTGTGTGTGTGTTGAGATTGTTGGATGATCCCTTGTTCCAGGTTCCTTCTTTGTCTCATTGACAGCAGGGTCTTCTCTGTCGTGGCACCTTCTTTGAATAGCATGTTTTGTTGGGGGAGCCCATAGGGCCGGTAAATTTGAGAAAACAAACCAAATCTTTTATTTATTTATTTTTAAAAATCATTTCAACTGATTTGTTAGGCACAACTTCAGTGCTTTCCCCGTTATTTGGTGTGAAGGTTGCCAACGTTTAAACTGGCTGAGGCTCCTGTGCTGTCTACAGCAGTTTGCTGTGTGGCTATAAACAGGAGAGAATTTTTGCTTTGATGGCAAACTAGCATCACCTGCTGGCTTTGGCAATCCAGGCTGCCATTACAGGCAAAGAACGAGGTTAGGTCATTTATATAATACATAATTTTTTTTTGCGCCAGTTAGTTTTATTATTTTAGTGGACCTTAAAAAAAAAAAGACGGTTATTATTTTTAATATTGCTGTTTTTATTGGCAAGCAAAGCCTTGGGCAGCCTTTGCCTGGAAAAGCAGGGAATTAAAATAGCAACAAATGGAAGACGAAACAATAAATATTTCATAATAACTGTGCCGATGTTATCGACACCGGTTCGACTGACACAGCAGTGCAAACCTCCTTTCCTTGTTTGTGCAAAGGCACCAGCGCTCTTGTTGTCCTGAGTCAGGGTGTTGATTCGGTGCTCTAGCCAGAGATACAAGGACTGCTGCTTGTAAGCTCCTTGGGGCAGGGATCTGTCTGTCTGTGCCTGTGAAACTCTGTGATCAGGACCGATTCACGTGTTAACAGGAGTCCTCGTGTCTATTCTGGGGCCATTTGGTCAGACTATACTGGGAGGTCCTCACGCAGGACATAATTCCCTGGGGTGGGCCAGCTTCAGTTAGGTTTGGGATTATAGTGTGCAGAAAAAAAGGGATTCAACCCTTACCCCCAGACTGGTTCCTCAACCTGAAATGGCCTTGGGGAGCTGCTATTGGCATTGGAGAAACTGACATGTCTACATGTCAGTTTCCTCAAAAGGGTAGATAGAAGGAGAAGGAAGGTTTGGCCTCCTTCTGGCTGCATGGGAGGTTTCTGATCTAAATCCGGCCTCCAGGGTCTTGGAATTTTGCACAAAACCTGCGGTGGGCACCGGATGGAATGTCCTTATGACGGTCACACCGGCCAGCGCGGCCAGCATGGTGTAGCGGTTAAGAGTGGTGGATTTCCAGTTCCTCCACATGAAGCTTGCCGGGTGACCTTGGGCCAGTCACTATTCTCTCAACACTCTCTCAGCCCCACCGATCTAACAAGTTGCCTGTCATGGGGAAGCAGCGTGTTGTAGCGGTTCAGAGCAGTGGCCTCTAATCCGGAGAGCTGGGTTTGATTCCTGACTCCTCCACATGAAGCCTGCAGGTGGGTGACTTTAGGCCAGTTCTCTCAGAACTCCCTCAGCCATGCAAGGGCCCTGTTGTGGGGCGAGGAAAAGAAAGGTGATTGCAAGTTGATTGGAGACTCCTAAAGGCAGAGAAAAACAGGGTATAAAAACCTACTCTTCTACATTGTAAGCTATGAATTGTCCCTTAGCCACCATGAGCACAAACGGGGAATGGCCTAAGAGGAAACTGAGGCAGAGGGCGTCGCGGGGGCTGCTGACTTGTTCAGCAGTGAAGGCAGCAATGGCGACAGGTTTCTTCCCTCCCAAATTTGAGGCAATCAGCCCCTGCAGAAGAGGCGACATTGCCCCCTTCCCACATTGCTCCAGTCAGATGGCTGAGCCACCGTGGCATCATGGTCAGAGAGGAAGTCCCAGGTTCGAATCCCCACTTTGCTGTGAAGATCACCGAGTGGCAGGGCCGGATCTGGGGGGGGGGGGCAGAGGGGGGTGCTTGCCCTGGGCACCGACAGGGAAGGGGGCGCCAAATGGGGTATGGAGTCCACTGTATTCTATGGGACCATAAGATAGAATGGCCCATAAGGGGGCATCATTTTTTAATTTTGCCCCCCCCCCCATCAAAAAACATGTAGATCTGGTCCTGCCGGGTGGCCTCGGGCCGGTGATTCTCTGAGCCTAGCTCCGAATACAAATGTGGGGGAAGAAAGAGCCATCTAGACATCGCCTGGAGTCCCCCCTGACCAATTTAATTCCTCCCCGCCCCAAATATCCACGAGGCACCCGCAGCTCAGAATCGGAAGGGAGCTGCAAATTCCGCCGCTTGATCTTAAAATTAATGTTTCATTTGATTGTACTGCTTTTGCAATCCCGTACATTGCCTAGAGCCCCGCAATCGTGGAGATCGGGCGATTCAAAAATGCAGTACACTAAATAAATAAATAAAAGTTGGAATGGAAATTTATTAGCTGCACGGACAAATATTGTGGTGCTTGGCTCATCCTGGTTTGCTCCTGGCTTTGGTTTGTCCAGAGCAGCAGACAGAAATGCCCACCAGTTCAACCCTGATAAATACTGATAACTTTGTTTAAATAAACAACAGAAGTGATGTTGTTGGCAACCGGAGCTGGCCAATGCTTTCCTCCTCTCCTTCTGTTGCACCTCCATGAAGGGCCTGGACAGCTAAAGAAAATAGCCAATGAAGAAGAAAAGGTATCCAAAATCACTTGAATTTCCCAAAACATCTGATCCCCTTTTAATTTCCCGTTTTACCAAGCAGAGAGACCTCTGTGGGAGGAGCATATGAAGCTGCCTTCTACTGAATCAGACCCTGGGTCCATCAAAGTCAGTATTGTCTACTCAGACTGGCAGCGGCTCTCCAGGGTCTCAAGCTGAGGTTTTTCATGCCTATTTTGCCTGGACCCTTTTTAGCTGGAGATGCCGGGGATTGAACTTGGGACCTTCTGCTTACCAAGAATATGCTCTACCACTGAGCCACTGCCCCTCCCCAACTTTCAGTGGGCTTCTGCAAAGAGTAACTTTATCCATGGGTTGTGTTGTGGTTGTGGATCTGCACCATGACAGAGCTCCAGGCTGCTGACTGACCATGCCTGGAGCAAAAGCTGGAATCATTGTAAGCCACTAGATCCTTCCTTCTGGTAGAACTGGTGTCCTACCAGAAGGAAGGATCTAGTGGCTTACAATGAGTAGGCTGTTGGAAGTCAGAGAGGGACTGCGGCTCAGCAGTAGAGCATCTGCTTGGCATGCAGAAGGTCCCTGGCTCAATCCCCAACAGCTCCAGTCGAAAGGACCAGGCAGTAGATGATAAGAAAGACCTCAGCCTGAGATCCTGGAGAGCCACAAAATGGGGCGGTAGCTCAGTGGTACAGCATCTGCTTGGCATGCAGAAGGTCTCAGGTTCAACCCCCGGCATTCCCAGTTAAAAGGACCAGGCAGGAGGTGATGGAAAAGACCTCAGCCTGAGACCCTGGAGAGCCATGAAGTGGGGCTGCAGCTCAGTGGGTAGAGCCTCTGCTTGGCATGCAGAAGGTCCCAGGTTCAATCCCCAGCATCTCCTGTTAAAAGGACCAGGCGGGAGGTGATGGGAAAGACTTCAGCAGAAGACCCTGGAGAGCCATGTGGGTCTGTAGCTCAGTGGCAGATCATCTGGCATGCAGGTCCGAGGTTCAATTCTCGGCATCTCCAGTTAAAAAGACCAAGCAGGAGGTGGTGGGAAAGACCTCAGCCTGAGACCTTGGAGAACTGCTGTCTGTCTAAGTAGACCATACTGACCTCAATGGACCAAGGGTCTGAGTCGCTATATGGCAGCTTCATGTAAGTTGGGAGTTCTGGTTCTGCCTCTCTCCCAGTGCAGAATCTGCCCTGTTCTATCTTCCTTTTTTCCTTTGCCTCAACACCATCCTGTAGGAAAAACAAGAATGAATAATATGGCCCCACCTACGTCAGGGCGAGGTGCTGACAGAGGAGCAGACGCAACCTGATTTTCCTTGTGCACAGTGTAATCACAGGGCAGGCAGCGCATTACAATCGTCCGGGAAGAGGTTAAATTAAAAATGCTCTCCCACCTTGCGAAAGATTAGCATCTGGGAGCTGTTTGCGAGGACAGGCGTTTCAACCCCCCTGCGATGTGTATGTGGCTTATCTTCAAGCCCACACGCTATCTCCACAGATCCGGCTCATTTCAGTTGGCACGTTAACGTGGTTCTTATGGAAAACTTTGACCTTGGCTGTTATTTGTGTCCTTTGTGGGGGAAAAAAATAACTCAGCAGGTCTCTCGAGTGGAGAGAAACCAGCCTGGAGGTGATAGCAAGGGACAAACAGGCAGGTTGCTGAAATGAACGCTGTCCTCTCAGACACGAGGCGGCCATGATGTCATTGTGCTAGATTAGCCAGTGTTGAAGAACTCTCCACAGGGCGGTGTCCAGAGTGACAAAGAAATGAGAGGTGCTGTGGCTCAGATGAGACCTGGGAACGTTCAGAAGTCGCTTTAATTTTATTTAATTGACATTTCTCCCCATCCAGCCTTTACCTCAAGGAATGGGGGTGGCACGATCTTGTGAGGTAAGGCTACCAATCACACCAATCCTGTGAGGTAGCTGAGAGCCAGTTTGGTGTATGGGTTAAGAGCAGTGGACTCTAAACTGGGAGAACTGGGTTTGATTCCCCTTGGGTCAGTGTCACAAGTAGTCTCAGAGCTGTTCCTCTCAAGAGCAGTTCTCAGAGCTCTCTCAGACCCACGTATCTCACAGGGTGTCTGTTGTGGGGAGAGGAAGGGAAGGAGATTGTAAGACACTCCAAGACTCTGAGTGAAGGGCAGGGTATAAATCCAGTCTCTCTTCTCTTCTTTTCTATGCTGGGATAGGTGGTGACCAGTGTTCCGTCTAAGCTGAGTTAATGTGAGCTAGCTCACATATTTTTAGCCTCCAGCTCACACATTTTTATCTTAGCTCAGGAAAAATGGCCCCAAGCACACTAATTTATGCAGTAGCTCACAACTTTAATGCCAGTAGCTCACAACGTAGAATTTTTGCTCACAAGACTCTGTTGCTTAGAGGGAGTATTGGTGGTGATGGACCCAACATTGTCCAGTGGGCTTTCATGATGTGTGAGGATTTGAATCCAGCTCTTGCAAAGTTCTAGGCTGACTCTAACATCAGCTAGTGTGGTATAGCTGACTAGAATCTGGGAGACTTAGGTT
The DNA here is from genome assembly GCF_032191835.1 of Heteronotia binoei. NCBI lineage: Eukaryota > Metazoa > Chordata > Lepidosauria > Squamata > Gekkonidae > Heteronotia > Heteronotia binoei. The sequence continues at coordinate 42,189,087 of NC_083239.1, read as the reverse complement.
TGAATCCTGACTCATACCACGGAAGCCCGCTGGGTGACCTTGGGCCAGTCACTCATTCTCAGCCTAACCTGCCTCACAGGGTTGTTGTGAGGATAAAATGGAGGAGAGGAGAAGAATGTGAGCCGTTTTGGGTCCCCTTTGGGGAGAACGTTGGGGTTTAGAATAGATGAACTAAATAAATAGGCTCTGAGATGGCACTATTTGCTTGTATTCTGCCATACGTCATACAGGAAACAGGCAACAGAACAAAGCCTGTTTGCTTATGAGGAGGGGACAGATTTGTGGTACAGTTTAGGGGTGGTGGCTTTTGGATGTGTTTTCTTTCAAAATATGTCCAAGGTGCCTTGGCTGTAACTCAGCTTTTCTTGGGGGGGGGGGGGGGTGAAAGGGACCCCTTAGATGCCAGATCATTGCTTTGTTTCAGAGAGTGAGTGCTCTGAGGAGCACCGTTGTGTCTCTGCTAGACAGAGAGCTGTGTGCGTGTGAGGGGCATGGGAGAGGTGTTGACAGTGGATAGGGTTGCCAGCCTCCAGGTAGGGTTGCCAAGTCCAATTCAAGAAATAGCTGGGGACTTTGGGGGTGGAGCCAGGAGACATTGGGGGCAGAGCCAGGAGCAAGGGTGTGACAAGCATAATTGAACTCCGAGGGAGTTCTGGCCATCACATTTAAAGGGACAGTACACCTTTTTAAATGCCTTCCTTCCATAGGAAATAGTGAAGGATAAGGGCACCTTCTTTTGGGGGGGGCTCATAGATTGGAACCCCCTGGTCCAATCGTTTTGAAACTTGGGGGGTATTTTGGGGAGAGGCACTAGATGCTATACTGAAAATTTGGTGCCTCTAACTAAAAAAACAGCTCCCCCCCAGAGCCCCAGATCAATTCCCCATTATACCCTATGAGAATTGATCTCCACATAGGGAATAATGAAGTGCCCAGCAAACATTTCCTCCCTGCCCCCCCGCCATTTCTGGCAACTCTGAAGCAACAGATTGGCATCTCTACTCATGAGTTGCTGCCAACTTCTTCAAAGTAACACAGACACCCCATCTCAAGAGGAAGCCTTTCCAATGGGAGACTGAAGCCTCTGGAGAGGGAAAGTCACATGGTGGCTGTGGGGGCGGGGCTTCCCTCCACCGGCCAGCTGTCTGGAGGCGGGAAGGAGCCTGGGAAAGTAGGAAAACCCCCGCTGGGACCTGGGGATTGGCAAGCCTACCTCCGGGTGGGCCTGGAGTTCTCCCAGAATTACAATTGATCTCCAGACTGTGGAAGGATCAGTTCTCCTGAAGAAAATGGCAGCTTTGGTAGAGCATCTGCTTTAAACACCACTGAGATTCTTCCCCTGCCCAAAGCCTGCCTTCCCTTGGGTCCATTCCCAAATATCGAGGAATTTTCCAACCCGGAGTTGGCAGCCCTAGTTGTGAAGGAGGGGGAGGGGGAGGAGGCGGAAGGTGGTGGGAGCAAAAACTCTGGCTTAACAGTTTGGTTGATGCCTCTTTAGTGGACTCTCCCAGATCCTGTCAAACAAATCAGTGCATTAAAGGGGGTGAGGGATGGTTTTTTTGCTGATTTGCCCCTCTCGTAACAGCCCTCCAACTTTCCCCTCATGCTTTTCCTGGGGGATCCACTAGGGGTGCCAGCCTCCAGGCGGGACCTGGGGATCCCCTGGAATTACGCCTCATCTCCAGACTACAGAAATCATTTCTCCTGGAGAAAATAGATGCTTTGGAGGGTGGACTGTGTGGCATTGTACCCCTCTGAGGGTGGAATGTGTGGCATTGTACGCCTCTGAGGTCTCTAGCCTCTCTAAGATCCATCCCCAAACTTCCAGGTGTTTCTCAACGTGGATAGTATCAACCTGGAATGGACAACCTAACCCCCCATCCCCCTGCTGGTGGGTAGAGGGTCCACTGTCCCTCAGAGCAACATTTTGGGGCATATTTTTGGCTGCCGTAGGAGGGGCAGGCAGGAAAGCCACACTCAAGGTTTCACTGGGATCCAAGGCAATGTGTAGATCTGTTGATCATGTTTTATTATCTTATGCTTATTTGGCTACTTGTTTAAAATATTTATATTCCATCTTCTCTCTTGAAACTCAATATGGAGAAGGCTGATCAGATGGTGGTTATATACCACACCGGTGACACACACACTCCCTCATGGGGCCTGCAAGTATCGCTTGCCAAATTCAGGCCGTTTATGAGGCAGGGTGAGGCAGCAGAAATTGGAACCGGGAAGGGTGCCACAGCGGGAGGCCGGCAGATCTGGTTTGACCTGAGGTACGTCAAAAAGGCTGCGCCTGCACATTACTAGACCTTGTGCTGCTGTTGTGCTGCAGGAGTCATTTGAAACTGGACTGCCTTGACCTTGTCCAGAGAAAAAGAAATCCGGTTTCAAACGATTGTTACAGCACGGTATCTGATGTTGTGTGGACGTGGTCTGAGACACATTCCTCATGGAAGAGCACTGCTTCATTTCAGCACCTCTTCATTTAAGCGGTCAGGGGAATTTCTGAGTGGATCCCTCACCATGTTAGTGAGCACAAGTGTGTGTTTAGGAGTGTCGTTTGGGTTCTCCTCAGCCACTAAAAAAACCTCACACAGGGGCAGTGTAGCATGAATTACGCAGCCCAACCTAGCGAGAGAGAAGAAGAAGAAGAGATTGGATTTATACCCTGCCCTTTACTACCTGAAGGAATTTCAGAGTGGCTTACAGTCTGCTTTCTTTCCCCTCCCCACAACAAGTCACCCTGTGAGGTAGGTGGAGCTGAGAGAGCTCTGACAGAAACTGCTCTTGAGAGGAACAACTCTGCAAGAGCTTGTGACTGACTCAGGGTCACATCAGCAGCTGCATGTGGGGAATCAAATCTGGTTCCCCCAGATCAGGGCCGGATCTAGGGGGGAGCAGAGGGGGCTCTTGTCCCAGGGACTGCCGGAAGGGGGGCGCCAAATTGGGTATGGAGTCCATTCTATTCTATGGACCTATAAGATAGAATGGGCCCATAAGGAGGCGTCATTTTTTAATTTTGTCCCCCCTCAAAAACATATAGATCCGGTCATGCTCCAGATAAGAGTCGGTGCACTTAACCACTACACCAAACTGGCTCTCCCTAGGTGAATGGAGGCTATACCCGGAGCACTGTGGGAGCAGCTGCTGTCGACATCACGATGAAGTGAAAGGACACCCTTTTGCTCTTGGGCCCAGCTTTCAGGAACTGAAGTGAAAAAGGCCGAAGGCTAATTTTCACACGGCTGCGGTTGGGTGCCACCCACACGCCATGTTGCTTGCGGTGGTGCGGAAAGTGGAGCTTGGCCTTTTTACCTCAGGGGCTGAAATGGAAACAGCCGGCCCAGGGGCAAGGGCTGTCCTTGATTTTCACTGCCACAGTGATTATTCCTTGGTGGCAACTCTCATCCTGCTTGCTGCAGCCTGTAAACGCCTGGTCCTTTGTCTGTTTTTTCACTTCAGGTAGCAAAGCGATGTGTGCGGTGGTGGGGAGCAGCCATGGCTCAGTGGTAGACAATCCACTTAGTCTGCAGAAAGTCACAGGTTCAATCCCTAACATTTGCCAGTTAAAGAGATCAGGCAGGAGGTGATCTGAAAGACCTTTGCCTGAGACCCTGGAGAGCGGTTGCCAGTCAGAGTAGACAATACTGACTATGATAGATGAGTGATCTGACCGTCTGATTCAGTACAAGGCAGCTTCACATGTCCGTTTGTTAGGAAGGGGCTGTGGTTCCATGGTAGAGCATCTCCTTTCTGTGCAGGAGGTTCCGGGTACTATCCCTGATACCTCCAGTTCAAAAGGATCTAGTCGTAGTAGTAGAAGAAGAGATTGGATTTATACCCCACCCTTCACTATCCAATGGAGTCTCAGAGTGGCTTGCAATCTCCTTTACCTTCTCCTCTCCACAGTTCTCTCTAAGCTGCAGAATCTTGTGAGCAAAAATTCTACATTGTGAGAGCTACTGGCATTAAAGTTGTGAACTACTGCATAAATTACTGTGCTCTGGGGCCATCCTGAGCTAAGGCAAAAATGTGTGAGCTGGAGGCTAAACATCTGTGAGCCAGCTCACGCTAACTCAAGCTTAGAGGGAACACTGCCTGTGAAGTAGGTGGAGCTGAGAGAGCTCTGACAGAAGCTGCTCTTGAGAGGAACAGTTCTGTGAGGACTCGTGACTGACTCAAGGTCAAATCAGCAGCTGCTTGTGTGGAAGTGGGGAATCAAACCCAGTTTTCCCAGAAAACCCAGCTTTCCGCACACCTAATGAAAGACCTCCACCTGAGCCCCCGGAGAACTTCTGCCAGTCAGAGTAGACAATACTCTGATAAATCAGTGGTCTGATTCAGCTCCATTTGTTAGGCAGGGGCTGTGGCTCAGTGGTAGAACTTCTGCTAGGCATACAGAAAGTCCCAGTTTCGATCCCTGGCACCCCCAGTTGAAAGGACCAGGCAGGAAGTGATGCCAAAGACCTCTACCAGAGACCCTGGAGAGCGGCTGCCGGTCAGAATAGAGAGATCAGTAGTCCGATTCAGTATAAGGTGGCTTCAAGTGTACCTTTGTTAGGGAAGGGTCTATGACTCTGTGGCAGAGCAGCTGCTCGGTATGCAGAAGGTCCCAGGTTCAATTCCCAGCATCCCCCTTTAAAAGGACGGGGTAGGAGGTGATGGGAAAGACCTCAGCCTGAGAACTGCTGCCAGCCTGAGTAGACAACGCTAACCTTGACAGAACGATGGTCTGATTCAGCATAAAGCCGCGTCGGCAGGAGGTGATGGGAAAGACCTCAGCCTGAGAACTGCTGCCAGCCTGAGTAGACAACGCTAGCCTTGACAGAACGATGGTCTGATTCAGTATAAGGCCGGGTGGTGTCTTCATGGGATAGCTAGCCTCTATTGTGATGGAAATTTTTACTCATTTTCATGCTTATCCTTCAGCACTCTCTGCCCAGGGATGCAGACAAACAGGGGGTGTGGGCTGCTCAGACAAAATCAAGGCACCCAATGCCTGCAGGCGTTGCATATGGTGGAGTGACTTTTCCATCCAAACTGAGCCTTTGTAGTTGCCGGTTCGAGCCCACGCCCAGAGCTGAATACGGTCCTGCCTTCATTAGTTATAATTTGTGGCTTTTCTTTTCTTTTTTTTGCTGAGCTGTCTTCTATGTTCAAAGGGTGTCTCTGGCCAGGAGACAAGGTTCCAAGGACAGAACCAGTTTCTCTATATATATTTGTATTTTATTTTAAAATTAACAACAGGGGATGGCTGTGGTAGAACAGTGGAGCCTCCATATGCAAAGGCAGTGTACCTTTGAATATTGGTTGAGAACATACGAACATAAGAGAATCCATGTTGGATCAGGCCAGTGGCCCATCCAGTCCAACACTCTGTGTAATGCAGTGGCCAAAAAAATCCAGGTGCCATCAGGAGGTCCATCAGTGGGGCCAGGACACTAGAAGCCCTCCCACTGTAGCCCCCTCCAAGGACCAAGAATACAGAGCATCACTGCCCCAGAAAGAGAGTTCCAACAATACACTGTGGCTAATAGCCACTGATGGACCTCTGCTCCATATGCTTATCGATCCCCTCTTGAAGCTGGTTACTGAGGAATGGACAAACAATGGAGAAGGACTGTGGCTTTCATAGAGCTAGATCCAAGAGGGCAGCCGTGTTGGTCCGAAGCAGTTGAACAAAGCAGGAGTTGAGTTGCACCTTTAAGACCAACCGAGTTTTATTTGGAAAGTAAGCTTTCGTTTGCTGTCTAAGCACACTTCATCAGACGAGGGAATCCAGCCACAATACCTGATCCCCTTGTCTGATGAAGCGTGCTTAGAGAGCACATGAAAGCTTGCATTCTAAATAAAACTTGGTTGGTCTTAAAGGTGCAACTTGACTTCTGTGGCTTTCATAGAGAGGAGGAGGAGGAGGAGGAATAGGATTTATACCCCATCCTTCACTTAGAGTCTCAGAACAGCTTATTAGCTCCTTCGCTTCCTCTTCCCACAGCAGACATCCTGTGGGATAGGTGAGGCTGAGAGAGCTCTAAGAGAACTGCTCTTGAGGGAGCAGCTCTGAGAGAACCGTGACTGGCCCAAGGTCACCCAGCTGGCTGCATGTGGAGGAGTGGGGAATGAGACCTGGGTCTCCCAGATTAGATTCTGCCGCTCTTAACCATTACACCAAGCTGGCTCTTGGCTGGACTGTAAAGATCAATAAAAGGGGAGGGATTGTGCCTCTAGAGACAGTGTATCTGCTTGGCAAGTGAAAAGCCCTGAGTTCAGTTTCTGGGATCTCTAGCTAAAAAGGTCAGGTAGAAATAGTTGATGTGAAGTACCCCACCTGAGACCTTGGAGAGCTGCTGCCGATCAGAGTACACAATGACCTTCATGGATCAGTGGTGCCAGGGCTTTTTTGGTAGCAGGAACTCCTTTGCATATTAGGCCACGTACCCCTTATGTAGCCAATCCTGCTGGAGCTTACAGAAGGCCCTGTACTAAGAGCCCTGAAAGCTCTTGAAGGATGGGCTACATAAGAGGGGTGTGGCCTAATATGCAAAAGAATAGCCCTGAGTGGTGCAATGTAGTGTGAAGCAGTAAAAGACAGCTTCATGTATACAAGAATCAGCATGGTGTAGGGGGTTAAAGCGTCAGACTAGTAGCTGGGAGACAGGTTTGAATCCCCACTCTGCCATTCAAGTTTTCCGGGTGACCGTGGGCCAATCATATGCTCTCAGCCTGACCTACCTCACAGGGTTGTCGTGAGGGTAAAACTGAGGGCAGGAGAAGGATGCAAACCATCTGGGGGGAAAGATGGGATATAAATAAATAAAAATTTTCAAAGGGTTAGTGTGAACTCCTTCATTCCTTCTGCTTTCAGTCATGGTTTATTAAGACTCGATAGCATGGGTTAAGAATTCATACACCTGTACAGTAAGTATTTAATATAAATAGCAAAATTGTCTCTCCTTTAAGGTCTTTATTAATCCCTTCACTCCTTCCCAAAAATGTTTCTTAGGTTGCTGCTTTGGGGCTTTTTGGAACATCTGGCTGATGAGAAATAGGACTGTAGATTAGATGGACCAGGGGTGGAATTCTAGCAGGAGCTCCTTCGCATATTAGGCCACACCCCACCGAAGTAGCCAATCCTCGGAAAGCTTACAAAAAAGAACCTTTGTAAGCTTTTGGAGGATTGGCTACATCAGGGGTGTGTGGCCTAAGATGCAAAGGAGCTCCTGTTAGAATTCCACCCCTGAGATGGACCCTTAGACCAATTCTTGCAGGGCTTTTAGGCAAAGATGACAATAATAAACATTAATAATAGTGCCAGATTTCTTCTTTGTGGTTGCAGGGCAAAGTTACCATGTACCCCTGAACAATGGTGCTCCAGAACGCAGATGCCATGGGGGTGCTAAGGCAGCCGGAAGCATATCCATGTCCGACCTCTTTGGAGAAGGCTCATTTGGAGGACATCTGTACACCAAAATGCTGCCGGTCACCAGATAAGGAGGGATCCCCGGCCCGGAGCAGCATGGGAGGCGACTCACTGTCTTCAGAAGGTGGTTCTAGTCCTGGGGGGAACTCCAGCGACACAACTGAAGACGACGAGGCAAGCAGTACAGAGAGTGCCCAGAAAGGGGTGAGCTACGTACCAGAGCAGGCAATCCAAGGGTGTTTTTGCATTGAAATGTGTAAATTGGCTTTCTGAGCAGAGGAGGAGGAGGAGAGGCGTTTGTGATGTGAATGAGCATTCTGGCTTTATGGCTTTGCCTTCAAAAATGTGACGGAAAGAAGAGTGGCCTCACTAAGGTTGCCAGCTCCGGATTGGAAAGCACCTGGAGATCTTGGGGGTGGAACCTGAGAAGTAGGGCTGCCAAGCTCCCACCAGGGGTGAGTGTTTCCCCAGTTTGGAGGGCCCCAACCCGTAGGCATGGAGCCGGCCGCCAGGGGAATCCCCGCCCTCAAAGCACCCCATCATTGTGCTACAGGCCCTGAGTGAAGATATCACCTGGCGGTGACATCATCATGCCCGGGATGTTCTAGGATTCAAGGTAAAACTCTATGGTACCATAGAGTTTTATCGTGGATCCTGGAATGTCCCTGGTGTGACATGCCCAGTGCAATGACATCATTTCCTGGTGACATCATCGCATTTGCACGCACAAAAGAAGTATGTAAGCAGCGGCGGAGGGACTTGGCAACCCTACTGTGGAGGGCAGGGTTTGGGGGGGGAAGGGAAGGGAGCTCTAGCGGGTATAATGCCATAGAGTCCACCTTCTAATGCAGCCATTTTTCTTGCGCTCCCTCTCCAACCTCCATAAAGCTGCCATTTTCTTCTGGAGAACTGATTTCTGTCACCTGGAAGTCAGTTGTAATCCCAGTTCCGGAGATTGGCAACCCTAGACCTGCCCCATTTGAGTAATCTCGGATTTGCGTAAAGGGCGTGGCCCACCTGTTTCTCTGATTAGTGTGCCCGCACGATGCGTATCTCTGGAAACACCTGTTGTGTTTGCCTTTTACGTCTGTAGACGTACACTTAACCCAAAATATAGCAGAGCAGGTTTGCCGCAGGCTGTTTGGGGTGATTTGGGGCTGTTTTTAATGAGGATCAACTCCCTGGCTAGAGGGCATTTGTTCAGAGATGGATATGACCTTCCCAGCTGGCCAGGTTCATTGACTGCCTGGTGAATTCTGCACAGTATTAAATTGTAATTGTAAGAGCTGTAATAAGAGGGTTTGTAGAATCTTTTGGGCTCAAGTGCCGTGTTCTACTGGAGAAAGTTTTTCTTCCAGACGTTTCGTTCTCAGCTGCGGAGAACATCCTCAGTGGCGTTGCAGCCGGAGCAGGCGCTCTGACCTTCTTGGCTGCTGTGCATTGAGTGACAGCAGCCAAGAGGGTCAGAGCACAGCACTCAATGCACAGCAGCCAAGAAGGTCAGAGCGCCTGCTCCGGCTGCAACGCCACTGAGGATGTTCTCCGCAGCTGAGAACAAAACGTCTGGAAGAAAAACTTTCTCCAGTAGAACACGGCACTTGAGCCCGAAAGATTCTACAAACCCTAATGATGATGCCAGCTGTGAAAACCTGAAATCTGTAATAAGAGGGTTTCTTTCTTTTTTTTAAAAAAAAAGGGATGGATCAGCTTTTTTGGTTTTAGGAATAACCATGGCCAGGCTAACCCAATCTCATCAGATCTCAGAGGCTATGCTGGGATGACCCTGGCTAAGGATGTAAGCCCACTGGTGGGACTGGGGATCCCCTGGAATTACAGCTCATTTCAAAACTACAGGGAGAAAACGGATGCTTTGGCAGGTGGAGTCTAATGGCCTTGTACCGCACTGAGGTCTCTGTCTCCCCGGGCTCCACCCCCAAATCTTCAGGAGTTTCCCAGCCTGGACCAGGGGGGACCTGGCAACCCTAACCCTGGTTAGTATTTGGGTGGGAGACCTCCAAGGAATACCAGGGGTGTGACACAGAAGTAGGCAACCGCAAACCACCTCTTGAGTGTCTTTTGTCTTGAAAACCCTATGGGGTTGCCGTAAATCAGCTGCGACTTGATGGCAAACAAAGAAAGAAAAGGGCAGGCAGTATATTTATTGCCCCAAATGTGCTTTGACATGTTCAGAGCAGGATCTCTCTCTCTCTCACTCAGCTGTCTGTCTGTCTGTCTGTCCAGGGCTTTTTTTGTAGCAGGAACTCCTTTGCACATTAGGCCACACACCCCTGATGTAGCTAGGGTTGCCAATCCCCAGGTGGGGACAGGGGATCCCCCAGTTTGGAGACCCTCCCCCTGCTTCAGGGTCATCAGAAAGTGGGGGGAGGGAAATGTCTGCTGGGAACTCTGTTATTCCCTATGGAGATTTATTCCCATAGAAAATAATGGAGAATTGATCTACAAGTATCTGGGGCTCTGTGGGGGCTGTTTTTTTGGGATAGAGGCACCAAATTTTCAGTATAGTATCTAGTGCCTCTCCCTAAAATACCCCCTAAGTTTCAAAAAGATTGGACCAGGGGGTCCAATTCTATGTGCCCCAAAAGAAGGTGCCCCTATCCTTCATTATTTCCTATGGAAGGAAGAAATTGAAAAGGTGTGCCATCCCTTTAAATGTGATGGCCAGAACTCCCTTTGGAGTTCAATTATGCTTGTCACAGCCTTGATCTTGGTTCCACCCCTAATGTCCCTTGGCTCCACCCCCAAAATCTTCTGGCTCCACCCCCAAAGTCCCCAGATATTTCTTGAATTGGACTTGGCAACCCTAGATATAGCCAATCTTCCAAGAGCTTACAGGGCTCTTAGAATGGGGCCTACTGTAAGCTCCAAGAGGATTGGCTACATCAGAGGGGTGTAATCTAATATGCAAAGGAGTTCCTGCTACAAGAAAAGCTATCTATCTATCTATCTATCTATCTATCTATCTATCTATCTATCTATCTATCTATCATCTATCTATCTATCTATCTATCTATCTATCTATCTATCTATCTATCTATCTATCTATCTATCTATCTATCTATCTATCTATCATCTGTGTGTGTGTGTGTGTCTGTCTGTCTATCTATATTTCAAAGATTTATGACTGGGACAGCATACGCTAAAAACGGTCACATCATCATAAGCCAAATATTGTTTAAATTATATGACTCGGACAGATTTGCATGATTTTGCAATTTTTGCAGCTTTGCATAATTGAATCTGAGTTTCCTAATCTGAGGGAGGAATAAAGGTACCAGTGCCCCACTCCCAATAACTGGAAATCTGATTCAGCAAGCCCTCTGGCTTCCAAGATTCCCACAAGCTTTGCCCACATGTCTTTAAGCATATGTTTACACAGGGCTTTTGTTGTAGCAGTAACTCCTTTGCATATTAGGCCACATACCCCTGAGGTAGCCAATCCGCCAAGAGTTTACAGGGCTCTTCTTACAGGGCCTAATGTAAGCTCCAGGGGGATTGGCTATATCAGGATAATGTGGCCTAATATGCAAAGGAGTTCCTGCTACAAAAAAAGCCCTGAATGTAATAAATAAAGCTGGGAACGTTGTGATTATTATAACTACATAAAATGCATTCGTAGATCTGCGCGCTGTTGATGTCTTGTTATGTCATGCACCCGGGTGTTTATAGCTAATGAACTGCAGAACTGGGTGCTACGTTGTGCGTGCCATTGTGGCAAAGGTTCATGTCCTCCCTCCTCAGTCGAATTTTTTGGAGCTGTATCACTTTCCTGGGGATAAAGCTGGCACAGATATCATCTTCTCCACACCTGGGACACACCTAGACTAGACAGATATCTCTGAATGGCAGTGCAATCCTAAACAAAGTTACAGCTTTCGAAAACCCCTGATTCCAATAGACTTAGAAGGCTGTATCTCTGTTTAGGATAACACTATGGATCATCTAATGTCTTTAATTTTCTTAAAAGCAGCCATAGGTGGGGGAGTTTCCACGGCTCTCTTGCAGCATTTCTCATATACAGCATCGTCCCCCTCCCGCATTGACTATTAGTAAGGGAAAAAGACAGGCTAGACAGACAGCCTGTCTTTTTTCCTCTGCTGAGTTTAATTGATAGTGGGTGGAGGATGCAATCTGCATCTAGAAAATGTCATGGGGTAGGGAAGACTTATCCTCCCATCCCAGTATTGCAGCCCTGATTCGGTTTGGTCTTGCCCCATGGTTACTTTCAGGGCTTTTTTTGTAACAGGAGCTCCTTTGCATATTAGGCCACACCCCCACAATGTAGCCAATCCTCTTGGAGCTCACATTAGGCCCTGTACTAAGAGCCCTGTAAGCTCATGGAGGATTGGCTACATCAGGGGTGTGTGGCCTAATATGCAAAGGAGTGCCTGCTACAAAAAAAAGCCCTGGTTACTTTTAAAGAAAGTTAAAGACATCATAGAGGAGAGAGTAAGCTGCTACATAGTACTGACAAAATAATAGTTAAGCCGTACCTCCAGCCTTCAGCTTTGAGTCCCTGGAGGGGGACAATAAGAACATAAGACGAGCCCTGCTGGATCAGACCAGTGGTCCATCTAGTCCAGCATCTTGTCTCACACGGTGGCCAATTAGTCCCTCTGGAGGGCCAACAACAGGGCGTAGAGACTGAGGCCTTCATAAGAACATAAGAAGAGTCCTGCTGGATCAGACCAGTGGTCCATCTAGTCTAGTATCTTGTCTCACACAGTGGCCAACCAGTTCCTCTGGAGGGCCAACAACAGGGCATAGAGGCCGAGGCCTTCATAAGAACATCAGAAGAGCCCTGCTGGATCAGAGCAGTGGTCCATCTAGGGTGTTTTCGCACTCACGTTTTACTGGTGCCACGACCCTCCTCACGCCGGCGGATCTGCAGTGATTTCGCACTAGAAGCGCCGGCGCACCCAGAAGCGCCGGCTACTTCCGTCGCTAAGCCAGCGCAAACGTTTTCCTGCATCTTTGCGATTTCCGTTTGCGCTGGCTTAGTGACGGAAGTAGCCGGCGCTTCTGGGTGCGCTGGCGCTTCTGGTGCGAAATCCATGCAGATTCGCCGGCGTCAGGAGGATGGTCGCGCCAGTAAAACGTGAGTGCGAAAACACCCCTAGTCTAGTATCCTGTCTCACACGGTGGCCAATCAGTCCCTCTAAAGGGCCAACAACAGGGCATAGAGGCCAAGACCTTCATAAGAATATCCCTGCTGGATCAGACCAGTGGTCCATCTAGTCTAGTATCCTGTCTCACTTGGTGGCAACTAGTTCCTCTGGAGGGCCAACAACAGGGCATAGAGGCCAAGGCCTTCATAAGAACATCAGAAGAGCCTTGCTGGATCAGACCAGTGGTCCATCTAGTCTAGTATCCTGTCTCACACGGTGGCCAATCAGTCCCTCTAAAGGGCCAACAACAGGGCATAGAGGCCAAGACCTTCATAAGAATATCCCTGCTGGATCAGACCAGTGGTCCATCTAGTCTAGTATCCTGTCTCACACGGTGGCCAGCCAGTTCCTGTGGATGGCCAACAACAGGGCATAGAGGCCAAGGCCTTCATAAGAACATCCCTTCTGGATCAGACCAGTGGTCCATCTAGTCTAGTATCCTGTCTCACACGGTGGCCAGCCAGTTCCTGTGGATGGCCAACAACAGGGCATAGAGGCCAAGGCCTTCATAAGAACATCCCTTCTGGATCAGACCAGTGGTCCATCTAGTCTAGTATCCTGTCTCACACGGTGGCCAACCAGTTCCTCTGGAGGGCCAACAACAGGGCATAGAGACCAAGGCCTTCATAAGAACGTAAGACGAACCCTGCTGGATCAGACCAGTGGTCCACCTAGTCTAGTATCCTGTCACACTTGGTTGCTAACCCGTTCCTCTGGAGGTCCAATAACAAGGCATAGAGGCCAAAGTCTTCCCTTCATGTTGTCTCCTGGCACTGGGATTCAGAGGCTTACCACCTCTGAATGTGGAGGTTTCCTTTAGTAGCCACTGACAGACCTTTCCTCATAAGGACATAAGAGGAGCCATGTTGGATCAAGCCGATGGCCCATCCAGTCCAACACAGTGATCAAAACCCAGGGGCCCTCAGGAGGTCCACCAGTGGGGCTAGAACTCCAGAAGCTCTCCCACTGTTGCCCCCCAAGCACCAAGAAGACAGAGCATCATTGCCCCAGACAGAGTGTTCCAGCTATACCAGGGGTGGCCAAACTTGCTTAACAAAAGAGCCACATAGAATAAACGTTAGATGTTTGAGAGCCGCAAGACATGAATGTCAGATGTTTGAGAGCTGCAGGAAGGAAGGAAGGAAGGAAGGAAGGAAGGAAGGAAGGAAGGAAGGAAGGAAGGAAGGAAGGAAGGAAGGAAAATTGATGGGAGGAGGGATGGAAAGAATGCAACTTTAACTATAAATGTATTCTCCAATTTAAAGAGACAAATGCTTTCTCCAAACTGGCCAATGAGACAGCAGGGACTTCAAGAGCCACACAATATGTGTGAAAGAGCCACATGTGGCTCCCAAGCCACAGTTTGGCCACCCCTGATCTATACCTTGTGGCTAATAGCCACTGATGAACCTCTGCCCCATATGTTTGTTCAGTGTCCTATTGAAGCTGTCTCCATGAATCTAATCCTCTTTTAAAGGGGATTTACTTTCACTTCAAGAGCCCCGTGGCGCAGAGTGGTAAAGCTGCAGTACTGCAGTCGGAGCCCTCTGCTCGTGACCTGAGTTCGATCCCAGAGGAAGCTGGTTCAAGTAGCCAGCTCCAGGTTGACTCAGCCTTCCATCCTTCCGAGGTCGGTAAAATGAGTCCCCAGCTTGCTTGCTGGGGGGAAAGTGTAGATGACTGGGAAAGGCGATGGCAAACCACCCCGTAAAAAGTCTGCCGTGAAAACGTTGTGAAAGCAACGTCACCCCAGAGTCGAAAACGACTGGTGCTTGCACAGGGGACCTTTCCTTTACCTTTTTTTTTTTTACTTTCACTCCAGGGATGCCTTAAAGCTTGATCACAGATCTCTGATATGAGGATTCCTCTAGACGAGCCCTTATTTGTCCTTTTCCTAAACAGAAAAAAGAATTTTCCCTTTTTCATCTTCCCCAGAGGGAAGTCGCTACGGCCCCTTGATTGTTTTAGCTGTCATTTTGTTTATTTCCCCCAGTTATACGATACCTCTTTTGAGACTGGGTAACGACAATGGCATGCAGGATTCCTTCGGGACACACACGCTGCCCATGTGCACACGCAACGGCTAATTAGACCATGCTTTGTTCCTAGTGCGAGAGTCCCTGCACAGAAAGAAACGGGTGCCCCGCAAAATGGGATCGCCCGCCACCGCCCCGTCATCAAGCTCTGAGCAAGATCTCAGCTCTTGAGAACCGGATCAAGGAGCTGCATCACCGGAAGAAAGAGATGAACATCGAGGTATGTCCGAGCCTGTTCTTTTCCCACCCTGGTGTCACGGGGACAAGGATGTCTGGAGGGAAGCCGTCGACACCTGTAAAACAGGTATAGTGGAGGCATCCGCCCAGGCAGGCGGGGGGAGTGCAGGGGAAGGATTGGGGGAAAGTCACAAATAAAACAAAAATCCAGGACTGTAGCCACAGTGGGGTCTGTAAGGGCACCACCCCCCTGACATCTAGGCAGAGCCCCCTCATCCCAGGAGGCCCTTTGGGGTGGGGGGCAGCCTGCTTTTTCTCTAGTTTGGTGTGGAGAGCCAGTTTGGTGTAGTGGTGAAGTGTGCGGACTCTTATCTGGGAGAACTGGGTTTGATTCCCCTCTCCTCCACTTGCAGCCACTGGAATGGCCTTGGCTCAGCCATAGCTCTGGCAGAGGTTGTCCTTGAAAGGGCAGGCTCTTATCTGGGAGAACGGGGTTTGCTTCCCCACTCCTCCACTTGCACCTGCTAGCATGGCCTTGGGTCAGCCGTAGCTCTGGCAGAGGTTGTCCTTGAAAGGGCAGCTGCTGTGAGAGCCCTCTCCAGCCCCACCCACCTCACATGGTTTCTGTTGTGGGGGAGGAAGGTAAAGGAGATTGTGAGCCGCTCTGAGACTCTTCGGAGTGGAGGGCGGGATATAAATCCAATATCTTCTTCTTCTTTTTTGCCATGGCTGAGCTGCCAAAGTGTCATCAGGAAGGCTTACAATACTGCATTGGGCCCCAGACTGGATATGGGCCCAGGGCTCTAAACATGGTTCCTTTCCCCAGCAGATGGACTTGGAAGGGGCCTTGCTGGAAGGAGAACTGAAAGGAGAGAGAGAGGAGCTGCGCCAGGAGGAGGAGCGGCTGGTGGAGCTGCAGAGGCGGCTGGTGGAGACAGAGCACAGGTGCCAAGCAGAGCGAGAGAAGGTGCGGAGCGGAGTGGCGGCGTTCTCTTCCCTGGGCGGTTTTCAACCTGGCTCCTTGCCAGTTGGCTCCAGGGGAGCAGAGGATGCAATTCTTGTTCTGTAAACCTCTCTCTCTCTCTCTCTCTGCCTCTTTAGTTTTTGAAATGGAGGCAATGCACAAGCTGGTTGCAGTTGGAGAAAAGGGTTGGGATGCACCATTATGCTCATTATACTGGATTGAAGACTATATTTTTTTAAAAAAAAAAAAGCTATGGGGGGAGGGGAAAGGAGCTGCCACTGAAAAGCGCAATCACAAGAAACTCACAGTTCACCCCCAAGTTTTTTGTGCATTTTTTGGTATATTTTTGCATGTGTGCGTATGTGTGTTACGTAGGTGCATTCACACATGCTAAATAATGCAGCTTCAATCTACTTCCGCGACCATTTGCAAGTGGATTTTGCCATTTTGCACAGTAAAATCCATTTGCAAAGTGCATTGAAAGTGTGTGTTTTTAGTGTGTGTGTGAAAGCACCCTGTAGTGTGTTTGTATGCACTTGTGCCTGGAAGTCATGGTGACCTCTGGTGACTCCTATTGGGGCATGGCGGACCTTCAGAGAAATGGCTTGATACAGCCTGCCTCTGCCTCCCATCTCTTGGTATTCTCTAGAGCAGGGGTGTCAAACATGCAGTCTGGGGGCCAAATCAGGCCACCGGAGGGCTCCTATCAGGCCCCTGAGGAACTGGCTGTCATCTGCTTCCTTCTCCCTCTCTCTTACTTCCTTCTGCATAACAGCTTGCTTTGCATGGCTTGCTCAACTGCACAGGAGCTGCAGAGCAAAACCTCTATTTTCTCCATTGGCTGAGGCTCCTGCCTTGGAGAGGAAGGAGGGGAGGCAGAGCTTGTTTTTCCAGGTTCTCTCAATCACACAGCAGAGCTACTGAGCCAAGCCTCTCTTGCTTCTACTGGCTGAGGCTCCTCCCCCTCCTGGTCTTCCTGGGAAGGGAAGGAAAGAGCCAGAGCTTCCTTTGCCCAGTTCCCTGGATCCCATGGGAGAAATACAAAGAAAGCACCTTTAAGACCAACAAATGCTAATGTTTTAAGCATGTTTTACCTTTTAAAAAAAATATTTAATTATATTTGTCCTTTATAAAGTTTGTATCTCTGCTACCTAATCTTAAATAGGTACACACATGGCCCGGCCCGACAGAGCTCAGCCCAACAAGGTCTCATTTATGTCAGATCCGGCCCTTTTAATAAATGAGTTTGATGCCCCTGCTCTAGTGGTCTCCCTTCCAAATACTTGCCAGGGTCATCCTTGCTTAGCTTCTGAGATCAGACAAGATTGGGCTTGCCCGGGCTCTCCAGGTCAAGGCTAATTCCCCCCAACTTTGGGCAGAGGCCGTAGCCTGTGGATAATTTCCCTTTACCATTTAACCATCTGTCTCTCACAGCACTGTGGAGGGCCACAGCACAGTGGCAGAGCATCTGCTTAGCATGCAGAAGGTCCCAGGTTCAATCCCGGGCATCTCCAGTTAAAAGGACCAGATAAGAAGTGATAGGAAAGACCTCAGCCTGAGACCCTGGAGAGCCATGAAGTGGGGCTGTAGCTCAGTGATAGAGCATCTGCTTGGCATGCAGAAGGTCCCAGGTTCAATCCCCGGCATCTCCAGTTAAAAGGACCAGATAAGAAGTGAAGGAAAGACTTCAGCCTGAGACCCTGGAGAGCCACTGCCAGTCTGAGCAGACAAGACGGACAATGAGAGATCAGTGATTGGATTCGGTATAAGGCACTTCATATGTTCAGATGCTTTCGAGGGACGAGGTTGTGGCTCAGAGGCTGCAGAAGGCTGCAGGGTTCAGCCCGCAGCTTCTCCAATTAAAAGGACCAGGAAGCAAATGATGCGGAAACCAAACTGAAACGCTACAGAGCTGCTGCCAGCCGGAGCGGGCAAGACTGGCCTTGGCTCAGAATCTGTTTTCTGTAAAAACTTGAGGCCTGCAGGCAAAAGATCTGTTTATTCCCATGAAGTCCTTGTCTTTGTGGTGCCTGCCCACGTTCTTGCCATTTCCTTCTCTTTCCGTTGGCTCTCCTCGTTATCCTTCCCGCTCAGATGTCTCTCTCTTCCCTTCTGTTCTCAGCGTTTGATGTTGGCTGCTCATTCCTCTTACCCAGGGCTTTTTTTTTTTGTAGCAGGGACTTCTTTGAATATTAGACCACACCCTCCTGATGTAGCCAATCCTCCTGGAGCTTACAGTAAATCCTGTAAGAAGAGCCCTGTAAGCTCTTGGAGGATTGGCTACATCAGGGGTGTGTGGCCTAATATGCAAAGGAGCTCCTGCTACCAAAAAAGCCCTGCCCTTACCTGTCATCCTCAGCCTCTCCTCCTCTCCCCACTCTGCAGCCTGGAGCTGGTTTGATGCACTGATCGGCCACAGGAAGAGCATCCTTGCCACAAAAAGACCACTCTACACTTCCGTTTCTTTAAAAAGTTTGTTAACAGAAAGCAGATTGAGAAGAGGAATGGACGAGCTCCACGGTTTGAAGATCACTTGTCATTCTAGGAGAGTTCCAGGCCTCACCTGGAGGTTGGCAACCCTAATTACAGTGACCAGATGTTCTTTTAAAAAAGAATAAAAACAGATGTTCTAAGGGTCTTGTCTTATCCAGAGCCAAACATACATCAGGCTAGGGTGGTGCAGCACGAGATCCCCAATGATTTCCCAAGGAACGCATACCTAATTAAGATTTTCAGAACGGGATCTTCACTTGCAGCTGAGGCCTGTGCTGAAGTTGCCATCCTCCAGGTGGGGTCTGGAGATCTACCAGAATTTCAGCTGATCTCCAGACGGCAGAGATCAGTTCCCCTTCAGGTTGCCACATCTGGGTTGGGAACGATTTGATGATTTGGGGGTTGGAGTCTGAAAAGGGGGGCATTTGAGGAGGGGAAGGACCTCAGCAGGGTATACCGCCATTGAGTCCACCTTCCACAACAGCCATTTTCTCCAGGGGAACTGATCTCTGTCACCTGGAGATTGAATATAACCAGGGGTGGAATTCTGGCAGGAGCTCATATGCATGTTAGGCCACACACCCCCTGATGTAGCCAATCCTCCAAGAGCTTACAAAGCTCTTTTTTTGTAACCTCTTGGAAGATTGGCTACATCAGGGCCTAATATGCAAAGGAGCTCCTGTTAGAATTCCACCCCTGAATATAATACTGGGAGATCTCCAGGTCCCACCTGGAGGTTGGCAACCCTAGTTCTCCCTGGAGGACATGGCTGCTGTGGAGGGGGAATTCTACAGCAGTTCTATCCCACTGAGGTGCCTTCCGTTCCCAAACCTCCAGGAATATCCCAATAGGGAGTTGGCACCCGTAATGCTAGGGGCTGGTGACTCCCCTGCCTGCTGGTTCCATGCAGGGCTCAGATCTGCCTCACCTTTGGGCTTTCAGACATTTACAACCTAGCACAGTGATTAGAGAGGAGTCCTCTTTGGCTGCTTTCCCGCTTGGCAGAAAGGATAGCTGCATGTCCATCCATGCCTTCAAAACCCGGCAACGCTATTTTAATCTGCTCCATCGCTTTCGTTAGCTGTTGTAGAATGGGTGCTGTTGTACCAAACGAACTGAACCAGGGGAAAGGTTGCCTGTGTCACTGGCACAGCTGGATTCCTTTGGGTCCTCCTTCACATCGCTTCAATGCCCCTTCAACCTGGTGGTTGGTATAAGGTGGGGTCCAGAAATGTCACGGAACCTCTGGAGAAAATGGCTGCTTTGGAGGGGGAACTGAGCCTGCCTTGGTGGAATGGGCCTAGAGAGAACCGTGTAACAAAGCTACGCTAATATTTGTTGTTCAGCCGCACAGTCGAGTCCGACTCTTTGAGACCCCATGGACAAAGTCACGCCAGGCCCCCCTGTCTTCCGCCATCCTCCGAAGTCTGCTCAAATTTGTGTTAGTTACATCAGTAACGCTGTCCAGCCATCTCATCTTTTGCCGTCCCCTTCTTCTTTTGCCTTCTGTCTTCCCCAGCATCAGGATCTTCTCCAGGGAGTGCTCCCTTCTCATTGGGTGGCCAAAGTATTTGAGCTTCAGCATCTGACCTTCCAGGGAACAGTCTGGGTTGATTTCCCTTAGGACTGACTGATTTGATCTTCTTCACAAATACAAAAATTTCAGTTTGCTAGCTATTTCTGTAATTATTATAACCAGGATTTTTTTTTTTTTGTACAGGAACTCCTTTGCTTATTAGGCCACACACCCCTGATGTAGCTAATCCTCCTGGAGCTTATAGTAGGCCCTGGAATAAGAGCCCTATAAGCTCTTGGAGGATTGGCTACATCAGAGGTTTGTGACCTGATATGCAAAGGAGTAGCTGCTACAAAAAAAGCCCTGATGGGCAGGATATCAATCAATCAATCAATCAATCAACTGTGCAGCACTATAACAGGCTGCGATCCCTCCCCAAACTCCACCCTCCCCAGGCTCCACCCCCAAATTTCCAGGAATTTCCGAACACAGAGCTGGTCCTCCTATGAATGGGTTGAATCCAGCCATTATTGGGAAAAGTCTAGTGGCTTCTCTCTGTAAGGGGTTAAAGCTCTGCCTTCTCGAGGACTATGCAACCGGAGAGGTGTTTCCCATGGGAATGTGGCAACTCTTACCCTGCCCTCTTTTTGTTTTTTGGCAGGAGAAGGCGCGGCTGCAGGAGGAACGCCACAAGGTTGAGGAACTGCAGCGGCAGCACGCTGAGTCCCAGACGCATCTCAACAACCAGCCCGAATCCATGAGGGAACGGATGCAGAGCCAGCTCCAGGAGGTGAGTACCCAGAGGGGCTCAGAAACACCTGACCATGCAGGGAGAGAGAGACAGAGAGAGAGAGACAGAGACAGACTGAGAGACAGAAACAGAGAGCTGTTCTGAGATTGGACTGTTTTGGACTGCCAGCGGGGAGCAGTTGTACGGCTTGCAAACTTGCTTGTGGGGTGTAGTGGACTAAGATCTGGGAGACCCAGGTTCGAATCTTCACTCCCCCGTAAAAGCTCTTGAGCCAAGCACGCCCTCTCAGTCACGCCTGCCTCACAGGGTTCTTGTGAAGATAAAGTAGAGAACAAGATTAGCAGCTTTGGGTCGTTGTTGGGGAGAAAAGTGGGATATAAATGAAGTGATTAATTAAATAAATGCATATCCCCCTTATTTTTTTTAACTCCTCCTTGCATGTTGAAAGCTAGGTATCAGGGTTGTGACTTAATTTTCTTTCGAGTGCTGATTTTCTATGTGCAGGGTTTTGTTTTGTTTCTTTAAAGGGGGGGGGGGTGCATTCAAACAATGCAATTTTACTGTCTTCCTTTTCTTGCGCTTGCGCTCTAAAGTTGTATACCCCAAGAATTGTGGTTTCTCCTCTCCTCCTGCCCGTGATCTCCTGTTTACATAGCCCAGCCAAACTCTGAGCTAACAACTTTCTGTCTGCTAGCAATTATACGCTAACCAGAAAGAGGGTCTTAAATGCTAGAGAGTCAGTTTGGTGTAGTGTTTAAGAGTGGTGGACTCTGATCTGGGAGAACCGGGTTGGATCCACATTCCTCCATATGCAGCTGCTGATGTGCCCTTGGGACAGTCACAAGTTCTCTGAGAGCAGTTCTCTCGAGAGCAATACCCTCAGAGCTTTCTCAGCCCCACCTCCCTCACAAGGGTGTCCGTTGTGGGGAGAAGAAGGGAAGGAGATTGTAAGCCACTCTGAGACTCTGAGCAAAGGGCGGGGTATAAATCCAATATCTTCTTTTTCTACAAACATCATTTGGCATCCAAAAACACTTCACTTTCTAATATATAAGACAGATGGACTCCCATTCGAGCTATATCTGAAAAAGTGGGCAATGACTCTCGAAAGTGAGCAATGACCCCTGCCACAAATATTCTTTAAGGTGTTCCTGGTCTCTTTTCTACTGCTACAGACAGACTAAGATGGCTGCCCTCCTTGCTCTGGAAGCAGGGTCTGTAAACCAGTGGGCAGGGGTGGAATTCTAGCAGGCGCTCCTTTGCATATTAGGCCCCACCCCCCTGATGGAGCCAATCCTCCTGGAGCTTACAGTAGGCCCTGTACTAAGAGCCCCGTAAAATTTTGGAGGATTGGCTACATCAGGGGTGTGGGGCCTAGTATGCAAAGGAGCTCCTGCTAGAATTCCACCCCTGTCAGGGGGTCTTGTTATCCTAAGGGGTTGAAGCCAGAAGTTGACTCTGACTCTCTCTCTCTCTCTCCAGACATCTGAGATGCTGGATGGAGCCCTGAGGAGCTATGAGGACCTAGAGTTCCAGCAGCTGGAGAGGGACAGCCGTCTGGAGGAGGAGAAAGAAGCCGCCTGCCAGGCCTTGGCCCAGGAGATCACGCAGCTTCAAAACAGCATTAATCAGAGGAAGGTGAGGAGCAGCAAGACCGATTCCTGGGATCCCCGGGGCTCAGAAATCCAGCTCTGTGTTCTCTTGGCAGGAGAAGCGGCAAGAGGGTTATTCCACCTTCACCCACTGCATTCCTAGGCTGCCCGTAGGGTTGCCAATCTCCAGTTGAGTAAGAACAGCAGGGGAGTCGCAGCGAGGATATATGCAAACAACGAAAAAACAATCTCTGTGATATGAATAAGCTACCAAACCTTTTAATACTTTATTTAAATAAGTTTATATACTTTTTAATTATAAAAATGCTTCATACTTAATATGTTTAACACAAAAGTTCACATCGACAACCATAAAAAACAATGAAATCCTTATAAGCAGAGCCCATAGTGATTAACTGATACAGCTTACAAATAACTAGTTAATAATATAATAGACGCGTTTCGTGTTTCCCACCTCATCGGTATTATATCTTCCACTTGTGCTGCATATTGTGTAATATACAGGGCAAGTGGAAGATATAATACTGATGACGTGGGAACGCGTCTATTATATTATTAACTGTAATAAATATTATTATATTATATTATTAATGTAATAAATAATAAATTAAAAAGTATATGAACATACTTAAATAAAGTATTAAAAGGTTTGGTAGTTTATTCATATCACAGAGATTGTTTTTGTTGTTTGC
The DNA here is from genome assembly GCF_032191835.1 of Heteronotia binoei. Taxonomy (NCBI): domain Eukaryota; kingdom Metazoa; phylum Chordata; class Lepidosauria; order Squamata; family Gekkonidae; genus Heteronotia; species Heteronotia binoei. The sequence goes on along the minus strand of NC_083239.1, from coordinate 42,166,236 downwards.
AAATCTCCAGTTGAGGGCAGGGGATCCCCCGGTTTGGAGGCCCTCCCCCCACTTCAGGGTCATCAGAGAGCTGGGCGGGGGGAGGGAAAGGTCTGCTGGGCATTATTCCCTATGGAGGCTGATTCCCATAGGGTATAATGGAGAATTGATCCAAGGGTATCTGGGGCTCTGTGGGGGCTGTTTTTTAAGGTAGAGGCACCAAATTTGCAGCATAGCATCCAGTGCCTCTCCTTAAAACACCCTCCAAGTTTCAAAAGGATTGGGCCAGGGGGTCCAATTCTATGAGCCCCGAAAGAAGGTGCCCCTCTCCTTCATTATTTCCAATGGAGGGAAGGCATTGAAAAGGTGTGCGGTCCCTTTAAACATAATGGCCAGAACTCCCTTTGGAGTTCAATTATGCTTGTCATGATCACGACCTTGCTCCAGACTCCACCCCCGATTCTCTTGGCTCCACCCGCAAAGTCCCCAGATATTTCTTGAATTCAACCTGACAGCCTTACCTGTGCATATGTTCAGTAAGTACCTGTAAGAAGCATCAGAGGCATCACTCATGAATTAGAAGCTTGGGCCATTGTGCCTGGGGGTGACACCAGGGCTGGCCCTGCTATTAGGCAAACTGGAGGATTGCATAGGGTGCCAGCCTTCTGGGGGTGCCGCATTGGGCATTCCCCATGTGACACGATGATAGGGTTGCCAATCCCCAGGTGGGGGCAGGGGATCCCCCGGTTTGGAGGCCCTCCCCCCTCTTCAGGGTCATGAGAAAGTGGGGGGAGGGGAGGGGAGGGAAATGTCTGCTGGGAACTCTGTTATTCCCTATGGAGATTTATTCCCATAGAAAATCATGGAGAATTGATCTGCGGGTATCTGGGGCTCTGGGGGGGCTGTTTTTTTGGGGTAGAGGCACCAAATTTTCAGTACAACATCTAGTGCCTCTCCTCAAAATACCCCCCAAGTTTCAAAAAGATTGGACCAGGGGGTCCAATTCTATGAGCCCCAAAAGAAGGTGCCCCATCCTTCATTATTTCCTATGGAAGGAAGGCATTGAAAAGGTGTACCGTCCCTTTAAATGTGAGTGCCAGAACTCCCTTGGAGTTCAATTATGCTTGTCACAGCCTTGATCTTGGCTCCACCCCTAATGTCTCCTGGCTCCACCCCCAAAGTCTCCTGTCTCCACCCCCAATTGGACTTGATATTTCTTGAATTGGACTTGGCAACCCTACTTGATGATGATGTTATCAGTGCAGGGCGTGGGGTGCCAGAAGTTATCCTGGCCTAAGGTGCCGGACAGTCTAGGGCCGGCCCTGGATGGCACGCAAATCTGGATCCCTACAAAATCAAAACTGCAAAGCTAAATCGATGTAATGGAGAGGCGTAACTGTCTAGAGAGTCAGAGAGCATGCCTGCGCAGATCTACATGGAAGTAAGTCCTATTTTGTTCGATAGGGTCTATATCCAGGAAAGTGTTCTTAGGTTTAGATGGGGGAGGTAATTATGAAATGAACGATGTTAAATTTTCAGCAGTGGGGTGTTGAAAAGAGCAAGTTTTTTTTGCGCTAATGGATCCAAAGTTTTACCAAATGAAAAAGAATTGTTGGCAGGTGGCTTTTTGTCAGCAGGATATAATGTTCCCTCTAAGCTGGGGAGTCTTGTGAGCAAAAATTCTGCTTTGTGAGGCACTGGCATTACAGTTGTGAGCGACTGCATCAATTAGTTCGCTCTGGGGCCATCCTTCTTGAGCAAAGACAAAAATGTGTGAGCCGGAGGCGGAAAAACTGTGAGCTAGCTCACACGAACTCAGCTTAGAGAGAACATTATGCGTCTCCGCAGCTGCCATTTTCTCCAGGAAAACCGATCGCTGTAGTCTGGAGATCTGTTTTAATTCCCGGAGATCTCCAGGCTGCACCAGGAGGCTGGCAACCCTAGCCTAGTGGCACCTCTGAGGTGAACTCAATTCATTCCAGAAGATGTTTTCATGACTCAGGGCTCACTTCATCTGAAGCGAGACGGGTACAGCCGCAACATATAGATTGCGAGTTACTGTTCAGCGTGGAAGGAATGCAAGAGGTAGAAGAGTTCCGTCTTGCCCTGCAGCCATTTCGGGTTCTAACACAGTCCTCTCCTCCCCTCCAGAGGAAGGTGCAGAGATTGGAAGGGCAGGCCCGTTTGACTCAGGAACAGATGGTCGGCGAGAGCCAGCGATTTGCCCAGGAGAAGGGAGAGGCCGTCAGGAGTCTCAATGCGGTAAGAATCTCCCCACCTTGCCAAGAGTCGGGAAAGAAACTCCGAGCACTGTTTCCCAACAACTTCTCTCATACCAACCTGATTTCCCACTGCATTCGGCAATAAAAACAGAATTCGGAACCTAGGACTGACTCTCTGTGTTTCCCAACCCCAGCCTACCAACCTGCAATCCCATTCGACAACAAAAACAGAATTCGAAACTTCTGTTACTAAATCGCGTTCTCTAGCTTGAGGAATTTTTTTTTTTTTAAGACAAACAAACCACAGAAATTCTGGCTTCTGCTTTTCCTGGGTGTTGCTGGGAAGATGAATTTTGAATGCATGCTTCCCACACAGTTGGGGAAGTCCTTTCTTCTGCCAGTTTCCAAAATCCAGGGTTCATTTTGTAGAAAAATAGGTGGCGGAGCTAATTAGCATAACTCATTAGCATATGCCACCACCAACAGCCCAAAGCAACCCGATGCAAGAGAGCCCCGGGTGAGCGAGGCCTGCTTGGGCTGGCTAGAGATACAGCCAGCCCAAGCAGGCCTTGCTCGCCTGGGGCTCAACGTGGTCACTTCCCCCCCAGTCAAGTATTCTGTATGTTATTTTTTTTAAAGCCATTCCTCACAGCTGCTGTGTGGCTGAGGGGAACTCAAATTGGGTCCAGAAAACTCAAACCCAACTCAACCTCTTAAAAACGCAAATGTGTTGTTTGGCCTTCAGCAACTCGCCCTGGTTTAGGGCAGAACCAGGCCTCAGATTCAGCAGGAGCTCACAGGAGCATAACTCCTGAACCTTTCTGACGGCCCCCCCTCTTCCTCCCCACCTACTTTGTCCATTGAATAGTAGGCGCAGCTGCATAACAATACCTAGATTAGGAGAGCTGCCAGCCAGCCAGCCACCAGGGGCTTTGCCACACCCCCAGCAGCCCTCATTAACCCCTGGAGAAGCCCAAACCATCCTTTCTCCACTTATGTGATTCTGGGTGGCTGGTGGCTTGGTGGCCTTTTGACTGTGGGGGGTGGGGCGGCAGCTCAGGAGATCCCCAGGTGAGTGAGGCCTGCTTGGGCTGGCTGGATCTCTAGCCAGCTCAAGGAGGCTTCACTCACCTGGGGCTTTCCTTTCTTGTGTTGGATTGGTTTTGGCTGGTGGGGGGGGGTGGCCCAAGAGAGCGCCTCACTCTCCCGGGGCTCTGCTTTCTTGTGTCGGGTTGCTTTTGGATGGTGGGGTGGCATATGTTAATACGTTATGCTAATGAGTTCCACCACCTATTTTCTACAAAACGACCCCTGGGCAGAACCATATAGCTATTTCCATGATACATTTTCTGATGCCACATAGTAGAGAAGGAAAACCAGAGTGCAGGGACTGGAGTCTCTTCACCTGTTCCCCTCACTATTTTTCCTGCAAGAAATTGCCTGTATCTTTCCCATTATGGCAGGTCAAAGAAACTGTGGGAAGGGACATTTCCAGCAGGAAAACTGCACAAGAGAAAGCATTAAAAAAACCCCTTTCCTCCCTGTGTTTATGTTTCTGCTCAAACTGCACCCTTAAACAAAGTCTGAAACAAAGTTAGCACAACAAAGTTTGCACAAAGGAGCTGGGGGGGGGGGGGCGGGCAGCATCTATTGCTATTTGGGAATCCGATGCAGGATGGGAAGTTTCATTAGAGAAGTCAGCTGGCTTCCAATATGCCTCCCCGCTTAATTGCCAATAAAGAGAGACCACGAAGGCGCCACAGGGTCTCTGAGGCACTCCAGGGAAACAGATGTCTAAACAAGACGTCTCTGGGCTGCAGTGCCCCGCTCTTTAGGCAAAGTGGGGTGAGGAGGCCCCTCCCGGCTTTCCCTAGCCAATATCCTGAGCGGGAGACGATTTGAGTTGTTTGCATGCAAGTGTTTTCGGTACGAGCCGGTTGGAGTCGGTACAAGGATGTGATCCACGCTGGCAAGAAGCAGGGCAGGTAGGGGTGACCTTTCCCAAAAGAAGGCGCAATTTTCAATCCAGGTTTTAGAAGGAGGCTCTTGTGTAATCTCTTTGCCTGTGCGCCATAGGAGAAAAACCGTCTAATGGATATGGGCCCAGAGTATTTGGAAGAGAGCGGGGGTGACTCTCCGGACAACCAGCAATCTCTCACTCAGGTGAGCACTTTTGGAGATTTCCTCCTTCATCACCGTCTCCCTGTCAATAAATCCATCAAGGCCAGGTCCCCTATTCCTGGGCTGGGCATTCTGGACGCCGGTGGGTTCACTGAACAGTCTAGCTGTATGCCACATTCAGGGCTGGCCCTGCCGCTAGGCAAACTAGGTGATTGCCTATGGCGCCGGCCTTCTGGGGGCACCGAATCGGGAGCCCACCATATGACTCGGTGACATTATCACTGCAGGGAGGGGTGCCAGAAGTTAGCCTTGCCTAGGGTGCAAGATAGTCTAGGGCCGGCCCTGGCCATGTTGGTAGGGTTGACAACTCCCGGTTGGGGAATTCCTGGAGATTTGGGGGTGGGACATGGGAAAGGAAAAGATGTTAGTGGGGTACGATCCAATAAAGGCCATCCTCCAAGGCAGCTGAGGAAATGACCTGTGTCCGGGGCTGTTGCGTGGGAGTAGGTCAAGTAGGACCTCCCCCGCTGCCCTCCGTCTCCCCATGCCCACTGCCATCTGCCACCCTGCGCCCGCGGTGCCCGCGGCACCGGCCGATGATGCTTGCGTGTGAGCACTCAGCCCGGTCTGACCCTCCCGTGCTTCGAAGGGAGCCAGCCGGGCCAAGCTGAGTGCTTGCACGCAAGCACGCGTAGCCCAATGATGTCACTTACGGCGACGTCATTGGGCTGCATGCACTTGGTGCCCGCAAGAAGAGACGGGGGGAGGGGAACAGGGCTCGGCCTAGGGGCACCGGAACCCCTAGCACCGGGCCTGCCTGTGTCATCTGGAGATCGGGTTTAGTTCTGGGAGGTCTCTAGGCCCATTTGAAGGCTGGCGACCCTATATACAAGGAATCCCAGTCCTTGATTTTCCCTCTTCATTGGTAAAGCTCCAGCACCTTGAACAGCTATGCAGCAGGCAGAAATCCAACAGGAGCAACTCTCTGCTGATCCAGGGAAAGCTGCAAATGTCAGTGTGTTTCATAGCTGTTTAGGACCAAGAAGCGGTGAAGGGGGCAATGGCTCTAATTGGGCCCTTTTGCAGCATTTCCACACCAGAAGGTTGAGAAGTGGCCCAGCAGAGGCGTGGAAACAGAGGGGCATTTGCCTCTGAAAATGTGGACCTGGACAATGTGACCAGGGTGGCAGTGCTGAATTTTAAACAAGCAAAAGTGTGGAATTTCCCAAATCGGTTGATTGATGGTGCACTACAAAGAAATAAGGCACTTAGAATAAAATATGCAAAAAAAACCCCCACCCTCAGCGAATGGTAAGTCCCTGGCCCAAGGAATTTACCAGCTAACGCAAACACATAAGTGTGTGTTTGTGAAGTTCCATATGCTCAGGCTTTGTTTTAAGTTGGGGCTGAAGAATAAAGAGAAGTAATTTGACTCCGGGTGGCTTCTTCCCATGTATGGTGGAGGCACTTTGGCAAATACAATGCAATGTAGTTTGCTCGGTGCGATGCATTTTTTTCTTTGTCACGGGGGAAAGTTCCCTGGCTACCCGGGATTTTCCTCTAGAAAAACTTTCCCATTTTCTGTAGCCAAACAGCAATGAAGTGGCTGGGAAGTCCCAGTGAGGGCCGAGGGGGGGGGGGGGGAAGGGGCGACCTTCAAAGCCTTTTTTTAAAAAAATATACATGATTATTTAAAAATCCAAGTTGTACATGGAAAGGAAAGGAAAGGAAAGGAAAGGAAAGGAAAGGAAAGGAAAGGAAAGGTCCCCTGTGCAAGCACCAGTCGTTTCCGACTTTGGGGTGACGTCGCATCATGACGTTTTCACGGCAGACTTTTTTTACGGGGTGGTTTGCCATTGCCTTCCCCAGTCATCTACGCTTTCCCCCCAGCAAGCTGGGGACTCATTTTACCGACCTCGGAAGGATGGAAGGCTGAGTTGACCTGGAGCCGGTTACCTGAATCCAGCTTCCGCCGGAATCGAACTCAGGTCGTGAGCAGAGAGTTCAAACCGCAGTACTGCAGCTTTACCACTCTGCGCCACGGGGCTGCAAGTTGCACATAGCCTTGTAAAATGAAGTTGCATTAAATAAATTGATTCAGCACATAACAAAATTCTACTGAGCCTAGAGAAGGTACAATACGGTATATGTAACCTTGTAGAATTTAAGATAAATAAAATCTACCCTGCCCAAATAAACAAAGAAATAAATATCCTGTTAAGAGTAAATTAACTGATGATTGGGCCAAAAGTATTGATTCTTAAGCTAAGTACAGGGCTTTTTAGTAGCAAGAACTCCTTTGTGTATTAGGCCACACACTCCTGATGTAGCCAATCTTTCAAGAACTTACAAGGCTGTTTGTACAGGGCCTACTGTTAGCTCTTGGAGGATTGGCTACATCAGGGGGGTGCGGCCTAATATGCAAAGGAGCTCCTGCGACCAAAAAAAGCCCTGAATAAGAATATGACCTTGCACCACCCCAAACTTTCTAAAGGACTTGCTTCTTTTCCAACATCTCAACCAAGTTTCTCTGCCCGTTTCAGGTTGGTTGTTTGTTAAAGCAAGGGTCTTCAGTGTGATGCCTGGGCCCTGGCACCCCCTGGCATCTTTCCTGGTGCCCACCTGCTGTTTTTTTAGAAAGTGGGTGAAGGCAGGTGGGCCTCTTGTACAGCAGAGCGTCTGATTAGCTCCTGGAGCAGGGCCAGTGTGTGGGAGTAGGCAAAGTAGGCAGTCGCCTAGGGCGCCACCTGGCCTAGGGGGCACCACTGGGCGCCCCCTCCCTGACGCATGACTCTGGCTTCTGCCCACTGTCACCTTGTCCTCTCCCATCACCAAGCTGCCCTCAACAAAGCCAAGCCACCCCCCTCTCCCCGATGTGTGACTTGGCCTCCCACCTCATCCTGTCCTGTCACCCTCCTTCCTAACATGGCCGGCAAGCACTTATTCTCACAATTTTATTATACATCACTTTTTTTTTTTGAAAAATTAAAAATCAGTAAATGAAAAATGCGAAAAGTTTCCAGTTTGGCGCTCTTCAAATTCCCTATATTTTTTAATAATGGGGGGAGGGCGCTAGTGGGTGATTCGCCTAGGACACCAGAAAGCCTAGCACCGGCCCTGTCCGGGAGATCTGATTGGCGGCACAGGTTAAAATAGCGTTGTTTCATCTGCAGCTGCCCCTACAATACTGGTCTTATTCTCGTATTGGTCTCCTTTCCTAGTACGTTTTTTGAGAATTACCCTGCTTTTCCCCTAGGCGCTTGGGCATCCTCCACATGTACGGTTCTACCTGCTTCGGCAGCTGTTCTATGGTTTGCCCACCACCCTGTATGAGAATTCCAGATGTGCCCACCAGCTCAAAAAGGTTGGGGACCCCTGTTCCAGAGCTAGCACCGCTAGCCACGTCCTTTGCTTAACAGCCCAAACTCTTTCAGGGTGTGGTGAACACAGCCGTCGCTAGGAATGGCCATGAACCAGCTCATGAACTGAAGTTCATGGCAAATTTTGGCTGGTTCATGGTTCACAAAGCAAAGTTCATGGTAGATCAACCAACATAAACTTTCCACAAACTTTCAAGCTATTTGTGGTAGTTTGTGAATGGATATAATTCCAGACACACAGTCTCTGCTCAAACAAAATGTTTATCAAACTGCAAAGCAACCGGGGTGGTGGTGGTGGTGGAATTCTCCAGTCTTGGAAATACTGTTGTCAGTTTCAAATTAGTCATGTCAGTTTCAATAGGGTCCTCCCCTTGCTTGCCTTTGTTTTTTTGCAAAGAGCTTGCAAAGTCTTGGATTTGTGACTCTGTGCTTTGAGATCTGTCCTTTTAAGCGTGCAATGCCAATGGCAGTGGGTTCTACTGGGCACTGGTACTGCTGGGTTTGCACTGGTACTGCTGGGAACTCTGTACGTTGTACTGGTTCTGCTGGGCTTGCAAAAATGTCCTCCGTTGCTGGGATTGTGACTGAGCTGACATTGCCACATTGGCATTGGGTTCTGCTGGGCACTAATACTTTGCACTGGTTCTGCTGGGCTTGCAACCTCCCCTTGGTTGGATTGTGATTCTGTGTTTGACATTGGTCCTGTTGAGCTGGCATTGCCACATGGACACTGGGCTCTGTTGGGCACTTTGTGATTAACTGGTACTGCTGGGCACTCTGTTCATTGCACTGGTTCTGCTAGGCTTGCCTGTGCCCCCCTGTATTGGATTGTGATTGAACTGGCATCGGCACTGGGTTCTGCTGGGCACTAGTACATTACACTGGTTGTACTGGGCTTGCAAAAATGACCCCTTTCAGTTTCTACTGTAGAGATTCTCTGGCTTGACCTTAGTCCTATTGGATTTTCACTTCCAGTGGCACTGGTACTGCTGGGCACATTGAACTAGTTTTGCTGGGCTTGCAAAAATGCCCCCCTTCAGTTTTTACTGCAAAGATTTTCTGGCTTGACCTTAGTCTATTGGGTTTTCACTTCAACAGTGGCACTGGTTCTGCTGGGCATACTGGACCGGTTCTTCTGGGCTTGCAAAAATGCCCCCTTTCAGTTTCAGCTGCAGAGATTTTCTGGCTTGACCTTAGTCCTGTTGGGTTTTCACTACCACAGTGGCACTGGTTCTGCTGGGCATATTGAACTGGTTTTGCAAAATGCTGGGCTTGCAAAATGCCTGCCACTTTCCATTTCTACTGCAAGATTTTCTGGAACTTTGATGCTGTTCTGCTGGGCTTCTATTGCTTTTGTCTTTCTGCTGTTCCCCCCACCATCCATTGGAAACAATAGAGGATGGGGACATCTTCTTTTTGGAGGCCATAACTCAGACCCCAAAAATCCAATCCTCACCAAAGCTGGAGGGCAGGCTTAAAGGAATCTGCTGAAGACCCCCTGTGAGTTTTGTGTCTCTAGCTTGCACAGGATCTGTTCCATACACTCCTGAACCTCCTGAACCTGTCAAAATGACCACCTGTCAGCTGTCACTTCCCTAGAAAGCCAGGACTATTTTGTAGTAGAAACTCCTTTGCATATTAGACTACACCCCACCCCACCCCCCATGTAGCCAATCCTCCAAGAGCTTACAGGGCTCTTAGTACATGACCTACTGTAAGCTCTTGGAGGATTGGCTACATCAGGGGGGGTGTAGCCTAATATGCAAAGGAGTTCCTGCTACAAAAAAAGTTCTCCAGAAAGTACTTTCCTGGAGGCACCTCCTTGTGGGGGGGGGGGGGCTGTAACTCAGACCCCATAAACCCAATCTTCACTAAACCTGGAGGGCAGGTAGAGAACAGTCAGCCAGAGATCCCCTGCAAATTTCTTGTCTCTAGCATGCTGGGTTGTGTGTGTGTTCTACCACTCTATGAACCTCTTTTCTGCCCATCCCTAGCTGTCACATTTTGTAAGTGATGGGACCTTTTTTGTCCTGGGGTTTTGAAAGTGACCATTCTGTATTTCAGAATGGCTACGTTTAAGCAGGGTACAGCAGTCAGTGGTGCAGGGGTGCCTATTGGCTAACACCAGTAAGATCACTAACACACCATCTCATCCATGCGCCCCATCTCAAGAGTGATTTTGCAAAAGTTTTAAAATGCTTTCTTTGGAAATGCGACAGATGAACAAACCCACATCCCTCACTCCAAAAAGTCAGACTGCCTGCCTGATGGATAGACACTGCACTGGCTGTTTTAGCATTTGACACCCTGGAACACGTTATGCAGCAGGGCTCACACCTCGGGTGAAGAGGGGCCGTGGCTTGGTGGCAGAGCGTCTGCTCGGCATGCAGAAGCTCCCAGGTTCATTCTCTGGCATCTCCAGTTGAAAGGATCAGGTCACAGGTGATGTGAGAGATGTCTGCCTGGGAGCCTGGAGAGCCGCTGTCCGTCTGAGTAGACAGGACTGATACTGATGGACCAACAGGCTGATTCAGTATAAGGCAGCGTTATTTACTTATTTTACTTATTTATCAGATTTATATCCCGCCCTCCCCCAACAGGCTCAGGGCGGCTAACAACAGTTTAAAAACATTAGCAATTTTAAAAAGGTAAAGGTCGTCCCCTGTGCAAGCACCAGTCGTTTCCGACTCTGGGGTGACGTTGCTTTCACAACATTTTCACAGCAGACTTTTTACGGGGTGGTTTGCCATTGCCTTCCCCAGTCATCTACACTTCCCCCCCAGCAAGCTGGGGACTCATTTTACCGACCTCGGAAGGATGGAAGGCTGAGTCAACCTGAGGCGGCTACCTGAACCAGCTTCCGCTGGGATCGAACTCAGGTCATGAGCAGAGGGTTCCGACTGCAGTACTGCAGCTTTACCACTCCGTGCCACGAGGCTCTTTAGCCATTTACAAACATATTCAAATTAAATACATAAAAACATTTCCATACATATTAAAAATCCAAGATGGCCAGCTTCTGATTTCCATTATAGGCGTTCAGTGAGATTGTCGGTGCTGAAGGTAATAGCCACCTCCCCCTAACCATTAAAGGCGAGCTTGAATAGTTTGGTCTTACAGGCCTTGCAGAACTGCGGCAGGTCCCGCAGGGCCTTGATGTGTTCGGGGAGGGCATTCCACAAAGTGGGGGCTATTACCGAGAACGCTCTGGCTCTAGTGCTGGTCAATCGCGCTTCTTCCGATCCGGGGATCTTAAGGAGATTTTGAGACCCTGAGCATAGTGCACTCTGGGGTGCATATGGGGAAAGGCGGTCCCTAAGGTAGACAGGTCCCAGGTCAAGCTTTATGTGTTCCTGAGTCCTCTGTGGCTGTTTTAAGAGGTGAGGGCAGGGCTTTTTTGGAAGAAAAAGCCCAGCAGGAACTCATTTGCATATTAGGCCACACACCCCTGATGCCACCATTGTTTCACATATGGAACTCATTTACATACTAGGCCACACCCCCTTGACACCAAGCCAGCCGGAAACTGCGTTCCTGTGCGTTCCTGCTCGGAGAAGCCGCACTGACACCCTGCCTGGCTGCTTTTGCCTTGAAGGCGAGAGCAGCCGAGTGGGGCACGTTCTCCTCCGAGCTGGCTTGGAGGAAAGCACATGCCGGTGTGCCATCCTGCTACTCTCAGCTAAGCGTGGTAGGGCGGGGGAAGGGGGTGCCCAGAGGCGCCTTGTAGGCGAGGTAGCACTCTAGGCGGCTGCCTGCCTCACGCACTGGCCCTGGGCTCAGTCTCAAATCAGTCCCCGGCATCTCCAAGTGAAAGATTCTCTGGATGACGGTGTAAGAGAAGCTGTCTGTCACCGTAGATGCCGCACCAAGAGTTTGACAACATCAGGAATGTTTACATTTTTTTAAAAAAAAACACCTTACCTCTGTCCTTTTCCTTTGCTGTTTTCCTTGCTAGCACCAACCAATCAAGAATGGATTTCATGTTTCTGGTACAGATAAGCAGTCTGTACCGTTGTCCTTCCGGCTGTGCTCCCGCATTGATGTGTCTGTGTCTCCCTGCAGCTCACTTTTACCCAAAAGACAGATCGGAAGGTCATTGTGTTGGGTTCCGACCAGTCTGACTCGTCCTCCTGTGTCTTCTCCGTCCGCAGCTCTGTCAAGGTCCGTCTTGTCCCCTTTGGTCCCTGTTTGATTGTAAATGTCTCTTCCTTTTGCCTGTACGGGTGCGATTCCCGCTCCCTTTTAGTTCTGTGTCGTCCTATTTCGCTGCAGAGAAATGAGGAAGGTGGGTCTGACATTGCTTTCCCCCTTTTTAGGGAGGCATAGGAAACACCCCAGTGAAAGGTGGGTGGAGCCAGGTGTTTTTTTGTAGCAGGAACTCCTTTGCATATTAGGCCACACACCCCTGATGTAGCCAATCCTCCAAGAGTTTATAGGGCTCTTCTTACAGGGCCTACTGTAAGTTCTTGGAGGACTGGCTATATCAGAGGAGTGTAGCCTAATATGCAAAGGAATTCCTGCTACAAAAAAAGTCCTGGGTGGAGCCACTGGATTCCTGAGGTGACCCTGTGTAGGGGCGTGCTGGGGACTGGCAACGTGGCAAAGCCCAGAGATTAAGGTTCCCATTTGCCCATTTATAGTGGGCGACCTGCAGCCAATTGCATTCGTTGCTTGAGGCTAGTTGAATTTGTTGCTCAGATTATTGGTGTGCTGAAAAGAGCCAGAGGGGTGCAATCATCCTGGGGAGACAAAATAAAAATAAGGACTTGGCTGCTTACCAAAAGCTCTGACCATAGAAGATTCCTAGACCAGGGGTGGCCAAACTTGCTTAAAGTAAGAGCCACATAGAATAAATGTCAAATGTTTGAGAGCTGGGAAGGAGGGAGGGAGGGAGGAAGGAAAGAAGGAAGGCAAATAGATGGGGAAGGGGGGAGAGAGGGAGAGGGGGAAAGAAAGCAACATTAAATGCATTCTCTAAGTTGCCAACTGGCTTGGAGAAGTGATTTAGAGAGAGAAATGCCTTTTCCAAGTTGGCCAACAAGATGGCGAGGGCTTCGAGAGCCACCACACAATATGCATGGAAGAGCCATATGTGGCTCCCATATTTGACCACCCCTGTCCTAGACTCTTACCATATTTTTTTTTCTGGCAATTGCTAGAACTACCCTTTTCACTTCCAGGTAGCTCTAGGAATAGCCACAAACTCTATGGTCAGAATTTCAGTAAATAGCCAAGACCTTATTTCTCTTTTTCGTTTTTCTCCTGGGACACTGTTCCGCCCAAAGAACCCTCCCACTGGTTGCCTAGCAACGCTACCAGAGATGGAGCAGTTAGGTTGCCCTTTGCTCAGTGGTCCATAAGCCGAAGCAAAGATAAGGAAAACGAAAGCAGAGGACTCTGAAGCAATCCGGGAATGTTCTTTCCCCGTGTCTGTTAAAGGAGTCTTAGAATTCTGTGAGTGTAGAGGATTCTGGGATGTTTGCTAGGGCAGTGGACTCCACAAGTCGGGACCTCCTGGTGAGTTGCAGAGCTCCACCTGCTGGGTGAATGAGTCACTGTTGCTTTGTGGGAGTATAAGCAAAGGGACAGGCATTGATAGCAAGGGAACTATCATTACCGCTTAATGTTCTTGGCTCCCCTGCTGAGCTGGAGCAGCAGGAGAAATAGGTAAGGTCAGTCAGTGGTGGCGGAGAGGATTTCCTTTTAGCCCAGACAGGTTCAAAATGTCTGCCTCATCCTCTGTTCACTGTTGGGAGCAGGGGTGGAATTCTAGCAGGAGCTCCTTTGCATATTAGGCCACACACCCTTGATGTAGCCAATCCTCCAAGAGCTTGCAAGGCTCTTTTTTTGTAAGCTCTTGGAGGATTGGCTACATCAGGGGTGTGTGGCCTAATATGCAAATGAGCCCCTGCTAGAATTCCACCCCTGGTTGGGACCGTGAAAACTTCATTTGACATGCTGTGTGCTTGGTAGTTGTGGTGTTTTTATTGTGCCCGTACCTTATTTTTTTTGTGTTGTTGGCATTTTGTTCTTTCTATCAGTGGAGCAAATAATTCAAATTCCATGCAAAGGAGAAGGGGGTAGTAACATTTGCATAAAAGAAACCGTCTAGCCCATGGGTGGCCAAACTAGCTCGGGAGCCACATGTGGCTCTTTCACATATATTGTATGGCTCTTGAAGCCCCCACTGCCCTGGCTTGGAGAAAATATTTTTCTCTTTAAATCACTTCTCCAAACCAAGCAGGCGAGCAGATTGGAGAATGCATTTAAAGTCACTTTCTTTCCACCTCTCCCCCCCCATCTGTTTGCCTTCCTTCCTTCCTTCCTTCCTTCCTTCCTTCCTTCCTTCCTTCCTTCCTTCCTTCCTTCCTTCCTTCCTTCCTTCCTTCCTTCCTTCCTTCCTTCCTTCCTTCCTTCCTTCCTTCCTTCCTTCCTTCCTTCCTTCCTTCCTTCCTCAAACATCTGTCATTTATTCTATGTGGCTCTTATATTAAGCAAGTTTGGCCAACCCTGGTCTAGCCTAACAAGATATACTCTAAATGTGGGGATTATTTATTTATTTATTTATTTCGATTTATATCCCACCCTATCCCACCGAAGCAGGCTCAGTGCGGACGCCGAGATCACATGATTTACTGGATAGCATAGTTTAACCGCTTTTTACAAAGGTGCAGTAAAACAAAAGATAAAAGAGACTATTAGAGCTCCTTGCAAAGGGCAAGGATCAAAGGTCACACGTTTGCACCAGACCTGATTCCCTCCCGGTTGCTTTTCTGCCCAGGGCTCAATCGGACTGCAGAGAACCGGGAGTCTGCCACGGAGGCGTGGGGATCGCCTCCCCACCAGGACGGCACAGCGCCCCATCTCACTCCACGGTATGGGCTATCTAGGATAGGGGAGGCGTGCCAGTTCTGGGTTGGGAAATTTCTGGAGATTTGGGAGTGGAGCCTGGGGGGCGCTGTGGCATTTGGGAAGGAGAGGGAGCTCCGTAAGAATGTGATGTCACAGAGCACTGGTATCAAATACATGGCCCGCGGGCCGGAAGCAGCCCATCCAGGGCTGTTATCTGGCCCACGAGCAACTGATTGCCGGATAACCAGGGCTTTTTTTGTAGCAGGAACTCTACCCTCCCCCAAATCCTCAGTGCCATACATTAAAATGGACTACGTTTCCCATAAACCTACTGCTTTTCATATCATGTAACTGTGGAACTCACTGACAATAGATGTTGTGATGGCTGCTTCCAGAAGTAGCTTTACAAAGGGGTGGCGGAGGGATTTGATGAAGACGGGGGGGCAGGGCTGTTGGGGACTATAAGATGAAGCTTGCATATGAGGCCGCACCCCCTTGATGTAGCCAATCCTCCTGGAGCTTACAGTAGGCCCTGTACTAAGAGCCCTGTAAGCTCTTGGAGGATTGGCTACATCAAGGGGGTGCGGCCTCATATGCAACTGAGTTCCTGCTGCAAAAAAAGCCCTGCAGATAACCAAGGAGGTTATGCATTATGTCTCTGTATACTGTCCAAATGCTAATGTGTATCAGGTGGTGGAAGCGGGAGGGTGAGCATCAGGGAGAAACTGTAAGGAAATAACAACGTAATGTGTTAACGTTTAAAGCATGTTTGTATTTTGAGTAAAAAAAAATAATACTGTTAATTGGGTTTGCCTGTGTCCTTGATCTCTGGTACCTAGGGATGCCAGCCTCCAGGTGGGACCTGAGGATACCCCAGAATTAGAGTTCTTCTCCAGACTACAGAGATCAGTTCCCCTGGAGAAAACGGATGCTTTGGAGGGTGGACTTTGTGGCATTGCACTCCACTAAGGTCCCTGGCCTCCCCAGGCTCCATCCCCAAATCTCTAGGAGTTTCCCAACCTGGATCTGCCAAAACCCCCCCAAAACATCTCCTGCCAGTGACCAAAGGGGACTGGCAACCCTAGACTACTGGCATGACATGTTATAGCACACAATGTCCAGCCTGACAAAGCGACATTAATGTCAGATCCAGCCCTTGTAACAAATGCGTTCGACACCGCTGCTAGAGCCTGCCTTCCAAAGCAGCAGTTCTCTCCAGGGGAACTGATCTCATAGTCTGCAAATCAGCTGAGAGAACTTCTGGCCTTATTAGGAAGTAAGGCTGCCAAGTTCCCAGGCCAGGTGGGGATTTCCCCGCCCCGGAGGTTCCCGACCCGCATTAGGCTGGCAGGCGGGATCCTCCCCTGATGTCACCGGCGTGATGACGTCACTTGCAGTGACGTCATCAAGCCAGAGACGTTGCGCACCGACCGCTCTAGGAGCTTCCAGGAAAACTCTGTGGTTTTCCAGGACACTCTAGCAATTTGGGAGGGGAACTCTATGGTACCTAGAGCGGAGGCTGCGGGGGACTTGGCAACCCTACAAGGAAGATGGCAGACTGAGGCAACAGGGAGCCTCGGCAGCTGAAGTGAGCGGTGTGGGAACTCTCAGGAGGTGTCCTTGCCTGGGCTGCTACTTAGAGATGCCATCGTGCTCCCCGACAATGATCACCTCTGGACCCATCCCCGCACACCACCCAGGCCCGAGCTGAACAACCTAGGAAAACAAATATGATTTGGCAAACTCCCTGGTGACTCAGGGTGACTAAGGCCTAGGGTTGCCAAGTCCAATTCAAGAAATATCTGGGGACCTTGGGGGTGGAGCCAGGAGACATTAGGGGTGGAGCCAGGAGCAAGGGTGTGACAAGCATAAATGAACTCCAAGGGAGTTCTGGCCATCACATTTAAAGGGACGGCACACCTTTTCAATTCCTTCCTTCCATAGGAAATAATGGATAGTCGCACCTTCTTTTGGGGCTCATACAATTGGACCCGCGGTCCAATCTTTTTGAAACTTGGGGGGTGTTTTGTGGAGAGGCACTATATGCTATACGGAAAATTTGGTGCCTCTACCCCAAAAAACAGCCCTCCCAGAGCCCCAGATACTCGCGGATCAATTCTCCATGATTTTCTATGGGAATAGATCTCCATAGGGAATAGAGTTCCCATCAGACATTTCCCTCCCCTCCCCCCGCTTTCTGATGACCCTGAAGCGGGGGGAGGGTCTCCAAACCGGGGGATCCTCTGCCCCCACCTGGGGATTGGCAACCCTACTAAGGCCCCTGGAACATCCTGGCTCTGCTGGAAGCCTTGCATTTGGCCTGCATTTCAGAATACTTCCCACAGTTTTGGAAGTAGGGTTGCCTTGCCAAGTCCCCTGTGGCCTCCAGCAACCCGCAAGTGACGTCATTGTGCCAGTGACGTTGCATGCCAGCCGCTCTAGGCATTTTCAGGAAAACTCTATGGTTTCCCCAGACGCTCTAGAAATTTGGGAGGGAAAACTTGGCAGCCTTATTTGGAAGGCTGGATTTCTGGGAGTTTTTGGATCCCAGTGGAGCCACTTTGAGAATGTTCTCAAGGGCGCTCATGTTTTTTCTTGTCTCTCTCCTGTCCCTCATTCCCAGGTGCCCTGGACCCCAGCATGCTAGCAGTGCAGCTCTCTGGAGGAGGCAATGGATCCTACTTGAGCAGCACAGGCCTGCAGTACTCACGTCTCAACAACCCCCTCTTCCAGCTGTTGGGTGGCCAAGGAGCCGTGGGCCAGCTGGGAGGGACCACGCAAGGAGCTTACAAGTGAGTCTGGGCCCTTCTCACAGCCTTTCCCCTGTGGATATCCATCTCCTAGGGTTCCGTTTTGGGTTGCCAAGTCCAATTCAAGAAATATATGGGGACTTTGGGGGTGGAGCCAGGAGACTTTGGGGGCAGAGCCAGGAGCAAGGGTTTGACAAGCGTAATTGAACTCCAAGGGAGTTCTGGCCATCACATTTAAAGGGACAGCACACCTTTTAAAATGCCTTCCTTCCATAGAAAATAATGAAGGATAGGGGCGCCTTCTTTTGGGGCTCATAGAATTGGACCCCTTGGTCCAATCCTTTTGAAACTTGGGAGGTATTTTGGGGAGAGGCACTAGATGCTATACTGAAAATTTGGTACCTCTCCCTCAAAAAACAGTCCCCCCAGAACCCCCGATACCCGCGGATCAATTCCCCATCATTCCCTATGGGAATCGTTCATGGAGGTGCATAATGGCTGTGGAGGCGGGGCTTCCCCTGCCGGCCAGCTGACTGGGGGAGGGGGGAAGCCTGTAAAACTGGGGGATCCCCCGCTGGGACCTGGGGATTGGGAAGCCTAGTTCCTTTTGCCTGGTGAACTCCAGGTAATTGCGGCCATTGCCCTCTGATGCTCACCTGACCAGTGGGGTGGAAACGGGGGCCAAAATGGGTGAGAGTCAGTGTTCCCTCTAAGCTGAGTTAGTGTGAGATAGCTCACAGTTTTTTTAGCCTCTGGCTCACACATTTTTTCTTAGCTCACGAAAAATGGCCCCAGAGCAAATTCATTTATGCAGTAGCTCCCAGTTTTAATGCTATTAACTCACAAAGTAGAATTTCTGCTCACAAGACTCCACGGCTTAGAGGGAGCATTGGTGGGGCTGCCATCTTCCTGGAGAGAAAAATTTTAAAAAAAGAAAAAGAAGGCCTCGTCCGCTTACATGAAGTTCTCACCATAGAGTTTCTGGCAATTCCCAGAGTTACCCATGGGACTTCTGGGTTGCGCTAGGAATCACCAGGAACTCTATGGTCAGAACTTCCTATAAGTAGATGAGGCCTTTTTCATTTTAATCCTGGGACACTGCTTCCCCCATCTCGCCAAACAGTGCATCTCTCTATTGGCATCTTGAAGATCTTCAGCCGGTCAAATGTACCTTCAGATTCTCAATCGCACAAGACTCATAGGTGAGGACTTGGAATTGACCCTGTCCATCACTGGTTGAAGTCCTCACTGGGCAGTTTCCTTGTCCTGAGAACAGGGGGGAAGCCATTTTATGATTTTCAAACAGCCACAGGTTTCTCTGAGACTCCTTCAGGTTGTGAAAAGCGGGGTATAGAAAGCAACTTCTTCTTCCAATCAGAACTTCTTTCTTTACTCTTATAGTAACTCTTCAACAAAAGTTAAGTATGACCTCACTCCCTCACGTTTTGTGGTCGCCTTCAGGTCCACTCGGGCAGCCATTTTGTGGTTGCACCCACTACCCTGCCGCAGAATTACAAAGGTTCAAAAAGGCTCGTGAGCCCAGGAGTAGGATTTGATAGACCTGGGTTCGAATCCTTACTCTGCTGTGAAAGTTCGCCAGGTGGCCGTGGGCCTGTCCTTCTCTCTCAGCCTAACCTACCTTGTAGGGTTGTTGTGAAGATAAACCGGAGGAAAGGGGGGGGGGATTAAAGCAGGGTATAAATACGGCGATGGAGCAGCACTGCTCGGGATCTTTGCATTAGTGCCGTTTTCTTGGTCTGATTGGCTCCTAGTCTAAGTTGCTATTACTGGAACTTAAGTAGTTTTGACTAATAGAAACAGGGGGAGGAGATTTGGCTTGGGGCAAAAGGAGCACGGGGCGAAGGGCTAGACGCCCCCCCCCCCCCCCGCAGCGCTGCTTCTCTGATCAAAGTCCGACTGCGCCACAGATGCGTTTCCCCCCCTTTTAAGTTTGGAAAGCCTGTTTTGCCCCCCCCTGCGGCCTCATCCCCCCTTCCAGTTCCCTAGAATTTCCAGCCAGTTCTGATGCTAACCAGATGCGTCTCTCTCTCTCTCTTCAGCCTGGGAAATAGCGTCACCACGCTGGCTGAGATGGAAAGGAAGGTGCGGGAAGCCATGGCAGAGCGGGAACGGCTACTGCAGGAAAGGGTGAGGAGCAGAGAGAAGGGATCTGAGACCTTCCCCTTTTTTTAGAATCGTGGGTGACACTCCGGGGGGGGGGGGTTCTGAGAATTTTTCCCGCCTCAACCCGCAAAGTGTTAGCACTTAAGAAGAACCATAAGGTCAGCTCAGGTCAATTATTTTTGCCGTTCTCTCTCTGAAGAAGACCAGACCTCTGTTCAGTGTGCATCCCAGCACTCCAATAAACAGTCTGAGAACGTGCAAGCTGCCATTCTGCGTTTCCCAGCCAATAGTCCCCAACAAACCTTGTCCCCCATGTGTTCATCAAATCTCTCCGCTTGCCCATTTTTAAAGCTATTTCTGGCAGTAGCCATCACAACATCTTGTGTCAGTGAGTTCCACAGCTACATTAGATGAAAAAACCAGCAGGTTTATGGGAAATATAGTCCATTTTAATGTGTGAGACTGACTTGGGGGAGGGGAGAGGGATTCTCCCCCTCCTTATTCACCCTCTTCACATTGATTGTGATCTTATCAACCTCTCTCCCTCCGCACTTAGAGTTGCCAGCTCTGGGTAGGGAAATACCTGGAGATTTTGGGGGTGGACCTTGGGGAGGGTGAGGTTTGGGGAGGAGCGGGACCTTATCAGGGTACAATGCCATAGAGTCCGCTTTCAAGAGAAGCTGTTTTCTCCACAGGAACTGATTTCTGTCATCTGGAGATCAATTGTAATAGCAGGAGATGTCCAGGCCCCACCCGGTGGTTGGCAACCCACCCCCACCCCTGGCCACTAAAATGCTTCCAGGCTAAAAATGAGAAGCTGGGAGATGTTTATCTTTGCATTTTTATATGTGCATGTGTGCATGTCACTCTCTTACCTGGGCTTGGAGCGATAGCGAGTTAACATTATTATTGTATCTTTTCATGAGCATGTGTAATTGTGTGCACACCTGGAAGTCATGGCAGCCTCTGGTGACCGACCCCTCCTGGGGGCCTGGAGGATATACGAGAGGTGGCCAGGGGTGGAATTCTAGCATGAGCTCCTTTGCATTTTAGGCCCAACCCCCCCAATGTAGCCAATCCTTCAAGAGCTTACAAGGCTCTTTTTTGTAAGCTCCAAGAGGATTGGCTACATCAGGGGTGTGTGGCCTAATAGGCAAAAGTGTTCCTGCTAGAATTTCACCCCTGGAGGTGGCTGAATAATCCTGCCGCTGTCTCCCAGCCCTGGTATTCCAGAGAGGTCTCCTATCCAAGCACTTGCCAGAGTCAACCCTGCTTAGCTTCCAAGATTTGATGAGATCGGGCTTGCCTGGGCGGAGATTTACAAATGGATCTCTTGACTGCCTTTTTTATTAGAAAACTGCAGCTACTGATGACCTTGATTTGAATGGGGGAGGGGACAGGGTCGCTCCTTGCATATTCATGGCCTCAAATGTCCTGGCTCCTAGCGGATGTTTATGCTATTGCAGAAAACCTACAAGGTATCTGTCTGTTTCGCAGTGTGGAGTGGATAGATGCCCCCTCCCCAAGTTGCATCTGAAGAAGTGAGTTCTGGTCGTTTTGTAGAAAAATAGGTGGTGGAGCTCATTATTAGCATATGCCACCCCCCACCAGCCAAAAGCAACATGACACAAGAAGGGAGAGCCCTGGGCGAGTGAGGCCTGCTTGGGCTGGCTAAAGATCTAGCCAGCCCAAGCAGGCCTCACTTGCCTGGGGCTCTCCTGCTTCCCCCCCACCCCCAGTCAGATCACCAGCAAGCCACCCCCCACCCAAAATCACATCAGAAGTGGAGAAAGGGTGATGCAGTCTTCTCCAGGGGCTAATGAGTGGTGCTGGGGGCGTGGCAAAGCCCCTGGTGGCTGGCTGGCTGCCCGCTCTCCTCCAGAGATTGTTATGCAGCTGCACCTACTATTCAATGGACAAGGTAGGCGGGAGGAGGAGGAGGGGGAACCCTCAGAAAGGTTCAGGAGCTGGGCTCCTGTGAACTGCTGAATTCAAGCCCTGTTTATTAGTCCTTAAGGGGCCACTGGACTTCTGTTTTGTTTCACCCCAACAGCCTGTCAAAATCTGGCCCTTCACAGCAGCCATTTAGGAACGGTCACCACTAGGAGGAGCTCTTCACAGCTCTCCAATCCAGCCTCGGACTCTCACCTCTGCAGATCTTTTGAAAGTTATTTCAGTGTGTGTTTGACATTTTATGTCTTTTGAAATAGCTTGGAAGGCCATTTTCATTACTGTAGTTGTGTATCCGGAGCTGCCAGGCTTACTTCAGAAAAAAACGGTTTTTCTCTTATCGTTGAGAGCAGACGTGTGTAGAGTGCCTGGGTTGCGGGAGATCCAGGTTCGAATCCTTACTCTGCCAACGGAAGCTCACGAAATGACCTTCAGCCAGTCACTCCCCCTCAAACTCCCCTGCCTCGGGGGGTTATTGTTGCGAAGATAAACTGAAGCAAGAGAAAACATCATGCACTGCTTTGGTTCTCCCCGGCGGAGGGAAGCGGGCCTATAATTATCTAAAATAAATCTTAAAAGGACGTTAAATGTACCTTTCCCTTTAAATGACTAAGATTTCCTCCTTTGCTGTGAATAGACAGAACTCAGGAGTTCTACCCACGTGTCTCTTTCCTGTAAACTCCCAAATTTCATCATACAAAATCCAGGAATCCCTCAGTCACCAGCACCCCCCCGCTGCTTTTTGTGTCAGAGACAGACACCATTCCAGGAACAGAACCCCAGCATCCTTCCCCCTCCCCCCCCCACCACACTTCTAACCTTGAGTAACCTTTCTCATCTGCCTTTCACATGGCTTCCAGAACAAGGAAGTTGAAAGTTTCACTTTGTCAGCTTGCCCGTCTGTGCATGTCTGTGAAGGATTGGGTGGCAGAGATCTAAACCAGGCCAGGAAACTGAAGGGTGGAGATTGTCTTCCCCCTCTGGCCCTGCTATGTCCTGTCTTGCCCCTGTGCTCTTCGCTTACGGCTGTTTCCCCCCAGGAAGCCAAGAGAGCCGCCGAGGAGGCCAGACGCATGGAGCTGCCCACGTCGACCAAGGTAAGGCGGCTTGTGGATTGGGTCTGCTGTCAGGATAGAATTAAACTCGGCGGTTGCTTTTTGTCCATCCTTTTGAACAAGGGAGCCTGAGCCGGGTTAGCTTTGCCAGGACCTCTCTCTCTTTCTCTCTGTAGGGGGGCAGCGCTGAGGTTTACCTGTGTTTACATGTTTAGTAAGAAATCATCCCGTAAAAAGTCTGCCGTGGAAACGGTCGGAAACGGCTGGTGCTTGCACGGGGGACTGCCTTTACCTTTTTAAAGAAAGGAACCAACCTGAGCACAGAATGATAGAATCACAGAGTTGGATCTTCAGGGTCATCTAGTCAAACCTGAATTTTCCTATAGTAGTCGGGTTAGAACTGATAGAAGGAAGTCCTTCTTCACCCAAAGGATGATTAACTCATGGCATTCACTGCCACAGGAGGTGGTGGCGGCTGCAAGCATAGACAGCTTCAAGAGGGGACTGGATAAGCACATGGAGCAGAGGTCCATCAGTGACTGTTAGCTACAGCTTATCGTTGGGACTCTCTGTCTGGGGCAGCGATGCTCTGTATTCTTGGTGCTTGGGGGGACACAGTGGGAGGGTTTCTAGTGTCCTGGCCCCACTAGTGGACCTCCTGATGGCAACTTGGGGGTTTTTTGGCCACTGTGTGACACAGAGTGTTAGACTGGATGGGCCATTGGCCTGATCCAACATGGCTTCTCTTATGTTCTAATCCCCTGCACAAAGCAGGAAACCCACAAGTACCTCCCCCCACCCATACACTCCAATGACATGCTCCATGCTCAGAAGATGGCAAAAAACAACAACACCCCACCCTATAAGATTCCTGGAAACTGGCCTGGAGAAAAATTTGCTCCCTGACCCCAAAGTGGCAATCAGCATTTCCCTGGGAGTGTAAGAAAGGGCCATGAGAACTAAGCACTGATGCAACCCTTCCTGCCCTCCATCTCATGATTGACCCAAGTTCACAGGATCAGCATTGCTGTCAGACGGCCATCTAGCCTCTGCTTAAAAACCTCCAAAGGAGGAGAGCCCACCACCTCCCCAGGAAGCCTGTTCCACTGAGGAACTGCCCTGTTGGGAAGTTCTTCCTAACATTCAGTCAAAAACTAATTTCAACCCGTTGGTTCTGGTCTGCCCTTCTGGGGCAACAGAAAACAACTCTGTACCATCCTCTACAGGACAGCCCTTCAAGTACTTGAAGATGGCGATCATATCACCTCTCAGTCATCTCCTCTCCATGCTAAACATACCCAACTCCTTCAGCATATGTGGAGTGCATTTCCAATATTGCGAGTAGTTCAAGAAAGGCCCCTTGGATAGCACCTTACAAGCTGACAAGATATTCAGAGTTTGAGTTTTCAGTAGTCAAAACTCCCTTCTTCTGATGCAAAGTGAGCTTGGACTCTCAAAAAACCATACCCAGGAAATCTCACCAGTCTCTAAAGTGCCATATTTATAGTGCTTTCTGTAGACCAGGGCTTTTTTTGCTAGCAGGAACTCCTTTGCATATTAGGCCACGCCTCACAATGTAGCCAATCCTCCAAGAGCTTACAGGGCTCTTCTTATAGGGCCTACTGCAAGCTCCAGGTGGATTGGCTACATCAGGGGTGTGTGGCCTAATATGCAAAGGAGTTCCTGCTACAAAAAAAAGCCCTGCTGATCACCATTTGGGAGTATGTTGCCAGCTACCCTCTGAAACTCTTTTGGATGGGTGTGTATCTTTGCCCTAATCTGAAACTGGTAAATGTGTTGGGAATCTTGGCGTGAGAATTGGAATCCATCATACAAGAGCATACAGTTGATGCTGACCTCTATCTGCCCCGGGCAGGGTTCCCAAGCAGCGGATAACATCTCCACACCCAAGATGACAGTGTCCTAGATGGGAGTTCTCGTACTACCTCTCCCGATTTTTTTTTAATAAACTATTTTTGTTTATATTATTATTTTCAATCATAAAAATAAGAAAAAAATCATAAAAATAAAAATCATAAAAATAAAAAAAACCCCATAAAATCAAGATTTACAAAGTGCAAACATAAAAATAATTATAATTATAACAGTTGATCAGTACCATGGGCATTATATTATATTAAATTACACTGAAAATGCCGCAAGCCAAAAGAAATCAAGCCAGTGTGTTGCAGGAATAAAGCGAATAGAATTAAAGCCACCAGCTGGTTTTTATAAAATGAAAGTGTTGATGTCCTTGTGTGCTGCTCCCCTGTAGATTCCCGACCCCGTGGAGATCCGGGAGCTGAAGCCAGCTGCGTTCGACCTGCGCAAACACCTGGAGGCATCGGGGCATAGTGTGGATACCTGCCCGCAGGTGCGGGTAACCAGCAAGGCCTGCAAAGGTTACCTGGTCAAGATGGGTGGCAGGATCAAGACCTGGAAAAAGCGCTGGTTCACCTTTGACCGCCAGAAGCGTGTCCTGGCATACTATGCAGGTGAGAGAGAGAAAGTGCATCGTCTATCCAGAGTGTGCTGGATGACGTGAGGTGCCTCAGATCACACAACAACTCGAAAGGGGCAATTTGATCAAACGAATGGAGAAAGAGAAACTTTCTTGAGCTATTTCCTTTGATGTCAAACAAGAAACACAATCCACGAAATTAATTTTTTGTGGATTTTGTTTCTTGTTTCTGTATTTTACATGGGCCAAATGTTTAAATGCATTTGTCCTGTCCGTATTCCAGTCTTGCCAGTTGCACACGCCTTAGTAACACCCAGGCTTGACTACTGGAACACAGTCTGAGCGGGGCTGCTCTTGAAGACTACAGCTGGTGCAAAATGCAGCTGAAACCACTTTTTACTGCTGTATGCCATTGCAATTGTATTAAGCCAGTGTTATATTACACACACTGGCTTTCAGTTCATTGGATTTAGACTGTGGTGGGTGAGGAGGATGGCTTCTCTTATTTATAATTGTAATGATTTTCAGTTGTTTCCTAAATATGTACTATGAACTGCCTCATGGATTGGATTGAGTTGGAAAGAAAAATGCTAAATAAATCAAACCAGTCAGGATATCAGTAATTCCCCAGTGAGAATTTGAACCTGGCTGTCTACAAACTAGATAACCGGAGTGGTAAAGTGAATAGAATCAGGGACTAGGACCCTGAGTAACCTGAGTTCAAATCCCCACTTCTCCCATGGCAGCTTGCTGGGTGACCTTGAGCCCGTCACAAACTTTCAGCTTGGCCTACCTCACAGGGGGATTGTGGGAAAATGGAGGTGGGGAGAATGATATTCTAAGCCACTTTGAGTCCAAACTGCAAGGACAAAAGTGGGATATAAATAAAATATACCCAGGACTTTTATTTTTTTGTAGCAGGAACTCCTTTGCATACTAGGCCACCCACCCCTGATGTAGCCAATCCTCCAAGAGCTTACAAGGCTCTTTGTCTGGAGCCTACTGTAAGCTCCAGGAGGATTGGCTACATCAGGAGGGTATGGCCTAATATGCAAAGGAGTTTCTGCTGCAAAAAAAGCCCTGCCTATACCACACTTGTGCCTCCATGATCCTGTCATCTCCATGATCATGGCAAATCTGTACAAGGGGCTAAAAACAAAATTCCTGAATCAAGGAGAACTTGCCTATGTGAAGCAAATGGAGCACGACCGAGTAACTAATTCTGGCAGCCAATCATTGTCTTGACTTCCGGGGAACTATTTCGGTTACCAGTCCAGTTTCTGCGATTTCTCTCAGCATTGATCACACACAGTTAAGCTCCCCTCAATGCACAGTGTGCACTCCTAGAAATGTGTGCATCTTTTCTTCAAAATGAGAACTCTGGGCTGAATCCTGTCCCTCTACCACCATTCAGAGGGGTTTTCTGAATTTTTGCGCAACCGCAGTCCAGTGTTCCCTCTAAGCTGCAGAGCCTGGTGAGCAAAAATTCTACTTTGTGAGCTAGTGGCATTAAAGTTGTGAGCTACTGCATCAATTAGTGTGCTCTGAGGCCATTTTTCCTGAGCAAAGACAAAAATGTGTGAGCTGGAGGCTTAAAATCTGTGAGCTAGCTCCTGCTAAATCAGCTTAGAGGGGACACTGCCATAGTCTAAACGTAGCCCCTCTTTGCATTTGACATATCTTCTACTGAATCAGACCCTTGGTCCATCAAAGTCAGTATTGTCTTCTCAGACTGGCAGCGGCTCTCCAGGGTCTCAAACTGAGGTTTTTCACACCTCTTCGCCTGGACCCTTTTTTGGAGATGCCGGGGATTGAACCTGGGACCTTCTGCTTACCAAGCAGATGCTCTACCACTGAGCCACCATCCCATACATGTTTTTAGGCAAGCTGAACCTCAGGTGGAGTGTTTGTGTTTGGGATCAGAGCTGCGCACCCAAGACGCTCATCTGTCTCCCTCTTTTCTGCATCCCCCCCACCCTTTCTACATCCTTCGACTTCCACCATTAATGCAGATTCCTGTCTCTCTCATTTCAGACAAAGAAGAGACCAAGCTCAAAGGTGTGATTTACTTCCAAGCTATTGAAGAGGTCTATTACGATCATCTCCGCAGTGCCTTCAAGGTATCGAGGAAGCTTCTTTTCTCCCCTGCAGTTCTTCTCTCAGTGATGTGGATGGGGTATCCCCCCTCCCCATAGTTCTCTGATGCCACTTCTTTCCCTAAGCACAATCCTCTTCCCCGTTGCTCAGCTGTTTCATCCTTTCTTGTGCAGCTCCTTTAAGTTCAAAGGGACTGCATAAGAAAGCACAAAAAGCCCCATTGATGGACCTCCTGATGGTGCCTGGTTTTTTTGGGCTACTGTGTGACACAGAGTGTTGGACTGGAAGGGCCATTGGCCTGATCCAACATGGGTTTCCCTTATGTTCTTATGTGACACAGAGTGTTGGACTGCAAGGGCCATTGGCCTGATCCAACATGGGTTTCCCTTATGTTCTTATGTAACACAGAGTGTTGGATTGGAAGGGCCATTGGCCTGATCCATCATGGGTTTCCCTTATGTTCTTATGTAACACAGAGTGTTGGACTGGAAGGGCCATTGGCCTGATCCATCATGGGTTTCCCTTATGTTCTTATGTAACACAGAGTGTTGGACTGGAAGGGCCATTGGCCTGATCCATCATGGGTTTCCCTTATGTTCTTATGTGACACAGAGTGTTGGACTGGATGGGCCATTGGCCTGATCCATCATGGGTTTCCCTTATGTTCTTATGTGACACAGAGTGTTGGACTGGAAGGGCCATTGGCCTGATCCAACATGGGTTTCCCTTATGTTCTTATGTGACACAGAGTGTTGGACTGGATGGGCCACTGGCCTGATCCAACATGGCTTCTCTTATGTTCTTATGTGACACAGAGTGTTGGACTGGAAGGGCCATTGGCCTGATCCATCATGGGTTTCCCTTATGTTCTTATGTGACATAGAGTGTTGGACTGGATGGGCCATTGGCCTGATCCATCATGGGTTTCCCTTATGTTCTTATGTAACACAGAGTGTTGGACTGGAAGGGCCATTGGCCTGATCCATCATGGGTTTCCCTTATGTTCTTATGTAACACAGAGTGTTGGACTGGAAGGGCCATTGGCCTGATCCATCATGGGTTTCCCTTATGTTCTTATGTGACACAGAGTGTTGGACTGGATGGGCCATTGGCCTGATCCATCATGGGTTTCCCTTATGTTCTTATGTGACACAGAGTGTTGGACTGGAAGGGCCATTGGCCTGATCCAACATGGGTTTCCCTTATGTTCTTATGTGACACAGAGTGTTGGACTGGATGGGCCACTGGCCTGATCCAACATGGGTTTCCCTTATGTTCTTATGTGACATAGAGTGTTGGACTGGATGGGCCATTGGCCTGATCCAACATGGGTTTCTCTTATGTTCTTATGTGACATAGAGTGTTGGACTGGATGGGCCATTGGCCTGATCCAACATGGGTTTCCCTTATGTTCTTATGTGACATAGAGTGTTGGACTGGATGGGCCACTGGCCTGATCCAACATGGGTTTCTCTTATGTTCTTATGTGACACAGAGTGTTGGACTGGATGGGCCACTGGCCTGATCCAACATGGGTTTCTCTTATGTTCTTATGTGACATAGAGTGTTGGACTGGATGGGCCATTGGCCTGATCCAACATGGGTTTCCCTTATGTTCTTATGTGACATAGAGTGTTGGACTGGATGGGCCATTGGCCTGATCCAACATGGGTTTCTCTTATGTTCTTATGTGACATAGAGTGTTGGACTGGATGGGCCATTGGCCTGATCCAACATGGGTTTCCCTTATGTTCTTATGTGACACAGAGTGTTGGACTGGAGGGGCCACTGGCCTGATGCAACAGGGCTTCTCTTATGTTCTTATGTGACACAGAGTGTTGGACTGGATGGGCCACTGGCCTGATCCAACATGGCTTCTCTTATGTTCTTATGTGACACAGAGTGTTGGACTGGAAGGGCCATTGGCCTGATCCATCATGGGTTTCCCTTATGTTCTTATGTGACATAGAGTGTTGGACTGGATGGGCCATTGGCCTGATCCATCATGGGTTTCCCTTATGTTCTTATGTGACACAGAGTGTTGGACTGGAAGGGCCATTGGCCTGATCCATCATGGGTTTCCCTTATGTTCTTATGTGTCATAGAGTGTTGGACTGGAAGGGCCATTGGCCTGATCCATCATGGGTTTCCCTTATGTTCTTATGTAACACAGAGTGTTGGACTGGAAGGGCCATTGGCCTGATCCATCATGGGTTTCCCTTATGTTCTTATGTGACACAGAGTGTTGGACTGGATGGGCCATTGGCCTGATCCATCATGGGTTTCCCTTATGTTCTTATGTGACACAGAGTGTTGGACTGGAAGGGCCATTGGCCTGATCCAACATGGGTTTCCCTTATGTTCTTATGTGACACAGAGTGTTGGACTGGATGGGCCACTGGCCTGATCCAACATGGGTTTCTCTTATGTTCTTATGTGACATAGAGTGTTGGACTGGATGGGCCATTGGCCTGATCCAACATGGGTTTCCCTTATGTTCTTATGTGACATAGAGTGTTGGACTGGATGGGCCATTGGCCTGATCCAACATGGGTTTCTCTTATGTTCTTATGTGACATAGAGTGTTGGACTGGATGGGCCATTGGCCTGATCCAACATGGGTTTCCCTTATGTTCTTATGTGACATAGAGTGTTGGACTGGATGGGCCACTGGCCTGATCCAACATGGGTTTCTCTTATGTTCTTATGTGACACAGAGTGTTGGACTGGATGGGCCATTGGCCTGATCCAACATGGGTTTCCCTTATGTTCTTATGTGACATAGAGTGTTGGACTGGATGGGCCATTGGCCTGATCCAACATGGGTTTCCCTTATGTTCTTATGTGACACAGAGTGTTGGACTGGAGGGGCCACTGGCCTGATGCAACAGGGCTTCTCTTATGTTCTTATGTGACACAGAGTGTTGGACTGGATGGGCCACTGGCCTGATCCAACATGGCTTCTCTTATGTTCTTATGTGACACAGAGTGTTGGACTGGAAGGGCCATTGGCCTGATCCATCATGGGTTTCCCTTATGTTCTTATGTGACATAGAGTGTTGGACTGGATGGGCCATTGGCCTGATCCATCATGGGTTTCCCTTATGTTCTTATGTGACACAGAGTGTTGGACTGGAAGGGCCATTGGCCTGATCCATCATGGGTTTCCCTTATGTTCTTATGTGACATAGAGTGTTGGACTGGAAGGGCCATTGGCCTGATCCATCATGGGTTTCCCTTATGTTCTTATGTAACACAGAGTGTTGGACTGGAAGGGCCATTGGCCTGATCCATCATGGGTTTCCCTTATGTTCTTATGTGACACAGAGTGTTGGACTGGATGGGCCATTGGCCTGATCCATCATGGGTTTCCCTTATGTTCTTATGTGACACAGAGTGTTGGACTGGAAGGGCCATTGGCCTGATCCAACATGGGTTTCCCTTATGTTCTTATGTGACACAGAGTGTTGGACTGGATGGGCCACTGGCCTGATCCAACATGGGTTTCTCTTATGTTCTTATGTGACATAGAGTGTTGGACTGGATGGGCCATTGGCCTGATCCAACATGGGTTTCCCTTATGTTCTTATGTGACATAGAGTGTTGGACTGGATGGGCCATTGGCCTGATCCAACATGGGTTTCTCTTATGTTCTTATGTGACATAGAGTGTTGGACTGGATGGGCCATTGGCCTGATCCAACATGGGTTTCCCTTATGTTCTTATGTGACATAGAGTGTTGGACTGGATGGGCCACTGGCCTGATCCAACATGGGTTTCTCTTATGTTCTTATGTGACACAGAGTGTTGGACTGGATGGGCCATTGGCCTGATCCAACATGGGTTTCCCTTATGTTCTTATGTGACATAGAGTGTTGGACTGGATGGGCCATTGGCCTGATCCAACATGGGTTTCTCTTATGTTCTTATGTGACATAGAGTGTTGGACTGGATGGGCCATTGGCCTGATCCAACATGGGTTTCCCTTATGTTCTTATGTGACACAGAGTGTTGGACTGGAGGGGCCACTGGCCTGATCCAACAGGGCTTCTCTTATGTTCTTATGTGACACAGAGTGTTGGACTGGATGGGCCACTGGCCTGATCCAACATGGGTTTCTCTTATGTTCTTATGTGACACAGAGTGTTGGACTGGAAGGGCCATTGGCCTGATCCATCATGGGTTTCCCTTATGTTCTTATGCCTGCTCCCTGCCGCTCAGCTGTTTTTTCGTGTGTGTTTTCTGCAAACCCCACTCAGAGGAACTGCAGTTCCTTTAATTGGTGTCGGAAGGCCACGAACTGGTTCGGTTAAAGAATGAACCTCCTGATTCAGTTTTGTGGTTCGTCCACGGACCACGAACAGATACAAACCATATTTTTCCAGTTCTTGCCCATCTCTACTGCTGAACCCAAGGCCTGTCCTGCCCTGCTGGGCAGTTTGTTTCTGGGTTGCCTGCCACACCACAAATACACAATTCAACCATCATGTAGCTCTTAGAACAGAAGCAAAATAACCTCTTACATTGACTTGAACCTTTTTAACTGCGCTCTGACTGCAATAGATAAGTATTTTGCCACTGATAATATCAGAGGTGGAATTCTAGCAGGAGCTCCTTTGCGTATTACACCCCTGATGTAGCTAATCCTCCAGGAGCTTACAAGGCTCTTTTTTGTGGAATTCTAGCAGTTCCTTTGCATATTAGGCCACACCTCCCTGATGTAGCCAATCCTCCAAGAGCTTACAAGGCTCTTTTTTTGTAAGCTCTTGGAGGATTGGCTATATCAGGGGTGTATGGCCTAATATGCATAGGAGCTCCTGCTAGAATTCCACATATTGGATAATATAATCTTACCTTTGTAACAAAACAAAAAAAATTGTGGAACCACGTGTTTGGATGATCACCTAGAAAATGTAAAAATCCAGGCAAATAAAATTGAGGTCTGAAATAAATACTGCAAGATGGTTTAGGTGTGAAACAGCTGCTTTTTTTGCATTTCATCCTTGTTACTTCTTTGCTTCCTTTCACCAGAGCCCCAACCCCAAGCTGACCTTCTGCGTCAAGACATATGACCGTCTCTTCTGTATGGTGGCACCCAGTCCCGAGGCCATGCGCATATGGATAGACGCGATCGTTACGGCAGCAGAGGAGAATGCTCGCTACTAATGGACGCGATCTTCCCAGGACTCGACTCTGCACATTTGACCTCTGCACTTTGACCTCCAGTCCCAAGGTGCTTCCTGGTGTGACTTGTGACTCCTCCCCAAAGGGGAGTTTGACAGCACAGTAGCCAGTGGGAAAGGCTGTTTATTTTTATTTTTGGAAGCCCACAGTTCGTCCAATTGTTGGATCAAAAGGATGGGATCTAAGTACCCAGTGGGCCCCATCATAGAGTTGTTGGCACCTTTAAATCCACTGCCTGAAGATCATAATTTTTAAAGCAAAACAAAACTGGATCAATTAAAAAAATGTAGTTTCTGACGGCTATCAGGAAAGGATTGTGTCTCAGCTGACGGACGTCGGTGCGAATTGCCGTCAGTGTTATGAAATCAAATTCCGCTGAATTCAAACCAACACCTCTGGGGCAATCCCTGGTTAGATATCATCTGCTGAAGAAGCGAGAGACTTTGGAGAGAAGAGACTTGGTGTGAATTTTAACTGGTGACTTGGCCAGAACTTCCACGGAGTGGAAAAGATGCTATTGTCCTGTCCAGTGGGAATCTACCTTCATGAACAAAGGGAAGATAAGACTTGCTCTAACACGAGGTCAGATTTGGCCTTGGTTCTAACTGTTCAAAGCAGCCCTGATTCCCACAATCCCTTGCACTTAGACTTCTGTAACAATTCAAGGTTTTCTTCCCACAATGCCTTGCCCCAGTGCCTTAACATGGATTTGTTTGGAACACAGAAGATGTTCCTACAGTACAGGGAACTCTGGTGGGAACTGCCGTACCTTGAAAACAGGATGGTAAGAACAGGCCCACGGCTGTACAGCACTCGTATTTATTGTATGCTTTGGGACTCTTCTGAAAACATGGGGCACTGTTTCAAGGGAACTGTGTATAAACTTGTAGACTATTTATTATATAAACCTGTTAAGTGGAAACGGATCTTGAGACTCTTTAGATTTATTTGCAAAGGGTGTCTCTTTCTCTTTGTCACAGTTCTCTCTAGCCTCGGTTAATATATTGCACTACAAACACACCCCTCAAATCCTACTAATTTCAATGCCGTTGACTCCCAAGGAAATGTGCATATGAGAACAGTTTTAAGGGCAGCTCTGTCTAGATCCAGGGGTGGGGTAGCTGGCATCTCCGGTTCAGAACTGTCTGCACTTTCTCCAAAATTGTGCTAGCTTGTCTAGGGAGGGATGGTGGCTCAGTGGTAGAGCATCTGCTTGGTAAGCAGAAGGTCCCAGATTCAATCCCTGGCATCTCCAACTAAAAAAAGGTCCAGGCAAGTAGGTGTGAAAAACCTCAGCTTGAGACCCTGGAGAGCCACTGCCAGTCTGAGTAGACAATACTGACTTTGATGGACCCAGGATCTGATTCAGTATAAGGCAGCTTCATATGTCTGTTTCCTGCCCTCAACCAACTTCTCACGACTTTGGACTGCTTTTTAAAACACTCGTTTGGAATTTCCGCAACTGGGGCAGAGGGGTAATTTGGAGCAGGGAACAGACAGGATTAAGTGCCAGCAGGATTCCCAAGTTGCCCCTTCCCTGGAGATCTGCCATTACAACTGGTCTCCAGACGACAGAGATCAGTTCCCCTGGAGAAAATGGCTCCTTTGAAGGGCAGACTCCCTGGCATTAAACCCTGCTGAGTCCCTTCCTAAGCCCCATTTTTCTCAAGCTCCACCCCAAATCTTCAGCAATTTTCCAACCTGAAGTTTAAACGCTTGTCAGGGATGCTCTAGGCCAGGTGTGCCAAAATCATTTGTTATGAGGGCTGGATCTGACACAAACAAGACTTCGTTGGGCTGGGCCATGTATGTCATAAAGTGCAATGTCCAGTAGAAGAGATATAGATTTATATAGGACACAATCAGACACAATTAAATATTTTCTTTTTTTAAAAAACACACTCAAAAGACGATTAAAAGATAAGCACTTTTGCAATATTTTGTGTATTTAACAGTTTCTGATAACCGGCACCTCTTCCTCTGAATTATTGCATCAAAATCTGGGGACAATGTCTGTGCTGCAACAATCTTGAGTATGCTGTTCAGGTTTTGTTCAGGTGTGTGTCTGCAAGCTGAAAGCCCACTTTTGATTTATTGACATTCATTTCAGAAATCTCATGGTCAGTGCTTTGAGCCTTTGAGGGGAAAACATGAAATGGCCGGGCACTGGTGAGCTTTTGTATGTAAGTTGCTTCATGTGCTGGTCGGCCAATGGAGAAAACAGAGGCTTTGTAGCTCCTGTGAGATTGAGCAACCCTGGCAAAGTATGTTGTGATGCAGAAGGAAGCAAGAGAGAGAGAAGGAAGCAGATGATGGTGAGTTGCTCATGGACCAGTTAGGAACCCTCTGGGGGCCTGATATGGCCTTCTGGCCACATGTTTGACACCCCTGCTCTAGGCTGTTCCTCTACTGAGCAGGGGGTTGAACTAGATGGCCTGTATGGCCCTTCCCAACTCAGTGATTCCATGAACCCTAGCACCAAGTGATGTTACACCTACCTTCCAAGTGTGGCATGAAGGGCCCAGGGTCTAAGCCATGTCTTCAGGTTCCCTTGAACCTGGCTCCTTTTATTTGAGAAACGTAATCAAATGCATTCCCTTTTTAACGTTTTTAAGGGGATCGATGTTGATTCCTATCCCTGCTCCTTTACACTTTGGCTTTTGGAGTGAAGCCAAGGGCTATTTCTTCTGGGGAAGCCACCGCTGCGAGCCTCCGGACAGCCATTTTTGCAAGGCGCCGCTTAGACAATGCGTTGGTGTCATCCTGAAGGGCGGCGGTCTTCGGTTTGGGTGGGGGAAGCGGGGTTAATAGATGTGCAGCAATTAAGGATTGAGATGGTGTTTAATTGTTGGGAGAGGCCTGGCTCGTTGGCGTAATGCTAAAACGGGAGGATTAAGAGGCCCCGCTTCATGGCCTTCTTAATTACTGTACTTTTGAAAATGCATTTGATAATGAACTTCAGTAAAAACAAATTTAAAAAATCCCTCCTTCAGATCTGTTTTAAGAGCAGGGTGTGTATGAAAAGGGAGGAGGAGAAAGCAGCCGCGGTGGAAGACAGTGTTGCGTAGGCGTTAGAGCAGGGGTGTCAAACGTAAAGTTCAGGGGCCAGAACTGGCTCGTCCAGGGCTATTTTGAGACCCGCAAGCAACTGGTGCAAGGGAAGAAACAGGAGGCTGCTCAGGGCGGGTGGGTGGAGCCACTCCAGGTGTGGCTTCACTCACAGCAGGACAACCTGCAGCAGTCAAGCGGAACCCCTTCTGTTCCGGGACTGGTAAGTTGGGAACCACTGCAGCCACATTCATACATTCAGACCCAGGTTGGAATCTCCACTCTACCGTGGATGCTTGTTGGGTGACCCAGGGCCAGTTTCTCTCTGTCTCTGTATCTCTCATAAGAACATAAGAGAAGCCATGTTAGATCAGGCCAATGGCCCATCCAGTCCAACACTCTGTGTCACACAGTGGCCAAAAAAAATTATAGCCACTGATGGATCTCTGCTCCATATTTTTATCTAAACCCCTCTTGAAGGTGGCTATGCTTGTGGCCGCCACCACCTCTTGTGGCAGTGAATTCCACATGTTAATCACCCTTTGGGTGAAGAAGTACTTCCTTTTATCCATTTTAACCTGTCTGCTCAGCAATTTCATCGAATGCCCACGAGTTCTTGTATTGTGAGAAAGGGAGAAAAGTACTTCTTTCTCTACTTTCTCCATCCCATGCATTATCTTGTAAACCTCTATCATGTCACCCCACAGTCGACATTTCTCCAAGCTAAAGAGCCCCAAGCGTTTCAACCTTTCTTCATAGGGAAGGTGTTCCAGCCCTTTAATCATTCTAGTTGCCCTTTTCTGGACTTTCTCTCTGTTGCTCTCTCCCTCTGTCTCTGTCTGTCTCTCTCTCTCTCTCAACCTGCTCTACCTCACAGGATAGTTGTAAGGATAAAATGGAGGAGAGTCCCCATTGGAGGAGCCTTGGGCCAATTAGACACTCTCAACCTCACTTACCTCATTGGGTCATTTTGAGGATCCTGAATCTGCCACCCTTTGGCTTCTGTGGATGACCCCGGGTTCTAGTATCATGGGAAAGGGAGTTTACTGCTCTTCTTGAAGGAGACCAGATGTCTTTGGGCTCTCCCCTTCCCAGAACTGTTTGCTAGTTCTGGGATGTAACTTTGTTGTCTAACAAAGTTTGTTGTTGAACATCACGCAAAACCTGACATCTCTGATCTGTTACTTGGCCTCTTGGCTCCAAGTTGTTGGTTTTTTTTCTTTTTGCTGTCTGTTGGTTTTTTTCTAGCCTGGATTGTTAAAATTTTTAAAAAGCACTGCTTGCGTTGGCAGTAAAGCAAAGTCCTGAACAAACAAAGCAATAAAATCTGGAGTAAAGCAGTTAACCCGAACACAGGGTCTTAAAGCTCACACTATTTCTCTTCTCCCACAAGGGTACGCTAAAAGAAGATTTAAGACCGTGACCCCTCCTCTCACTTCTCTGACTTTTGGCTTCCTCTGCTGAAATCTATAAAGGCCTCTTTTCTTTCCCTACAATGTCCTAACACAGTGTCCTAACATGGTGATCAAAAGTGCTCAGATTAAGAGGCCAAGGGATCTCATGCTCAACCACATCCTGGTTGGGGTTGCCAACTCCATAGTCTGGGGGTCAGTTTTAATTCTGGGAGAACTCCAGGCCCCATCTGGCAGTTGGCAACACAAATCTTGATGGCAGTGGTCATCATACCCCATGGATTCTCATTGGCCATAATTCATAAAGAAAAGGATAGGACCCACATATATAAGGGACAGTCTGTCTCCCTTTGGCTCCTCTGCTCCCCATTTTCTCAGGCAAGAGGAGGTGACTTGAAATTTGATTGTATTTTATGCATTTTCAAGTTTGGAACTGTAAGCTACCTTGAAGAAAGGAGATAAATAAATATTTTAAATAAATGATTAAAACTAAATAGATGAGGGGGCAGTAAGATTCAGGAAAAACCAAAGGAAGGACTTGGTTTGGAGAAGACACTGTGCCAGAATGTAATGACGTTGGCTAGTTTCACTGGCTTTAAAGAGGGAATTAGACAAATTCATAGAGGATCAATCAACTGTGATCACAGTAGAACTTCAGGTACCACCTGGGGATTGGCACCCCTACTTTGGTTTGATCAGCCAGAAAGGTCCCTTTTGGCTGCTACTTTCCTCATGCCTTATATTGGTCAGTTCTGCAACAAGCAGAGCAATGGAAGGACTTGGAAAAGTACATTTACTGGAACTCTGGAATTCTAAGGTTGCCAACTCCAGGTTGCAAAACTCTGGAGCCTGGAGAGGGCAGGATTTGAGGAAGGATCTCAGTGGGTTATAATGCCATGGAGTTCATTCTCTGAAGTAGCCATTTTTCTCCAGGGGAACTCCCTCTGTAGTCTGGAGATCTGTTGTAATTCTGGGAGATCTTCAGACCTCACCTGGAGGTTGGTAACTCTATTAATGAGCCTCCATTTTTTTTTGTTTCAGTATTGTGCTTTATGACAACTTTAATTTTGTAGCACTTGGTTCAGCAAGCTAACAGCAACGTTTTCAGGAAGCAGCCAGTTGCTGCTATTCACCTCATGGACACAGGAGGAGCTAAACCCAAAGGAAAGACAGATAAATGTTTTGTCCGATAAGGCACCAGTCTAGTTTGCCTTGAGGTTTTGTCTGTGTGTTCACATAAAGAGTAGGGTTGCCAAGTCCAGTTCAAGAAATACCTGGGGACCTTGGGGGTGGAGCCAGGAGCAAGGGTATGACAAGAATACTTTAACTCCAAAGGGAGTTCTGGTCATCACATTTAAAGGGACCGCACACTTTTTAAAATGCCTTCCTTCCATAGGAAATAATGAAGGATGGGAGCACCTTCTTTTGGGATTAATAGAATTGGACCCCCTGGTCCAATCTTTTTGAAACTTGGGGGGTATTTTGAGGAGAGGCACTGGATGCTATGCTGAAAATTCAGTGTCTCTAGCTCAAAAAACAGCCCCCCCCCAGAGCCCCAGATACCCGCGGATCAATTCTCCATTATTGCCTATGAGAATAAGTCTCCATAAGGAATAACAGAGTTCCCAGCAGACATTTCCCTCCCCTCCCCCTGCTTTCTGATGACCCTGAAGCGGGGGGAGAGCCTCCAAACCGGGGGATCCCCTGCCCCCACCTGGGGATTGGCAACCCTAAAGAGCTCCAGGTTAACCTCAGAGGTGCCTTTAATTGCATTGGCTGTTTCTACAACACAATTCTCGGATCCTTCGTCTAAAGGCTGGATCGTACATGCACACCCGGCCTGTGATTTCTATGTGTTTCATAATTGGTATTTGTGTGCCTGAACTTAGGGCAAAAAACAGATGTGACAAATCACATAGATAAACTCAGCTGTTGTCTGTAAAACAAAAATAGCAGGTTTGTGCATGCCCCCACTCACCCATTTGCCTCTGAGCTTCGCTGGAAAAGGAGAGATGATTTTAACCCTTCAATTGCTGCTCATATTTGCTAACTGAAATTGGCTCACTTATCCCTATGGTGCTATTAGCACCTTAAAGCACAGATGTCAAACATGTGGCCTGGGGGCTGAATCAAGCCCCCCCCCCCAGGGCTCCTATCAGGCCCTCAAACAACTGGCTATCATCTGCTTCCTTCTCATTCTCTCTTGCTTCCTTCTGCATCACAGTTTGCTTTGTTAGGCTTGCTCAATCAGACAGGAGCTACAGAGCAAAGCCTCTATTTTCTCCATTGGCTGAGGTTCTTCCCTTGGGGAGGAAGGGGGGAGGCAGAGCTTGTTTTGCCAGGCTTTCTCAATTGTACAGCAGAGCTACTGATCCAAGCCTCTCTTCCTTCTATTGGCTGAGACTCCTCTCCCTCCTGGCCCCCTGGGGAAGGAAGGAAAGAGCCAGAGCTTCCTTTCCCAATTCCATGGATCTCATGGGAGAGATACAAAGAAAACACCTTTAAGACCAATGAGTGCTAATCTTTAATTGGGCTTCTCTGTGTCCTTTATAAAGTTTATATCTCTGCTACCTAATCTTAAATAGGTACGCACATGGCCCGGCCTGACAAGGTCTCATTTATGTCAGATTCGTCCCTCATAACAAATAAGTTCAGCAAAGCAAAGGAGACATGTCATTAAAACACACACACACACACCTTTCCCCCTTTAAAAATGCCAGTACCAAAGTAGAGAGGCTGGTTGTGATTAGTGGAGGGTGAGCGATTGATAGGGCTGCCAAGTCCAATTCAAGAACTATCTGGGGACTTTGGGGGTGGAGCCAGGAGACTTTGGGGGTGGAGCCAGGAGACATTAGGGGTGGAGCCAAGATCAAGGCTGTGACAAGCATAATTGAACTCCAAAGGGAGTTCTGGCCATCACATTTAAAGGGACGGCACACCTTTTCAATTCCTTCCTTCCATAGGAAATAATGAAGGATAGGGGCACCTTCTTTTGGGGCTCATAGAATTGGACCCCCTGGTCCAATATTTTTGAAGCCTGGGGAGTATTTTGGGGAGAGGCACGAGATGCTATACTGAAAATTTGGTGCCTCTACCTCAAAAAACAGCCCCCCCGAGCCCCAGATCAATTCCCCGTTATACCCTATAAGAATCGATCTCCACATAGGGAATAATGAAGTGCTCAGCAGACATTTCCTTCCTTCCCCCATTTGGATGGCCTCCAAACCAGGGGATCCCCTGCCCCCACCTGGGGATTGGCAACCCTAGCCATTGAACCTCCTCTCCTAGGGTTGCCAACTTCCAGGTGATGATTGGAGGTCTCCTGGGATTACAGCTGATCTCAGTTTGGTGTAGTGGTTAAGTGTGCGGACTCTTATCTGGGAGAACCGGGTTTGATTCCCCACTCCTCCACTTGCACCTGCTAGCATGGCCTTGGGTCAGCCATAGCTCTGGCAGAGGTTGTCCTTGAAAGGGCAGCTGCTGTGAGAGCCCTCTCCAGCCCCACCCACCTCACAGGGTGTTTGTTGTTGGGGAGGAAGGTAAAGGAGATCCCGCCCTCCACTCTTCGGAGTGGAGGGCGGGATATAAATCCAATATCTTCTTCTTCTTCTTCTTCTTCTAGGCAACAGAGGTCAGAAAAGGGCAGGTTGGGAAGGTGGACTCTGTGGCATTCTACGCCACTGAAGTCCCTCCCCAAGTCCACCCCCAAAATCTCCAAGTATTTCCCTGGAGTTGACGACTCCATCCTCTCCATTTCACATCAATAAAAACAGGGGTTGTTAAAACATGCAAGTTACATTATAGAGAGGAATGGATGACTCACAACCAGGGGTGGAATTCTAGCAGGAGCTCCTTTGCATATTAGGCCACACACCCCTGATGTAGCCAATCCTCTTACAAGGTTCTTGTAAGCTCTCGGAGGATTGGCTGCATCAGGGGTGTGTGACCTAATATGCAAAGGAGTTCCTGCTACAAAAAAAGAAAAAAAGGCCCTGTGACGTCTACAGCAAGCCTTATGCATACACAGAGTTCAAAGCTGCTGTAAAATAACTCTTGAAAACCCAGTTACATTCGGTGGAAGTGTCACCTGTGGAAAGCATTGCTTTTTGAAGTATGGGTGTCGTGTGTTGCCAATCTTCCCCAAATCACAACTGACCTCCAGATTACAGAAATCAGTCCCACTGGAGCGAATAGACGTTTTGGAGGGTGAACTCTATAGCATCATACCCTACAAAGGTTTCTTCATGCCCATTCTAAAATTTTATCTCTTAAAATGCATGTATCTCACCTTTCGGTCCTTGCGGCAGCTAACAAAACCACAGTTTGTGTCATTGCAACATTATCACAGCTTTTGGGCCAGGAAATTCATGAAGATTGGGGGGGTGGAGTCTGGGAAGGGCAGGGTTTGGGGAGGGGAGGGAATTCAGTGGGATGCAATGCCATACAGGCCACCATCCAAAGCAGCCATTTTCTCCACAGGAAGTGATCTCTCTTGCCCAGAGATCAGTTGTAAATCTCAGGAGGTCTCCAGTCCCCACCTGGAGGATGGCGATCCTATTTTTCACTCATCTCCCGATCTGGAGATGTCCTTCCAAATAAGTATGGGCAGCCTGTTTACATTTATTTCATAGCATATTTATATCCTGCTTTTGCATTAGATCGATAAGACAGTGACATGCAATGTTAAAATCCATACAAAACTGTCAACACCAAC
Source organism: Heteronotia binoei (assembly GCF_032191835.1). NCBI lineage: Eukaryota > Metazoa > Chordata > Lepidosauria > Squamata > Gekkonidae > Heteronotia > Heteronotia binoei. The sequence goes on along the minus strand of NC_083239.1, from coordinate 42,124,887 downwards.
AGCAGCTGTTAAAAGCTTACAGTGGCACAAGACTGATATAACTTTTAAAAAAGGCCTTCTGGGGGGAGCGGGGGGAAGAGAAGTTTTCAGCTGATGCTGGAAGGCCTCTGGTGAGGAAATTGTCCACTGTATGCAGAGAAATGGCTGAGGCTAGTGTGATCCTTGTCAGCTCTCAGAAGCTAAGCAGCGTCAGCCTTGGTTAGTACTTGGATGGGAGACCAAAGAATTTACACGGGGCTGCCAAGCCTGGGTGGGACAGGGGTTATTCCGCTTTGGGGGTCCCCCACCTGCTGGCCCGCAGGGGATCCCCTCCCAACACCACCGGCGTGATGACATCACCCATAAGTGACGCCGGTGGCATTGTCTGCCAGCCACTCTAGGAGCTTCCAGGAAAACTATAGTTTTCCTGGATGCTCTAGCAATTTGGGAGGACAACTCTATGGTACCATAGAGTTTTCCTTCCAAATTGCTAGAGCATCTGAGAAAACCATAGTTTTCCCAAAAGCTCCTAGAGTGGCCGGTGTGATGAGTGACATCATCATGCTGTGTGTGCTATGCATCCCTCGCTGGAGCCCATAGGGGACTTGGCAACCCTAAAGTTACAAGGTTGCTCTGCAGAGGCAGACAAAGGCAAACCACCTCTGCATGTCTCTTGTCTTGATGTGGAAGGCCCAGGCTAGCCTGATCTTGTCAGATCTCAGACGCTAAGCAGGACCAGCCCCGGTTAGTACTCAGATGGGAGACCACCAAAGAAGTTCCAAGGTCGCCCTGCAGAGGCAGGCAAGAGCAAACCACATCTGAATGTCTCTTGCCTTGAAAAACCTATGGGATTAGTTGGTTGTGACTCAATGGCACTTTACATGCACACACACACACACATAGAGTGAGGCGTGAACCCCACAGGCCAACTGCTGAAAAAAACCTGATGCAGATTTCCACTGACTGGCCACCCCCAGCAGGGGAGGAACCAACATTAAGACTTACACAGCTGACCTCTTGGCAAGAGCCAGAATGTTCAGGTGAGGAAAGCAAATGAAGTCCTTATGGGCTTCAGGAAACAGCAGGTCTACAGAACCTCGAATCTGCTCTTCAGATCAGCTCATGGGCTACTGTGGAGCAGCCCAACTCATCCACAGAACAAGCAGCCTCCTTCTTGCGACCGGAAAGCCCTCCGATCGAGTAGGCGGTCCCTTCAAGCAAAGTCCTTCTGAAGGCCCCTGATATGTTCCAGCGACCTATTTTTCGGCGGAAGTCCAGGCCCATGAAGAAGTAAAGGATGGGATTGGCGCAGCTGTTGAGGTAAGCCAGACAGGAAGCAAGAGGGACGCCAATGGACACCGCCTGACCTTTGTACCCCTTCAGTTTGAGGAGGAGGAAGAGATGGTACGGGGCCCAGCAGAGGAAGAATGTGACCACAATCACTAGGATGACCTTAAAGGGTTTCTTGGAGCGGATGGTGGCTTGGCGTTGCCTCAGCTTCACAGCGATTACCCCGTAGCAAGCCACAATGATGACAAAGGGAGCCAAGAACCCGCACACTAACCTCAGCTGATACAAGATCAACTTCACACTCTCTCCGTTGTCCCCCACGGTGAGGGAGCATTTCGTCTGGTTGCGTTTGGAGTCATCTACTGTACTGCGATAGATATAAAAGGGGAGGCTGGCCATGGTGGCCACAGACCAAGCGCTAAAGGCAGACAGCCATGCCATGCGAGGACCACGGCGGTTTCTGGACCACACTGGGTAGACCACAGAGGCGGCACGATCCATGCTGATCGCCGCCAGGAGGAAGACACTGCAGAACATGTTGAGGTACTTGATGAAGCTGTTGGCTTTGCACAGGAAGCTCCCAAAGGGCCAGTCACCTTTGTAGATAGCGTTCTTCATCAGTGGCACTATCCGGCTGACTGAGAACAGGAAGTCTGCCAAGGCTAGGTTGAGGAAAAAGATGCAGTTGACGGTGCGAGAGGCCTGGCGGGCCGTGATGGCAATCACAGCTCCGTTGCCAAAGGAACCACCGAGGAACACCACGCTGTAGAAGAAGACCTGAACCATGTCTATGGTATTGCTCACATCGGTTTTGGCTTTAGGGGACGTCAACAAAGAGGCATGAGTAGGCCACAGGTCGGTAAAGTTATCCTCCATGGTGGAACCTTACAAAGAAACAGAGATGAGCAAAATCAGAAGGTCTTTTTCAGCTTAGGAAATTTGAGGGAGCAGAGGTTCCCCATTTCCCAACCTTTGCATAATTCCGCCTGTCACCTCTGGAGCTGAGTCATACCCATTGCTTTTCAACATCCTAGGCATATTTATGCAGCAGCAGCTATGCTTGGCGAGAGAAGGCTACAATAGCAGATGACTCAAGAAAGCGAGCCAAGCTTTGACATAGGCCCTTTTCACACTTACCAGTGCAAACCGGAAGGGAGTCGGTATTGTGCCGCTTGCAGTAATCCGAGACAGGGATGGGAGTTTTCAGACACATGTTTTTTTTCCCGGTAGGGTTCCGTGATTGAAGCGAGCCATTTCACAGTGTTCCGCTCTTATCTTGCTTCCACCAGCTCGCGATCTCCAGCTTATTTTTTTTTTTTGGGAACGTTGGGCTAAGATCGCCATAGCGCTATAGCGCTATAGCGACGTATCACAACAGCAACACCATAGAGATGGCTAGGCTCTATTGAGATAAGTTACCAGGTTTCAGCGGTGGCGATATCTGGCATCTTAATGGAGCCCAGGAATCCCTATGGTGATGCTATTGTGACACGTCGCTATAGCGCTATAGCGATCTTAGCCTGACGTTCCCCCCCCCCCCCAAAAAAGCCGGAGATCGCAGCGGGCGAAAAAGGGTGCGAAAACTGCTCCCGGGTTAGATACTGGACATTTCACACAGCACCCCATAGCGATTTCAACCCGGAAGGAGGGGTTGAAAAGTGGAAGAAGCTGCTCTTTGTTTGTAACGACTCAGGCACGCCTCACTACTGGGACAGCCGCGGGAGTGTGTGAAAAGGTGAGAATATTCCGGTAGCAGCCAGTTGCTGAATCGGGTCTGTCTGAAATGCCAGCAGAAACCCGTTACTGTTCAGTAACTGACCAGCTTCCATACCGGAATACATAGACTGTGTGAAAAAGCCCATAAAAGGGGAACCATAGAAAAGGGGGGGAGGGGTTGGAGGTAGGAGAAGAATCGAACTCTGACCCCAGCCTGATCCCTTCCACTACAACAACACCTGATGCTTTTTTCTTTTCTTTTTTTGAGCCCTTTATAGACACAAGCAAACAGCACGGAGATTTTCATATATTGGGTTGGATTCAGCCAGCTTCACTCAGTCTCTCCCTTCTTTTTAATTATAGCACTCTCCCCCCGCCCCCAATCTCTCATGGCTGTTATCCATGCAAGACCTTTTAGAGTGGTCTGTTTCCTTCTCCATCAATAGAAAAGCTGATTGCATCCAACCCATTCATTCCCCCTACTCACATTATAAGGGTGGTGGTGCGGAGATATTCATTGTGCTATATTTCAAAAATACAATAGAAGGTTTTTCACAAACAGACTTTCGACAAATACTCAGTTTTGAAAGTTGGTAAAGCTGCAGTACTGCAGTCTAAGTTCTCTGCTCATGGCCTGAGTTCGATCCCGGCGGAAGCTGGGTTCAGGTAGCCAGCTCAGGGTTGACTCAGCCTTCCATCCTTCTGAGATTGGTAAAATGAGTACCCAGCTTGCTGGGGGGAAAGTGTAGATGACTGGGGAAGGCAATGGCAAACCACCTCGTAAAAAGTCTGCTGTGAAAACGTCGTGATGCGACATCACCCAGAATCGGAAACGACTGGTGCTTGCACAGGGGACGACCTTTATTCTTTTCTTTTTTTTTAATGACAAAAGTATACAAAAAGAGACCCTTGGAAATATAATGGTTTTTAATATATTGTCATCTTATAAAATGAACATTAAAATAGATTTCGTACATTGTGTGAAACAGAAAATGCCAAATGAATGTCTTCCAGTCACCGTGCTAGTTATATGGGTTTAAAACCGGGCACATTCTGAGCTTGGTCTCTATTGTTTTATAGAACTGAGCCACTGATCCAGTCATTTGAGTCCTGCCAGTTCCAGTACTTCCAAAAGCATATTTATTTATTTCATTTAACTTATTTATTTAACATATTTATTTTTTTCATTTATTTTTTTCCCCACAAGCAATTTTATTTATTTATAGTCAACGCATTTATACACGAAATAACAAAGCTATATTAAGGGAACAATAGAATACAATCTCAACGTTTAATACATGAATACTATTTATTTCATTTAATTTATTTATTTATTTCATTTAACATTATTTAATCAACTTTTTAAGGTTGCCTTTCCACTGGTAGGGTTGCCAGGTAAATGCCTACAATGCTCTAGGAGATTTTGGAGGACAGGGCATGTGTATGTGGGGGGGGGAGGGGGGAAGATTCACATGGGTCAACATTACTTCTGGCCAGGCCTCAGTTCAGGGGAGCTCACAGGAGCACAGCTCCTGAACTTTTTTTGAGAGTTCTACCTCCTCCTTCTGAGAGTTCTACCTCCTCCTTCTGAGAGTTCCACCTCCTCGTCCACTGAATAGTATGTGCAGCTGCATAACAATCCCTGGATGAGCTCCACCTAGGGTTGTTAAGTCCAATTCAAGAAATATCTGGGGACTTTGAGGGTGGAGCCAGGAGACTTTGGGGGTGGAGTCAGGAGACTTTGGGGGTGGAGCCAGGAACAAGGCTCTGACAAGCATAATTGAACTCCAAAAGGAGTTCTGGCCATCACATTTAAAGGGACAGCACACCTTTTTAAATGTCTTCCTTCCATAGGAAATAATGAAGGATAGGGGCACCTTCGTTTGGGGCTCATAGAACTGGACCCCCTGGTCCAATCGTTTTGAAACTTGGGGGGTACTTTGGGAAGAGCCACTGGATACTATACTGAAAATTTGGTGCCTCTACCTCAAAACACAGCCCCCCCCCAGAGCCCCTGAAACCTCCAGATCAATTCTCCATTATACCCTATGAGAATTGATCTCCACATAGGGAATAATGAAGTGCTCAGCAGACGTCCCCCAACCCCTCCGTTTCTGGCGACGCTGAAGTGCAACTCTACTCACGAGTTGCAGCCAACTTCTTCCAAGTAACACAGACACCCCAAGAGGAAGCCTTTCAATTGGGGACTGAAGCCTCCGGAGGTGGAAAGGCACATTGTCCTCTGGGGGCAGGGCTTCCCCCCGCCGGCCAGCTGACTGGGGGTGGGAAGGAGCCTGGGAAAGCGGAAGAACCCCTGCTGGGACCTGGGGATTGGCAAGCCTAGCTCCACCACCTATTTTTCTACAAAATGACCCCTGCTTCTGGCTAAAACTAAAAGTGACATCACTGATGCTCTAGGGTTTCTTCAGTTTCTGTGGTAAAACTCGAATGAGAAGTTCAAATGAGAGACGGGAATGCAGGGAAGATGTAATATACATGCCAACCCCAGTTCCAGCTAAAACCTGGAAGTGTGATCACTGGTGATCTAGGATTTCAACAATCAATGAAGTCACTTCCAGATTTTAGCCAGAATTGGGGTTGACATGTATATTACACCTTCCCTCAGTTTTCGAGCTGTGGTGGGAGCTTGGAGGCGGTGATAACAATACCTGCCATAGTGTGTGAGTTAAAGCTAAGGCAACACCTTGAAAAATAACTAAAGTGCAAAAGCTATATCATACATATTCGGGGCTTTTTTTGGTACCAGGAACTCTTTTGCATATTAGGCCACACACCCCTGATGTAGCCAATCCTCCAAGAGCTTTCAGAGCTCTTATCACAGGGCCTACTGTAAGGTCCAGAAGGATTGGCTACATCATGGGGGTGTGGCCTAATATGCAAAGGAGTTCCTGCTACAGAAAAAGCCCTGCACATATGATTTAGTAATGGCTGAACAATTTAAACATGTAATATAAAAATTCTTTACAACGATCATACGATTTCATACAAAAGGCTTTTTCCCCCTAAAAGATCCCTGGAGAGTGCAAGGCTGCATTCAAACTCCCACTTTCAAACGGAATAAAGTCCTTGTGCTTTGATGCGAATCATTTCTTAATTAATAAAGTTGCAGTTCTCAAAGCTTCTTATGTGCTCCAATAACTCCTAAAAACAGATGGCTGAAAAGAGGACCCTTTCAGGCCTCCTGGAAATGGAACTTTATTAATTAAGAAATAATTTGCTTCATAGCACAAGGACTTTATTGAACATATGAAGCTGCCTTCTACTGAATCAGACCTTTGGTCCATCAAAGTCAGTGTTGTCTTCTCAGACTGGCAGCAGCTCTCCAGGGTCTCAAGCTGAGGTTTTTCACGCCTATTTGCTTGGACCCTTTTTTGGAGATGCCAGGGATTGAACCTGGGACCTTCTGCTTCCCAAGCAGATGCTCTAACCGCTGAGCCACCGTCCCTCCCATAAGTTTTTCTTTTTGAAAAAAACTTTTGTATGAAAGTATATGATCATTGTAAAGAATTCTTGTGTTGCATGCTTAAATTGTTCAGCCATTATTTAATCATTTGCAGTTCAGTTATTTTTCATGGTGTTGCCTTAGCTTGCCTTGGCTTTAACCTATTCCCATGATTTTCCTTGGCTTTAATTTTATTTATTTATATTTACTTTAGATTTACATGCTGCCCACTCCGCGAGCAGACGCTGGGTGGCTAGCAATCATGGTAAAAACAATGCAAATTACAATTATAAAAGAATAAAACACATATAAACAATTTTAAAACTACATTATTAGGTGCTATAAGAAGATTTCATAACAAAGGCGGTTTCTCCATATCTCGGTTCTCATAGTGTGTGAGCTGGCAAACCTACGTTCCATCCATTTAATTTCCCCAAGCTGGCAAGCCGTAACGAATGTTTACACAAGTTACAAACTCATATGTCAGGGGTGGCCAACGGTAGCTCTTCACTTGTTTTTTTTTGCCTACAACTCCCATCAGCCCCAGCCAGCATGGCCAATGGCTGGGGCTGATGGGAGTTGTAGGCAAAAAAAACTTCTGGAGAGCTACCGTTGGCCACCCCTGACATATGGATTTATTTTTAAAAAACAAAAATACTTAAAACTATCATGGACACTAGGGTTCCCAGGTCTGACTCAGGAAATATCTCGGGACTTTGGAGGTGGAGCCAGGACAATTTGGGGGGGGAGGGGGTGGAGCCAGGACCAAGGGTGTGACAAGTACAATGAAACTCTGAAGAGAGTTCTGGCCATTACATTTAAAGGGGCCGCACACCTTTTAAATGCCTTCCCTCTATTTGGAAATATTAGAGGATGGGGGACACCTAATTTTGGGGGGCTCACAGTTCCAGATAGGTTACTAACTAGTTACTAGTTACTAGTTCCACTTAGTTACTAGTTCCACTTAGTAACCTAACTGGAACTGTAAAAAAACCCCTGAAGTTCGAGATCTTAATGAGAAGTGCCTTGTCATGATTGGAGCTGAGAAAGAAGCCTGGAAGGCGAAAACGGGTTCTGAATTTCTGGATACTTCATTAAGCTCTTATGCAGTAAAATTAGAAATTTCCTGCACGTCTAAGAATCTACATTGACCAGCCGACATTCGCCCATTTCCCTTGGCGTCCTTAAGACTGTCCTTCATTCTATTTGCTTCACAGGAGACAGAACCTGCACCTTCTATGGAATGATTTAAGAAATAGGAAATTGACTCTGTGGACTTTTTTTTTTTTTAAATGCCATTAGGCATTTGGCTCTTTTCCTAGTGATGTTTTGTTTGCTATAAATATTTATTTGGTAAAGCTAGTTATATTTGTGTGCTAGAGTAACTTTATTTGTGTCAGCTTTCACAAGCACAATTGAGACTAATTTATACACGGAAGCAGGGGTGGAATTCGAGCAGGAGCTCCTTTGCATATTAGGCCACACGCCCTGATGCAGCCAATCCTCCGAGAGCTTACAAAAAAGAGCCTTGTAAGCTCTTGGAGGATTGGCTACATCAGGGGTGTGTCACCGTGTGTGGCCTAATATGCAAAGGAGCTCCTGCTAGAATTCCATCCCTGCACGGAAGCATTGCTTTGTATTTCTGCCACCCTTATCTGTGTTTCACTTTGGTTGCTTACCCAACTGGAGATAGGGCAACCCTAACTGTACATGTGGACACGAAGAAACTTAAATGAGGGAACACCAGATAAAGCAAAAGTCTTCACTCGCTAGACGAAGACAATGATAAAGGGGACAGTCAAACATCCCTAGGAATTCCATGATTTTGAGGCCATGACCCAGAATACCCTTTCTTGGGTTGCCACACATTGACCCTCAGACAGCAGAAGCATACAAAACAGGATGTGCAAAGATGATCTATAGTAGTCAGAGAGGATCCCTGTGAGAGCAGGCAGAGAGTAAATTGATTAAAAACAGATTCAATTAAAAAGAGCTTCTGAGAAGTCAAAATATCCACCTACCAAGGAGGCTTCCTGCTGCACCGCTGCATGGTTTACAGACCAGACCTTAAAGACTAACACAATTTGAGGGAGGGTATGAGCTTTCATAAGACACCATCAACTTCTCTTGAACGGTGACTCACCAAAGTTCATCCCCTGCCCGAAATTTTGCTAGTCTTTAACATGCTCCTGGACTCTTGCTCTTTTCTACTGCTACAGACAGAATGACAACATCTCCATATCTTCATCTAGCAGACCTTGCCCCCTTCTGACCTCCTTCCTTAGAGCTTCAGTGATCTCCCCCGCTCTCTGCACAGGATACAGCTGGATTGTCCGATCATTCCCAACACAGAGAATCCCCACTGTCAGATAGGGGTGGCAAGCCAGCTACCCTTTCCTAAGAGCCCCCGTGGCGCAGTACTGCAGCCCTAAGCTCTGCTCACGACCTGAGTTCGATCCCCGGCGGAAGCTGGGTTTTCAGGTAGCCAGCTCCAGGTTGACTCAACCTTCCATCCTTCTGAGGTCAGTAAAATGAATACCCAGCTTGCTGAAGGGAAAGTGTAGATGACTGGGGAGGGCAATGGCAAACCACCCCATAAAAAGTCTGCCGTGAAAACGTTGTGAAAGCAACATCACCCCAGAGTTGAAAATGACTGGTGCTTGCACAGGGGACCTTTCCTACCCTTTCCTCATCCCTATTTGATCTCCTTAAACATTTTAGTGTTCACGGATCAATAAATCAGCATTGTAGTTTGGATCAATGATGCACAGCATCTATAGAAATGCCAGATCAAATTGCATATCAAATTGCAAATGAAAACAGTACACCAGGCATACCCAATGCAATCTGAATCATAAAACCAGCTGTGCAGAACAGAGAACCAAAACCATGGGCAAGAGTAGAAATGAAAGAACCAAAACAGGAAATATTCCCTCATCCCCAATTCTTACAGCCTTTGAAATCAAACTTGTCGGATGAGACAGTGAAGTATACAGCTGCATTCGAGTCCAGAAGCTCCTTAGATACCAGCAAGATTTTCAGGATATAATCTTCTAAGAATTTAAGTTCCCTTCCTTAGATATCTGATGGATATCTGCCAAAGGGAGCTCTGACTTTCAGAAGCTTATATCCTCAAAATTGTTGGTCTCCAAGGTGCAGGACTTGAATCTACCTGTTCTACTGTAGACTAATGTCCCTAGGAATTCCATCAGTGAATTCCAGGCAGTGAAATTTGCCTCCTTCCTTCTTGATTGCTGAAATCAAATTAAGCATTTTACATCAGGGGTGTCGAACATGCGGTCTGGTGGGCAGATCAAGCCCCCACAGGAGTCCTATCAGGCCCACAAGCAAATCAAAACTAGGTTTGCAACTTACAGATACACACCTGAGCAATACCCAAACAGCATACTCAAGATTGCTACAGCACAGACATTGCCTCCAGTTTTTGATGCAATAATTCAGAACAAGAGATGTCAATTGCCAGAGATTGTTAAATAAACAAAATTTTGCAAGAGCACTAATGTTTTAAGCATGTTTTATTTTAAGTTTATATATATATATATATAGTGTTTGTCTGTAACCTGGCATTACATTTCACAGCACGCATGGTCTGGCCCAACAAGGTGTCATTTGTGTCAAATCTGGCCCTCCTAACAAATGAGTTTGACACCCCTGTTTAAATGATGCTGTCTTTTTGCAGAATTACAGCCCAGCTCTGTTTGCAGTCTGGCAATGTTGCAATCGGCACAGAGGTGTTGTGAACCCACTTAGGTGGCTAAGTGGCAATGCAGGGGTGTGTGCATGTACCGAAATCTTGCACACCAATTTAGAACTCTCAAAAAAGAGCATTTTTTAAAATAATAATAATAATGGTGGGAGCTTGCAATTCACTGCCCAAATTCAATTTGAGTGTGTGTGGAGCAGGTAGGCTCTGTCTATCCCTCATTTGGAAAGGTCTTTGCTGGTCCACCATGGTGCAATTCCCTGCTCTACTGGGATTGAAACTGGGACTTTCTACATACAAAGCATGTGCTCTTTGACTCAGCTGTTGCTCCCCCCTAGAAATTTGCAAAGAGCAGAAGATACACACACAGGGAAACCTAGACTGTCTCAATCAATGCTTCCTCTACGTTGTGTACTAGGAGCTAAAATTCTATTTTGTGAGCTACTGGCATTAAAGTTGCGAGCTCCTGCGTAAATTAGTTTGCTCCGGAGCCATTTTTCCTGAGATAAGACAAAAATGTGTGAGCCGGACGCTAAAAAACCCTGTGAGCTGGCTCACTCAAACTCAGCTTAGAGGGAATCCTGGTCTCAATGCTTTAAGCATGCCACCCACCAAAATCAAAGGGGAACAAAAGGCACGCAAGCTCCATTGCCACGGCTACTCACACGGTGATGCAAGCCACAGCGCAGGGACAGTGTGCTCCTAACCATAACACAGGCGAAACCTAAACACAGTCCCACAACAGAAAATTCCTCCCAAGATTGGACCGAAGGAAACTTCCCTTGTTCTGAATAGTCACAGGAACAGAACAATTCTTGTCTCCTAATGGGAAACCCAACATCAAGCCTGACCCATCCCGTTACCTGTCCCCGGCTCCGGGAGTTTGTTCTACTCCTGTCTTCCACAGATGTCCTTTCACAGGAAATGGGTGATTTTCTTGCCTTCTCGCAGCCTGTCTGAGATCTTGGCCTTTGGCCAACATGAGACGCGGCTCTCGATGAAAAGAGGAAGCCGGCATGACAGTTACTTCTTTTTGAGTGGCAGAGGAGAGAACACAAAAGCCAGTGTGGAGTAATGAAGAGTTGCCAAAAGAAAGAATGAATCCACTTGAGGCCAAAGCCGGGAAGGCAAAGACTCGAGGTTTCCAAGGAACAGGGGGCGTTGTTGAATAAGACCTCACTCTCCTAGATTGGGGCGGGTTGATTCACGGAGGCTGAGAATTCTCCCGAAGTATGTCTTGCTTTCTTTTGAAGTTGCTCTTTTTGCAATGGATGACATTTTATTAAGACAAGGCTAACTATGGGCATGGTAACATGCACTGTGCTAAAATAACCCAGAGTTCTGCAACCTGAAAGGCTGAATTCCGCAAGCTGAATAAATAAGCAAATTAACAATTGCTTGGTACTTCTTCACCCAACGGGTGATTAACATGTGGAATTCACTGCCACAGGAGGTGGTAGCAGCTACAAGCATAGCCAGCTTCAAGAGAGGGTTAGATAAAAATATGGAGCAGAGGTCCATCAGTGGCTATTAGCCACAGTGTGTATATATATATATATATATATATATATATATATATATATATATATATATATAAATTTTTGGCCACTGTGTGCACAGAGTGTTGGACTGGATGGGCCATTGGCCTGATCCAACATGGCTTCTCTTATGTTCTTGGTCAGGGCAAGCCCTGCCACTAGGCAAACTAGTCAATTGCCTAGGGCAGAGGTATCTAACTCATGAAGAAGAAGAAGACATTGGATTTATATTCCACCCTCCACTCAAGAGTCTCAGAGCGGCTCACAATCTCCTTTATCTTCCTCCCCACAACAGACACCCTATGAGGTGGGTGGGGGTGAGAGGACTCTCACAGCAGCTGCCCTTTCAAGGACAACCTCTGCCAGAGCTATGGCTGACCCAAAGCCATCTCAGCAGCTGCAAATGGAGGAGTGGGGAATCAAACCCAGTTCTCCCAGATAAGAGTCCACACACTAAACCACTACATCAAAATGGCTCTCTAGAGGGTTGGATCTGCCATAAATGAGACCTTGTTGGGCCGGGACATGTTGGGCTGGGCCATGTGTGTACCTATTTAAGATTAGGTAGTGGAGATAAAAATTTTATAAAGAACACAGACAAAACGTTAGCACTCATTGGTCTTAAAGGTGCTTTCTTTTTATTTCCTGGGCAAAAGAAGTTCTGGCTCTTTCCTCCCTTACCCAGGGGACTGGGGGGCGGGTGGAACCTCAGCCAATAGAAGGAAGAGAGACTTGGCTCAGTTGCTCTGCTGTGCGTTTGAGAGAGCCTAGTAAAGCAAGCTCTGCCTCTTCCCCCCCTTCCTCCCCAAGGGAGGAGCCCCAACCAGTGGAGAAAATAGAGATTTTGCTCTGTAGCTCCTGTGCAATTGAGCAAGCCTTGCAATGCAAACTGTGATGTAGAAGGGAGCAAGAGAGAGTGAGAAGGGTGCAGATGACAGCCTGTTGCTCGGGGGCCTGATAGGAGCCCTCCGGGGGCCTGATCCGGCCCTCGAACTGCAAGTTTGATACCCCTGGCCTAGGGTACTGACCAGAAGTTCCAGAAGTTAGCCTTGCCTAGGGTGGGGCCAGCCCTGTGCTTGGTGTAATTTCTTCTGCCATTTTAAAAATCGCATACACAGCTTCTGCAGATTGAACTGAGGAGCTCTACTCCGATTGCTCCTATTTTTTTTTTTTGGCCTGTGTCACTGGCAAAACACAGTTTTCTTTCACTCTTTGGGGAGCTGTGGGCAAGTGGTGTAGAGATACTAGATCCCCTGGTGGGGGTCCCCTGCTTCACCTCTCCACTAGCCAGCAGAGGGACTTACCCCCCCCCCCAAAAAAAGAGAGGGACACCCAATGTTTTAGCAACATGCCTATGTGACTTCAACATGACCCAGAAGTGACATAGGCACATCGGGAAATTCAGGTTGATGCTCTTGTTTGGGGGCAAAAATTCTATTATGCCATAGAGCTTTTGCCCCCAAACCAGAGTGTCACCCTGACATCACTGGCATGCCTACATCACTTCCGGGTCACATTGAAAGTCACATGGGCGAATCACTGAAATGTCGGGTGAGACTCTCTGCTCCTGGTAAGCCCATTTGCCATTCCCTGCTGGCTGTCAGGAGGGATCTGGAGACCCAAATGTGCTACCATAAAGTCCCACTTTCCAAGGCAACCATTTTCTCCAGGGGCCTTGATGTCTTCAAGAGCCAGTTTGGTGAAGTGGTTAAGTGCGCGGACTCTTATCTGGGAGAACCGGGTTTGATTCCCCACTCCTCCACTTGCAGCTGCTGGAATGGCCTTGGGTCAGCCATAGCTCTGTCAGAGGTTGTCCTTGAAAGGGCAGACTCTTATCTGGGAGAACCGGGTTTGATTCCCCACTCCTCCACTTGCAGCTGCTGGAATGGCCTTGGGTCAGCCGTAGCTCTGTCAGAGGTTGTCCTTGAAAGGGCAGACTCTTATCTGGGAGAACCGGGTTTGAGTCCCCACTCCTCCACTTGCAGCTGCTGGAATGGCCTTGGGTCAGCCGTAGCTCTGTCAGAGGTTGTCCTTGAAAGGGCAGACTCTTATCTGGGAGAACCGGGTTTGATTCCCCACTCCTCCACTTGCAGCTGCTGGAATGGCCTTGGGTCAGCCGTAGCTCTGGCAGAGGTTGTCCTTGAAAGGGCAGACTCTTATCTGGGAGAACCGGGTTTGATTTCCCTCTCCTCCACTTACAGCTGCTGGAATGACCTTGGGTTAGCCATAGTTCTTGCAGAGGTTGTCCCTGAAAGGGCAGTTCTGGGAGAGCTCTCTCAGCCCCACCCACCTCACAGGGTGTCTGTTGTGGGGGAGGATGATAAAGGAGACTGTGAGTCGCTCTGAGACTCTGAAATTCAAAGTGGAGGGCGGGATATAAATCCAATATCTTCTTCTTCTTGTGGAGAACTTGGAGAACTATGCTGCCGACATTAATGCCGTGACAACTGATGTTGCACTTGACCTTTGGAGCAGCGGTTCCAAATAGACGAAGGCGACCAGATGAAGATGTGCTTTTGAAACATGCAACTTGAATGACCGGGATGCATGTCATCTAGCCTCCTTTAACGTCAGTCGAGTAGAAATATCTGAATCGTCTCCAAGACTCTTCATTACATGACCTTTGGTGTCGTGGTTAGAGACTGAGCCACTTTGGATTTGTTATACTGATTTACTGATGTGCCTCCTTGCAAAAGAACCAATTATTGATACTGGATACGTTGTTTAGCCTATAAATAAGTGAGACCGAACATGGAATTGTTTGCTGAGCATTTATTCATATCGTAAAATATACACAGGATGGATACAAACAGACAGTTTAAGCCGCCTCAGAGACACCCTACGCCTGGACCAAAAGGGCACGTTCAAATGAGCACATCTGCATCCCACCCTTGCCTAACTTACTGCCGCTTCAAAAGCTACCGCTTACAAAGTGGTAAGTGGTACAATTCCCACAAGGGCATCCCTGCCACCTTTCCTGGCTGTCTGAACAACCAGAGAGCACCTGGGAAACCTCTGTTATGCACATGAGTGGTCTGACCACTCCCCCCCAGCACCAGTGCCAGATAAAACCCTGTGGAGGCCCCTAGGCAGTCAAATCATCTTGCAAATCATCTCAGAGTTGAAGTGCCTGCTCCAGTTTGGTGTAGCCAGTTTGGTGTCGTGGTTAAGTGTGCGGACTCTTATCTGGGAGAACCGGGTTTGATTCCCCACTCCTCCACATACACCTGCTGGAATGGCCTAGGGTCAGCCATAGCTCTTGTAAAGGTTGTCCCTGATAGGACAGCTGCTGTGAGTCCTCTCAGCCCCACCCACCTCCCAGGGTGTCTGTTGTGGGGGAGGAAGATAAAGGAGACTGTGAGTCGCTCTGGCACTCTGAGATTCGGAGTGGAGGGCAGGATATAAACCCAATATCTTCTTCTTGTTCCACTGCCCATGGTTACTGCTGAAGCCTGCAGGCACCTTCTCAAAAGCCCCTTTGACTAAGCTGTGGGGGAGAGGCAGAGAGAGGCAAACTTGGCAACAACGGCAGCAGCAGCCACACCAGGTAAGTCGGGCAAAGAGCGGTTCAGCTGCTGGCTGCTCATGCAGGCACTGAGGACTGCAAGCATGGGGAAAACTAGGGGGGGGGAGCCAGCCTGGGGCCCCTAAAGGTTTGATTCCCCGCTCCTCCACTCGCAGCTGCTGGAATGGCCTTGGGTCAGTCATAGCTCTTGCAGAGTTGTCCTTGAAGGGGCAGCTTCTGGGAGAGCTCTCTCAGCCCCACCCACTTCAAGGATGTCTGTTGTGGGGGAGGAAGGAGATTGTGAGCTGCCCTGAGACTCTGAGATTCAGAGTGAAGGTAAAGTAAAGGTAGTCCCCTGTACAAGCACCAGTCGTTTCCGACCCAACAAGGTCGGAATTTGTTGGGGTGATGTCACATCACATTTTCATGGCAGATTTTTTACGGGGTGGTTTGCCAGTGCCTTCCTCGGTCATTACACTTTCCCCACAGCAAGCTGGGGACTCATTTGACCAACCTCGGAAGGATGGGAGGCTGAGTCAACCTTGAGCTGGCTACCTGAACCCAGCTTCCGCTGGGATCAAACTCAGGTCGTG
Source organism: Heteronotia binoei (assembly GCF_032191835.1). Lineage (NCBI taxonomy): Eukaryota > Metazoa > Chordata > Lepidosauria > Squamata > Gekkonidae > Heteronotia > Heteronotia binoei. Next base: position 42,109,079 of record NC_083239.1, on the reverse strand, counting down.
AGCAGAGAGCTTGGGACTGCAATACTGCAGCTTTACCACTCTGCGCCATGGGACAGAGTGAAGGGCCGGATATAAATCCAATATCTTCTTCTTCTTCCGCTATCCAAAAGGACCCTGGATGCTGCCAAGCCGGTCTTTCATTCTGTTGTGGTGATTAAGGGAGGCAGACTCTTATCTGGAGAACCAGGTTTGATTCCCCTCTCCTCCTCCACATAAAGCCTGCTGGGTGACCATGGACCCGTCACTGTTCTCTCAGAGCTCTCTCAGTCCCACCAACCTCCCGAGGTGCCTGTTGTACGGAGAGGAAGGGAACGCTGCACTGAAAGTAGAAAAAGCGAGGGGATAAAAACTCACTCTTCTCCTTCTCCTTTGAGAATGGGAAGACCAAGTGAGTCCCAAGAGACCTGATCTTCCCATCATGTATAACAGTCATATCGACAATAGGTGCTTCTGTTCACTTGATAAACAAGAGAGTTTTAAAAATGTCTCTGTCTCCAGTTTTGTTTCCTTCTCAGCGAGTGGAAAAGGAAGTCCAAGTGGTCATCTGTACCCAGTGAAACCGTCATGGACTCGAAAGCAACAACCGCACTTCCCTCTTCAGGGCCTGAGATAAGAGGCCCTTTTTTCCTCTCACACAGGACTCCTAAAGAGAGATGGCGCTCAGTGCAGCGTTCACCCCTGGCCTTCCCATTCCCAAACCCGCAGGAAAACGAAGAGGAGGTGTCAGACTCGGCCTTTGATTTATGGCCTCAGTTCAGTCCCAAGACATATTTCCAATTCCAGGGCTAGGCTCTGGAACCCATTAAACAGAACGACATCTCCATTTTCCAGTGTGACTGAGCGGCCACACACATTCCTGTTTATAAATAAGATTACAGAAACTGTATGAGATCAGCCCAGGCAGGATTGCTACACATGTGTGGTTTGTATGCTTAATCCTTTGCCCTTCCCTCTTTCTGTTTCTTCTCTTCCCCAGTTCCTCCAGCTCTTCCTCGAGTATGCTGGGAACTGTAGTCATCGGGCTGTGGAAATTCTCCAGGGATGAATTTGTCACTCCGCTGTCCCTTTTGTTGTGTGAACCAAAGTCTGGAATCTGTCTCAACGAGACCACACTTGCCATGAGGTGGGGAGGGAGCACGTAAACAGAAATGGATCCAAGTGGGCAGCTGTGTTGGTCTGAAGCAATAGGACAAAGCAGAAGTCAAGTTTCACCTTTAAGACCAACAACGTTGTATTCAGAATGTAAGCTTTCATGTGTTAGAAGCACACTTCATCATACAATAGGATGGACTGGCAAACAGTCCTAAATATAGAGTGGGTAGTGTATTAGTATGTAAAATCATGGAAATGCCCTCATTTTAAACCAAGAGCTAACATCACAACAGACTCTTATTTATGGCACTTCACATAGGGTGTTTTCGCACTCACGTTTTACTGGCGCCACGACTCTCCTGACGCCGGCGAATCTGCATGGATTTCGCACCAGAAGCGCCGGCGCTCCCAGAAGCGCCGGCTACTTCCGTCGCTAAGCCAGCGCAAACGTTTTCCTGCGATTTCCGTTTGCGCTGGCTTAGCGACGGAAGTAGCCGGCGCTTCTGGGAGCGCCGGCGCTTCTGGTGCGAAATCCATGCAGATTCGCCGGCGTCAGGAGCGTCGTGGCGCCAGTAAAACGTGAGTGCGAAAACGGCCATAGACATCAATCTGTTATTCTGATTTATATTGCCCCCTTGTTGATGCAGCCCAGTTAACATAAATGAACAGTCCCCAAATTGTGCTTCTTTTAATCTGCTAACAAACATTTCCATGATTTCACATACTAATTCACTGCCCACTCTCTCTATATTTAGGACTGTTTGCCATTCCATCTTATTGTCTGATGAAGCGTGCTTCTAGCACACGAAAGCTTACATCCTGAATAAAACTTCGTTGGTCTTAGAGGTGCCGCTTGACTCCTACTTTGTTCTATAAACAGAAATGTTTATCCGAACTGATGTATTTAAACAGAGGCTAGACGGCCATCTGACATCAATGTGGATCCTGTGAATTTAGGGGGAGATATTTGTGGATTTTCTGCATTGTGCAGGGGGTTGGACTATGATTCTATGATTTAAATTATTTCTTTTCTTGCCAAGGGGCCCTCAAGATGGGGGGAGGGCATATTGGTTCTACTGTCCCTCACACTGTGACATCACCTCCAGCATGAACCGGAAAGTATGTCAACACATTGAGGAGACACACCAGCCTGCATTCAAAACGCTATGGTTTTACCATCAAGTTTCAGGAGAAATGCTACAATATTGCCACCAAGGCTTTTTTTCTGGAAGAATGCAGCGCAACAGAGTTCTGGAACCTCTTTGTGAAAACAAAATTCTCCAAAAAATGTTCAAAGGTTCATGAGGGACACCCATGTGTTTCTCCTTCATTTCCCTCCTGAGAGCTCCGGCGCCTCTTTTCCCAGAGGGGGAAAAAAAATACCCTTCTTGCTACTACACATTGACTTCATTTCTGGTTCAAACAGGAAGTGATGTTGCAATGCTGAAGGGATGCCAGTCCCCTCCCCCCCTCCCATTTTTCTTCCACTGGTAGGGTTGCCAAGTCCGACTCAAGAAATATCTGGGGACTTTGGGGGTAGAGCAGTGCCGGATTAAACCCTGTGGAGGCCCTTAGGCAGTCACCCTCTCGGGGCCCACTTCGCAAAGTATCTCAGAGTTGGAGCGCCCAACCCACCACCTGCAGCCCCCTTCTCAAAAGCTCCCTTGACAAAGCTGTGGGGGAGAGGCAGAGAGAGGCAAACTTGGCAACAATGCCAGCCACACCAGGCAAGCTGGGCAAAGAGCAGCTCAGTTGCTGGCTGTGTGTGCAGGCTGAGAGAGCTGCGAGCACGGGGGGAAATGGGGGGAAGCTGATCCAGGGTTCCTAAAGATGCAGGGGCCCGTAGGCCGGTGCCTACTTGGCCTTAATTGCTAATCCAGCCCTTGGATGGAGCCAGGAGCAAGAGTGTGAAAAGCACAACTGATCTCCAAAGGGAGTTCTGGCCATCACATTTAAAGGGACTGCATGCCTTTTAAATGCTTTTCCTCCATTTGGAATAATGGGTAGAGGCACCTTCTTTGGTGGCTCATAGAATTGGACCCCCCACGCCAATCTTTTTGAAACTTGGGGGTTTTTTTGAGGAGAGGTACCAGATGCTATGCGAAAGATTTAGTGCTTCTACCTCAAAAACCCGCCCCCCCCCCCCCAGAGCCCCAGATACCCACGGATCAATTTTCCACTATACCCCCCCCCCCTTTCTGATGACCCTGAAGCAGGGTGGGTGGGGAAGGGCTCCAAACCAGGGGGTCTCTTGCCCTCTCCTGGGGATTTAGGAAAAACAAATGAACACTGTGTAACAATTCGCTTTTGCAATATTCTATTCACTCATAAACATCTATGCACAGTGACACAGTCACAATAAAACGTCTATCCATAAATTCAAGCACCCATAAAAAGAAGTATAATAATACAGCACAATATTAATATAAGCCACTCGTGTCCAATACTGACCACTTAACAGTCCCTTGAATGCCACTTATAGAATGAATGACACTGTTCTCCGACACGTACTTCCTGATGGCTCAATTCTGGAGATGAAGGTTAGGTCATGGAGTCAGTCTTACTCAAAAGAAATAGACACTCAAATCAAGCAGCAATGACTTCAATAAATAGGTGGTGACACACCCCTTGCTGTAGTGTGTTTCAATGCCATCTTCTTCTAGCCACTATTTAAACTGGAACCCGTGCATTAATCTAGTGTTAATTTCGTCACTTCTGCCAGAACGCTGGGTTCTCACCTGGGGACTGGCAGTCCTATCCACCGGCCAGTTGAGCCACAGATGGGAATGAGAGGACACAGTCTGGAATTTAGAGGGACTCTGCGGCTGCCAATACTAAAACACAACCCAGCAGCAATGAAAAAGAAACAACGCAGGAACAATTAAAAAGTTGCCCGGCCTTAAAGTATAAATAAGAAATCTATGGCAGCAAACCACTGTTATAGTAAATACAACTGAAACCGGTGTGAAGATAAGCAATATAAGATAACCACCGGAAGCAATGCAACTTTCATGCCAAGCGTGTAAATATATGCGTTTTTAGTGAAATTAAACAAATTAAACAAAAACAGAACTAAGGAACACTGAACATTCTTGAAATTTTCCCCACAAAGTCTCTCAACAGTCACAAAGAATGATAGCCTCTTCAAATAGGACTTAACGAAGATGTGGGTGAAGTCTTTAATTTCTTAGTGTTCCACTCGTGATGGTGCGGAGAGAATAAGGAACCGCTTTAAAAAGGACTCCTCACGGTTTCGATAGTTAGTTCTTCCTCAGCCTTAGCTCTATTCTTTACAACATGGAATCACGCATGCTCTAATTTGCTGCTACCGGTTCTGTAGAGTAAAGAGTAGAGCTGTGGCTCCGTGTAACGTCGGGAGAAAGAGTATGAAGAAGAACTATCGAAACCGTAAGGAGTCCTTTTAAAAGCGGTTCCTTATTCTCTCCACACCATCATGAATGGAACACTAAGAAATTAAAGACTTCACCCACATCTTCATTAAGTCCGATTTGAAGAGGCTATCATTCTTTGCGACTGTTGAGAGACTTTGTGGGAAAAATTTCAAGAATGTTCAGTGTTCCTTAGTTGTTTTTGTTTAATGTCACTAAAAATGCATATTTACACACTTGGCGTGAAAGTTTTATTGCTTCCAGTGGTTATCTTATATTAACCACTGTTATAGGGCTACCAAGCTCCACTGGGGGCAGGAGATCCCCCAGCTTGGGGGGCCCCAACACGCTGGCACGGAGCAAACTGCAGGGGGATCCCCATCCCTAAAGGGCCCCATGTAACATGCCCTGTGTGATGATGTCACCCGGAAGTGACATCATTGCACGGGGCATGTCATGCCAGGCACACTCTAGAATTCATGGTAAAACTCTATGGCAGTGACAGAGGGACTTGGCAACACTCCACTGTTACCATATCTGCCCAAGGAGATGCATGCATGCTCGACATACACCTAGTTTGTTTCCTAGTGGGGTCAAAATTCCGCACTGGGTCCCAATTTCAGAAAAGCCAGGCATACGGGAGAAAACCTGTCTTCTGCCACTTAAAGGAGCTGTAGGTTTGGGTTTTAACACCTTTGAAACAAAGCTCCCAGGGAGACTTTGAGATGAAACCTGCAGGGGTAGAATTCTAGCAGGAGTCAGGACTGGATCTACATTTTTTTTGATGGGGGGCAAAATTAAAAAAAATGACGCCCCCTTATGGGTCATTCTATCTTATGGCCCCATAGAATACAATGGACTCCATACCCAATTTTGCACCCCCCCTTCGCTGGTGCCCGGGGCAAGCACTCCCCTCTGCACCCCCCCTAGATCCGGCCGTGGAAGGAACTCCTTTGCATATTAGGCCACACACCCCTGATGTAGCCAGTCCTCCAGGAGCTTACAAGCCTCTTTTTTGTAAACTCTTAGAGGATTGGCTACACCAGGGGGGTGTAGCCTAATATGCAAAGGAGTTCCTGCTAGAATTCCACCCCTGGAAATCAGAGAAGGCATGCCAGCCTCTAGGTGAGACCCGGAGATCCCCTGGAATTACAAAATATCTCCAGACTACAGAGATCAGTTCCTCCAATGAAAATGAATGCTGTGGAAGGTGGTGGCATTACGCCCCACTGAAGTCTTGTCCTCCCAGAGCTCCATCCCCAAATCTCCAGGAGTTTCCCAACCTGGATCTGGCAACCCTATCCACACCAGGGGTGGGATTCTAGCAGCAGCTCATCTGCATATTAGGCCACACACCCCTGATGTAGCCAATCCTCCAAGAGCTTACAAGGCTCTTTTTTGTAAGCTCTTGGAGTATTGGCTACATCAGGGGTGTGTGGTCTAATATGCAAAGGAGCTCCTGCTAGAATTCCACCCCTGACTCCCCTCAGTGGCCAGGGAGGATCTGAGATAGGGCTGCCAATCCCCAGGTGGGGGCAGGGGATCCCCTGGTTTGGAGACCCTCCTCCCGCTTCAGGGTCATCAGAAAGCGGGGGGAGGGGAGGGAAATGTCTGCTGGGAACTCTATTATTCCCTATGGAGATTTATTCCCATAGAAAATCATGGAGAATTGATCTGTGGGTATCTGGGGCTCTGGGAAAGCTGTTTTGGGGGGTAGAGGCACCAAATTTTTAGTACAGCATCTAGTACCTCTCCCCAAAATACCCCCCAAGTTTCAAAAAGATTGGACCAGGGGGTCCAATTCTATGAGCCCCAAAAGAAGGTGCCCCTATCCTTCATTATTTCCTATGGAAGGAAGGAATTGAAAAGGAGCACGGTCCCTTTAAATGTGATGGCCAGAACTCTCTTGGAGTTCATTTATGCTTGTCACACCCTTGTCCTGGCTCCGCCCCTAATGACTCCTGGCTCCACCCCCAAAGTCCCCAGATATTTCTTGAATTGGATTTGGCAACCCTAATCTGAGAACCTTTAAGCAGGGGCTTGGATCCTACTGAAATTCTCCATGGGCCCAACCCAGAGACTGGAATTTAATCAGGGAAACTTTCAGAGAATGAAATATCAAAATACACATATTTTGTCAAAGTGAGGCCCGAGCACACATGGACCACCAAATACTAAAATACTGGAGATGCTAAGACCAGGGGTGGCCAAACTTGCTTAACGTAGGAGCCACGCAGAATACGCATCAGATGTTTGAGAGCTGCAAGACGGAAGGAAGGAAATACATTCTCCAAGCTGCATTTAAATGCATTCTCCAAGCTGCTGGTCAATGCATTCTCCAAGCTGCTGGTCAATGCAACAGTAGGGGCTTTGAGAGCCGCACCATATGCGTGAAAGAGCCTCATGTGAGCCACAGTTTAGCCACTCCTGTGCTAGACACTCCCATGGATGTGCATCCTGGTGGGGTTGACTTCTGGGAGAGGCTGGGGAAAAGACAGAGAAAGAGAGTAAAGCCAGCAAGAAAAGCAGAGGGGGTTATCTTACCTATCCTTGAATTATTCTGCATGGGGAAGCCACGCGAAGCAGTTTCCAAGCATCTAGGAGGTTTGGGCTTCCATGTGGGGTGCTGGGGACCCAAGCAAGAAAACCCAGGTAAGCTCCAAAGAGCTCCAATCTAGCAAAACATCCAGGAAAAACTCAACAGGAAGCAGCCACACAATGTGTGTGAGTGAGGAAGGCAGCTTAGGGTACACAGCGGAGGCAGGGCCTCAAAATCAGATTACAGAACACGAGCTGGAATAACAAAACCGGCCCTTGATGTGGGAGTTGGGGAATAGGAGGAACAAAGGTTTCCTTTTCCTAGGCTTGGATGGAGTCTGGGTGATTTCAGGTGATTCCAGAGGCCAAGAAACAGCCTGCTCCAGCTGTTGTATATGTGGTTGGAATAATGTATCAATGATAAGGAGTTCTTGCCTGGCTCATTAGAGCCCTGAGGATTGAATTTGGGGACTCAGGAACAACAGGCAGTAGGATCCAAATTCCTGCTGCCCTGCTCCAATCACGAGCCCCCTGCTGGTTTGAATGGTCCAATAGCAGGCTAGCACGGGGATTTTGTGTGTATACATAGTTGGCCCTGTTGGCCCAGTCTTCAGTCTTTTAAGGCAGCACTATACTACGCTGTAAGAGCCCCGTGGCCCAGAGTGGTAAAGCTGCAGTACTGCAGTCGGAGCCCTCTGCTCATGATGTGAGTTTGATCCCCGGCGGAAGCTGGGTTTAGGTAGCTGGCTAGAGGTTGACTCAGCCTTCCATCCTTCCGAGGTCGGTAAAATGAGTCCCCAGCTTGCTGGGGGGAAAGTGAAGATGACGGGGGAAGGCAATGGCAAACCACCCCGTAAAAAGTCTGCTGTGAAAACATTGTGAAAGCAACGTCACCCCAGAGTCGGAAACGACTGGTGCTTGCACAGGGGACTACCTTGACCTTTTTTTATATACAATTCAATAAAAGAGCTATAGTTCACTACCACTTTGCCTCATCATTGCATGGAACCCACTATATTATACCGGCCTATACTTCTGTCCCCACCCTGGTCCCGCCAACATCCTCTCGAACGACGGCAAATGAAAGGAAGGGACCTAGGGTGGGTTGCCAGCGTCTAGATTGCACCTGGAGATCTGCTATTACAATCGATCTCCGGACGATAGAGATCAGTTTCCCTAGAGAAAATGGCTGCTTTGGAGGGTGGATTGATTCTGTGCGGTGATACTCTGCTGAGGCCCCGCCCCTCCCTAAATCCCGCCCTCCTCTGGCTCCACCCACAAAATCTGTAGGCATTTCCCAACCTAGAGCTGCTAACTCTAGACGGGGCGGACATTTCTGAGTCTGGGAGAACAGGTGGGCGGGGCACAGCTCACGGATTAAAAATGGGGGCCAACAAAATGATCACGAAGCATCAAGTAGACCAGGGGAAAGAACAGCAATATTTGATTGCCTAATCATAACGCTATTGTGAGATTGTTGGATTTTCTTTAAAAAAAAATAATAATTGCTCGATTTAGGAGATTTCTAAATTCTGCTGCAAGAATATTCAAGGGTTGCCAGCCTCCAGGTGGGGCCTGGAGGTCTCCTGCCTTTACAACTGATCTGCTCCCCTGGAGAGGGAGAGAGAGAGAGAGAGAGAGACAGAGACAGAGAGAGAGACAGAGAGCAAAGGAAGGCTTCGAAACTGCCAGCAAGTTCTAGATGTGGCGAGTTCTCTCCTTCTCTTTTGGCTTTATTTTGCCATGAGCATTCTGTCTCTTTTCTCCTTCAAAAAAAAAAGTTTATTGGATTTTCTATCAAACGTTTCAATGCCATTGAAGCCTTTATGACTCAAAACAAGACAAACTTTCTTCTCGACAGAAGCTGCGGCTTGGAATTTAAAGTGGGACTGTTGGCCCTTTAAGAGCCAGAAACCCACGGAACAATGGAAGCTATGGTTTGTGGACAGACTTTTTGTAGCTGCCTGTATATTATTTGTTTAACTTTGACTTCTTGTAACATAGATACTTTGTGATCTTTCTAAAGTGTTGTCTTATTCCAGTGATTATTGTGCGTTTACAGTACTATTTGTACACCGGTCGCTGTTTGATTCTGTATACCCCTGGAGAAACTGGCTGCTTGGAAGGGTGGTCTCTATGCAGGGTTGCCAAGTCCAATTCATGAACTATCTGGGGACTTTTGGGGGTGGAGCCAGGAGACTTTGGGGGGGGGGGAGCCAGGAGACATTGGGGGCGGAGCAAGGAACAAGGGTGTGACAAGCATAATTGAACTCCAAGGGAGTTCTGGCCATCACATTTAAAGGGACCGCACACCTTTTTAAATGTCTTCCTTCCATAGGAAATAATGAAGGATAGGGGCACATTCTTTTGGGGCTCATAGAATTGGACCCCCTGGTCCAATCGTTTTGAAACTTGGGGGGTACTTTGGGGAGAGGCACTAGATACTATACTGAAAATTTGGTGCCTCTACCCCAAAACACAGCCCCCCCAGAGCACCATATACCCGCGGATCAATTCTCCATGATTTTTATGGGAATAAATTTCCATAGGGAATAACAGAGTTTCCAGCAGACATTTCCCTCCTCGCCTCCCCCCCCCTTTCTGGCAACTCTGAAGTGAGGGAGTAGCCTCTCTACTCACGAGTTGCTGCCAACTTGTTCAAAGTAATAAAGACACTCCATCCCAAGAGGAAGCCTTTCAATCAGAGACTGGAGCCTCCGGAGGGGGAAAGTCACATGGTCCTCCGGGGTTGGGGCTTCCCACGCCGGCCAGCTGACTGGGGGCAGGAAGGAGCCTGGGAAAGCGGAAGAACTCCCGCTGGGACCTGGGGATTGGCAAGCCTATCTCTGTGACATTGTATCATGCTGAGGCCCCTCCCCTCCCCAAACCCCACCCTCTCCTGGCTCCACCCCCAAAGTCTCCAGGTATTTTCCAACACAGACCTGGCAACTCTAGTTGCCAGCCTCCAGGTGGAGCCTGGAGATCTCCCTCTTTTACAACTGATCTCCAGCCGGCAGAGATCAGCTCCCCTGGAGAAAATGGCTGCTTTGGAGGGTGGGCTCTATGGCATCGTACCATGCTGAGGCCCCTCCTCTCCCTAAACCCCGCCCTCTCCCAGACCCACCCCCAAAGTCCCCAGATATTTTCCAACCCTAGGCTTATTACAAAAGAAAGACAATAAGACACTCCTATTACATGATTAAGAATAGTTTAAAAATGAAAATAGCTGCCGCATGTATCCCTACTGGTTTGGATCCCTGCAGAAGTATTGAAATCATAGATAGCATAACATTCTAACAATGTGGGCATCCTCCCACACTCTTCATTCCTATAATTTCGACAATCTAAACCGGCCCAAACTAGTTTTGTGGCTTTAGTGGCAGGCTTCTGTCTAATCCAGGATGTTCTCATGACTTGTTTCAACTTTGCCTTCCATTCATTGCCTTCGCTGGTTTACAGCAGATCGTTTTAAAATTTATCTCTTCCTCCAAGTGAAAACTGAACACTTGGCATTTTTAAGAGTGACAGGAAGCCTGGTTTTGCAGCTCTGGTGCGAGACCTAAATTTCCATGTGTCTGCAGAAATTTTGCGAAGTTGTTTGATCTGCAACTCTGGTGGGCTTTTGGGGAGAAAAAAAATCCCCAAGCTCCGTTCTTTCGGCTCAAATGAGCTAAACAGGAATACCTAGACACAAATAATTCTACATACATAGCAATTCCCCACTCCTCCACATACACCTGCTGATGTGATCTTGGGTTCTCTCAACAGCCGTTTCTGTCAGAGCTCTCTCAGCCCCACCTACCTCACAGGGTGTTTATTTTATTTATTTATATTTACATTTATATCCCGCCCTCCCCGCCTAGGCGGCTCAGGGCGGCTAACAACATTTCACATATTTAACAAAGATAAAACTTTAAAATTTAACAATTAAAGAAATTAAACATAAAAACCAGTTAATTAAGTTAAAATAATTAAAATACATGATTCATTACATAGAATAAATCTGGCAGCAATGAACTTGTTTGGCGCTGGTTCTGCCAGTTTAGATGGTTCCATAGTCGTATAGTAGATGGCGGCTCCGTGTTTGTTGTGGGGAAGGAAAGGGAAAGGAGATTGTGAGCCGCTCTGAGACTCTTCGGAGTGGAGGGCGGGATAGAAATCCAATATCTTCTTCTTCTATTGCAGGGCACTGGGTGATGTACAGTAACTTTAAAAACATCTGACAGATAAAAACAATAGACTCTGAAGACACTTTATAAAAACAGATGGTGAAGTAAGCATGAAAAACAGAGGAGGGGGCAAGCCAAGATGGAAACTGTCGCTACCCTCAACCAGATATCATCTACTATGTCAACCACTCTTTAGGGTCTCTGGCTAGGCTAGCCAACCTCCAGTAAGGACCTGGAAATTTCTTGCAATTCCAACTGCTATCCAGACTACAGAGATCAATTCTCCTGGAGAAAATGGCTGCTTTGGAGGGTGGGTTCTACAATATTATAGCTTGCTGAAGCCCTTCCCCTTCACACACCCTGCCCTGCCCAGCTCCATCCCTAAAATCTCCTGGAATTTTCAAACCTTACTTCCGACAGAGGGTTTTCACATGACCTACTACCTGATTCTAATGACATTGATGTCAAGCATTGTCTATTCTTTCTTGATTATAGTTGCAAACCCCCCTCCTGCTCCTTTTGCTTTTACTTACAAATGCAGGACTGCACTCTGAAGATAAAACCTCCTGGGACTAATTCCCATGCCAGCAAGGCTGGGACCCAGGATGCGCCGACCGCAGTAGAGATAAGGAAGTCTCAGTGAGAAATTTCACACGTGAATATAGAATTGTTTAGAGAATGTAGGATTGTTTATAGACCCTTTGATGTGCCATCTTTAAGTATGCATTTTACTGTTACACTGTATCAGTTCCAATACCTAGCTCCGCTGAGCCACATGGATTATCAATAAACCAAACTTTGTTTCACAATTCAAGGACTGGTTACTTTGAGATCTAATGCTTGACATTTGACATCAGTCTCCAATTCTGACATTTATTGCCTTTGCTGTTTTTTTAAAGAACATAAGAGAAGCCATGTTGGATCAGGCCAATGGCCCATCCAGTCCAACACGCTGTGTCACATAGTGGCCAAAAAAATTATACACACACACACATATACACACTGTGGCTAATAGCCACTGATGGACCTCTGCTCCATATTTTTATCTAACCCCCTCTTGAAGCTGTCTATGCTGCCACCACCTCCTGTGGCAGTGAATTCCACACGTTAATCACCCTTTGGGTGAAGAAGTACTGCCTTTTATCCGTTTTAACCTGACTGCTCAGCAATTTCATTGAATGCCCACGAGTTCTTGTATTTTGAGAAAGGGAGAAAAGTACTTCTTTCTCTACTTTCTCCATCCCATGCATTATCTTGTAAACCTCTATCATGTCACCCCGCATTCGACGTTTCTCCAAGCTAAAGAGCCCCAAGCGTTTTAACCTTTCTTCATAGAGAAAGTGTTCCAACCCTTTAATCATTCTAGTTGCCCTTTTCTGCAGTTTTTCCAATGCTATAATTTCCTTTTTGAGGTGTGGTGACCAGAATTGCACACACTATTCCAAATGAGACCGCACCATCGATTTATACAGGGGCATTATGATACTGGCTGATTTGTTTTCAGTTCCCTTCCTAATAATTCCCAGCATGGCATTGGCCTTTTTTATTGCAATTGCACACTGTCTTGACATTTTCAGTGAGTTATCTACCATGACCCCAAGATCTCTCTCTTGTTCAGTCTCTGCCAGTTCACACCCCCATCAACTTGTATTTGTAGCTAGGATTCTTGGCCCCAATGTGCATTACTTTGCACTTGGCCATATTGAACCTCATCTGCCATGTTGACGCCCACTCACCCAGCCTCAGCAGATCCCTTTGGAGTGCCTCACAATCCTCTCTGGTTCTCACCACCCTGAACAATTTAGTGTCATCTGCAAACTTGGCCACTTCACTGCTCACTCCCAACTCCAAATCATTTATGAACAAGTTAAAGAGCATGGGACCCAGTACTGAGCCCTGCGGCACCCCACTGCTTACCGTCCTCCACTGCGACTTCCCATTTATACTCACTCTCTGTTTCCTATCAATTAGCCAGTTTTTGATCCACAAGAGGACCTATCCTTTTACTTTATGACTCTCGAGCTTTCTAAGGAGCCTTTGATGAGGAACTTTATCAAAAGCTTTCTGGAAGTCAAGGTAAACAACATCTATTGTTTCTCCTTTGTCCACATGCTTGTTCACCCCATCAAAGAATTGTAACAGGTTATTGAGGCAAGATCTTCCCTTACAGAACCCATGCTGAGTCTTCCTCAATAACCCGTGTTCATCAATGTGCCTACTCATTCTGTCCTTGATAACGATTTCTACCAACTTTCCCAGTATTGAAGTCAGACTGACTGGCCTGTAATTTCCTGGATCTCCTCTGGAACCCTTTTTAAAGATGGGGTGACATTTGCTACCTTCCAGTCCTCAGGAACGGAGGCAGATTTCAATGAAAGATTGCAGATTTTTGTCAGAAGATCCACAAGTTCAACTTTGAGTTCTTTCAGAACTCTTGGATGCATGCCATCCGGACCCGGTGACTTATTAGTTTTTAATTCGGCTATCAGTTGTAGGGCCTCCTCTCTTGTCACCTCAATCTGACTCAGGTCTTTCAACACCCCTTCCAAAATTAGTGGTTCTGGAGCGGGCAAACACTTCTCGTCTTCCACAGTGAAGACGGAGGCAAAAAAAATGCATTCAGCTTCTCAGCCATTTCCCTATCCTCCTTCAGTAATTCTTTTACCCCTTGGTCGTCCGAGGGCCCAACTGCCTCCCTGGCTGGTTTCCTGCTTCTAATATATTTGAAGAAATTTTTATTGTTAGTCTTTATGTTTTTTGCAATATGCTCCTTATAGTCCCTTTTTGCCTGCCTGATCACAGCCTTGCATTTGATTTGCCACAGCCTATGTTCCCTTTTATTAATCTCACTCGGTCTAGCTTTCCACCGCTTAAAGGAGTCCTTCTAACCTTTTACAGCTTCCATTACTTTGTTTGTTAACCATGCAGGCCTTTTCTTATACCTGTTTGTGCCTTTCCTGGGTTGCCCAGTCAACTCCAACCGACAATGACCAGACCCCAACTTGTCATTCTTTTAATCTGCTAAAAACATTTCCACTATTTTGCATATTAATTCATTGCCCACTCTCTTTGTAAGGTAAGGTAGTCCCCTGTGCAAGCACCACTCGTTTCTGACTCTGGAGTGACGTCGCATCAGAACATTTTCACAGCAGACTTTTTACAGGGTTGTTTGCCCTTGCCTTCCCCAGTCAACTACACTTTTCCCTCAGCAAGCTGGGTACTCATTTTACCGACTTTGGAAGGATGGAAGGCTAAGTCAACCTTGGGCCGGCTACCTGAACTCAACTTCCACCAGGATCAAACTCAGGTCATGAACAGAGGGCTGTACTGCAGCTTTACCACTCCACTGCTAATTCCATCCCATAGTTATTGTCTGATGAAGTGTGGTTTTAGCGCACGAAAGCTTACATTCTCAACAACACTTTGTTGGTCTTCAAGGTGCTACTGGACTCTAACTTTGTTCTGTTGCTTCAGACCAACACGACTGCCCACCTGGATCTACCTGATCCTTTTAACAGAAGACAGCAGGTATTGAATCTGGGACTTCTGGAATGCCACACCTCAGTCTTTACTCAGTATACATAATGAGGAGGGTCTCAGTCAGTAATCTATGAAATGAGAATTGGGGTGCAGAAACATTTTGTGCTGTTTATAAAGTGTTACGTTCAATGATGGATAATAATCCTGATCAATCAATTAATCATCATCATCATTGTAAATTAAAGAAGAAAAATAAGCATTGAATGACTCCAAGAAAAGCAAAAAGAAGCTTCTAGTTGAGTTATATGAGGCAGACTTATCCAGGGCTTTTTTTGAGCAGGGATGCACAGGAATGCAGTTCCGGCTGGCTTGTTGTCAGGGGGTGTGGCCTAATATGCAAATGACTTCTTGCTGGGCTTTTTCTACAAAAAAAAAAGCCCTGGACATTTAAGATAACAGAAACCAAAGGAGATTAGAAAAAAAAGATTGCGATCAGGCCTTGAATTCAGCAGGAGTTCACAGGAGCGCAGTTCCTAAATCTTCCCCCCTCTTCTTCTCCACCTACCTTGTCCATTGAATAGTAGGTGCAGCTGCATAACAATCCCTAAATTAGGAGAGCGGGCAGCCAGCCAGCCAGCCACCAAGGGCTTTGCCACACCCCCAGCAGCCCTCATTAACCCATGGAGAAGCCTGCACAACCCTTTCTCCACTTTTTATGTGATTCTGAGTGGCGGGTGGCTTGCTTGCCTTTTGACTTGGGGAGGGAGGTGGCCAAGGAGAGCCCCAGGGGAGTGAGGCCTGCTTGGGCTGGCTGGATCTCTAGTCAGCCCAAGCAGGCCTTGCTTGCCCGGGGCTCTCCTTTCTTGTGTTGGGTTGTTTTTGGCTGGTGTCAGGGGTCATATGCTAATGAGCTATGCTAATAAGCTCCGCCACCTATTTTTCTACAAAGCAACCCCTGATTGCAATTAAAACTTACTTTGACAGTTGAAAGGAAAAGCACTTGCATGGACAATATTTGAAAGACATAGAAAGCAAAAGACAGAAAACAAAACGGATGGTGGAAGTAGCTCCAAAATGAACATTTGAAGAAAGAAATGCAAGGACTCATTCCAGCCACACAAGAGAAGGCACTTAAAATGAATAGCGTGAAAGCCGAAGTTCAGAAGTAGGCTTGCCAATCCCCAGGTCCCAGCGGGGGTTCTTCCGCTTTCCCAGACTCCTTCCCGCCCCCAGTCAGCTGGCTGGCAGGGGGAAGCCCCGCCCCCAGAGGACCATGTGCCTTTGCACCTCCAGAGGCTCCAGTCTCTGATTGGAAAGGCTTCCTCTTAGGATGGTGTGTCTGTGTTACTTTGAAGAAATTGGCAGCAACTCGTGAGTAGAGATGCCAATCCACCACTTCAGAGTCGCCAGAAACGGGATGGGGGGGGGAGGGAAACGTCTGCTGGGCACTTCATTATTCCCTATGTGGAGATCGATTCTCATAGGGTATAATGGGGAATTGATCTGGAAGTTTCGGGGGCTCTGGGGGAGCTGTTTTTTGAGGTAGAGGCACCAAATTTTCAGTAAAGTATCTAGTGCCTCCCCCCAAAGTATCCCCCTAAGTTTCAAAACGCTTGGACCAGGGGGTCCAATTCTATGAGCCCCCAAAAGAAGGTGCCCCTATCCTTCATTATTTCCTATGGAAGGAAGACATTTAAAAAGGTGTGCTGTCCCTTTAAATGTGATGGCCTGAACTCCCTTGGAGTTCAATTATGCTTGTCACACCCTTGTTCCTGGCTCTGCCCCCAATGTCTCCTGGCTCCACCCCCAAAGTCCCCAGATATTTCTTGAATTGGACTTGGCAACCCTATTCAGAAGGTCAGCGGTAACAGCAAATGTTGACTTTGCAAGACAGGATGAAACAGTTGAGTCCATGGCCAGTGCCTGGAATAAACTTGCTCAAACTCAGGGTTGTTCTTTCTAGAAAAAGGGGTGCCAGAACTCTCAAGAGGGAAATGAAGGAGAAACACAAGGGTGCACCTCACAAACTTTTAAACTTTTTTGATAATTTTGTTTCCACTAAGAGGTCCTGAAACTCTGTTCTGCTGTGTTCCCCCAGAAAAAAAAAGCCCAAACTGTCCTTAAAGAACGTCATAATAGAGTTGCAGCTATGTTGCCATGTTGCACTGGAATCTTTGCAAGAAATATGACTTACCACCAGCTAGAAATTCCTGGGAGCACAAACTAGATAAGAGAGTGGAGAATGATTACACAAAAATTCCTCGGGACTTTACAAACAGATAAATATCTGGAGCATAATACCCCTGATATCACAATTGCAGTGTGTGTGTGGGGGGGATAGGTTTGGATTATTGACACTTCAATCTCAGGAGACAGCAGAATAGAAAAGAAAAAAACAGGAGATCACAAAATACCAAGACCTACAAATAGAATTAGAGCACCTCTGAGAGAAGAAAGTTACCATTGTGTCAGTTGTCATTGGAGCCTTTCAAGCAGTGTCTGGAAGTTCAAGACACACCTGGACATTCTGAGTACTGAACAAATACCACCACCTCAGCTCCAGCAGACAGTGTTGCTTGGAAAAACAAGAACCCTGCAAAGATTCATCTGCAATGCCCAAGAACTTGGCTAGATCTTGAATTGCAGAATACCATCTACTAGTCAAATATCTCTTGGAGCTGAGATATTTGACAGTCCAGCAGTTCAGCTACCTGGGGTGCATCATCTCCTCAGATGCCAAGATCGACAAGGAGATTGACAACAGACTGGCAAAGGCAAATCGTGCATTTGGCCGACTGCACAAAAGAGTGTGGAGCAACAAGCATCTGAAAAAAGGCACAAAGATCAATGTTTACAAAGCGGTTGTGATGACAACCCTCATCTACGGCTCCGAATCGTGGGTTTTATACAGTCATCCCCTGCGACTCCTTGAGCACTTTCATCAGCGCTGCCTTCGCACCATCCTCAACATCCACTGGAGTGACTTTGTGACCAACACTGAAGTCCTCAAGAGGGCGGAGGTTACAAGCATCGAAGCACTGCTGTTGAAGACGCAGCTGCGCTGGGCAGGGCATATTTCTAGGATGGAAAACCACCGCCTTCCCAAGATTGCTCTGTATGGCGAACTTTCCACTGGCCATCGAAATAGAGGGGCACCAAAGAAGAGGTACAAGGACTCCTTGAAGAAATCCCTTGGCACCTGTCGCATCAACCATCACCAGTGGTCTGACCTAGCCTCAGATCGCAAAGCATGGAGGCACACCATCCACCATGCTGTCTCTTCCTTTGAGAACGCACGCATAGCTGGTCTTGAGGACAAAAGGAGATTGAGGAAGAATCGCACTGCTACAGCATCAACCCCAAATCAGACTTTTCCCTGCAGCCACTGTGGCCAGATCTGCCTGTCCCGAATTGGTCTTGTCAGCCACCAGCGAGCCTGCAGCAGACGTGGACTACTTGCACCCTTCCTAAATCTTCGTTCGCGAAGTCAAGCCAAGAGAGAGAGAGAGAGAGTCAAATACCTCACTGCAACAAGAAATAATAATGGAAAGAAATAGACAGACTACTTTTTTTAGCCAAGATAAATAACTTTTATTTTATTCTCCCCGATATTTCTGATCTTGGCAACAGTAGAATCTGAAACTATTTACAAAAACAGTTGAAAAGCAACTGCATTTTCAATTCCCTTGGGAAACAAGTCCATATTTGATGGCATTTAAGAGGTGACATTCAGTTACAAATGATATTTGAAAACATTCGAAAGAAAACTCATGACCGAATTAGCGAATTTTCAATTCACTTTATCCATTCACTTAACCAGGAAACATTCGCCTTTAGAAGACACTAAAAAACAAAATAGTTCCGTTTCCTATTTTGATTCCAAAATTCTAATGTTAAATTTCAGGATCACAAACCAAGTATCAAAAGCTTTGAAAGTTCACCAGATGGTCAGAACATTTTGTTTCAGTTCTAAAACAGATCTGATTGTAGGCAAATGTTTGCAAGTAATTTTCCAAAAGTTCTTCACAAGGTAAAGTTGTTAGGACTTTACTATTTTGCAACAATGGATTTTTAGTTCATTGTTCTGTTTGATAAGTTCTGCCGTATCATGTGGGGCTATCAGTTCCTTTGATCCTCAAGTACCAGCACAGATAAAATATAGTGGGTTAAAAAAAAAAGGAACTAGCATCTATATATTGGTTTAGCTGTAATTCTCACTAGGAATGATTTCCTTGGTGTTCCCCTTACATAAACAACCCAGTTAGTAGCAAGATCAGCAAAAGCGATGCCCCTAAGCCATTCACACCAGTTCCACTATATGGCACCTGATCTTGGTGCTTACGCTCCTCGACTTTTACAGCATTGATAAAATACCCATTTCTGCCTGAGAAGTCTGCTTCATCATTGACGTCATGGTCGTGGTCGTGGTCATGCTCGTGGTCATGGTCGTGGTCGTGGTTATGGTTGTTGGGATTGACCGGTGTTGAGGTCCCAGTGACGGAGAGGGTTCCTTTGTTGGCATCACTAGGAGCTGGCAAACTGTCCAGAGTGTATCCTGGGGTAGCTTCTTCAGTGGTGACGTTGCTGCTTTGATCGGGCAGGACCGCAAGGCGTGGAATCTTGGGAGCAAAGTGAGTTTTGTTGGAAAGGTCGACGTTGCAGAGGTTGCCAGAGCAACAGGAACCCATGAGCGTGATGGCTGGACTTCCTCTTGTGACCTTGGTGCACTCTTCATCCTGAACACAACCCTTGATGGGCCTGGTCAATGAAAACTTGCCTGGAAAATATTTAAAAAGAGGGATTGAAAAACTGGAGAACGGAGGGGGTTATTTGGAAGTGTTTTAACTTAATTTGCTCCATTTGTGCCTTTCCTCTTCACACTGCTTGACCTCTTGATTCGGGATGGAAGGTGGGGGAGATGGTTCTTCAAGATGTTAGCCAAAGCTAGTGGAAGGCAGTGCCAACATGCTAGCATCTATGATGTCACCAGGGCTTTTTTGGTAGAAACAGCCCAGCAGGAACTCATTTGCATATTAGGCCACACCCCCTGATGTCACCATCATTCCACACAGGGATTGTCTATAGAAAAAGCCCAGCAGGAACTCATTTACATACTAGGCCACACCCCTTGACACCAAGCCAGCCGGAACTGAGTTCCTGTGCATTCCTGCTTTTTTAAAAATAGCCCTGGATGTCACGAAGATATTCTCACCCTGTCCCACACACTTATGCAGTGGCTATTTTGGGACTTTCAAGAGAAGTCCCTACACAAATGATATTCATCTCCAATTGCTACATCTCCTTCCCAACCCATATAATAAAGCAGACTTCAGGCAGACCCGAAAGACAGCATAGGCTCATTCCTCAAGTCTAGATTATTGAATCATTGATAGACCAAAATCCCTGGCTTCGTTTGGGATGAAGGGGTGCCCCACCTTGTATAAAGCTACCACTGACTCTCAAATTAAGGTTGCTTCAAGGATAAAACAGGACAACCTTGATACTAACCTTCCTGAATTCTTTGGGGAAGAGCAGGATACATGCACAATTGATAAATTACTTTTAAAAAAATGAAGAAATGCAGATTGACCAGCTTGAGACAAGGGTTTGAAGAATTGAGTGACGTATTATGGACCAGGTCCTATAGACCCACTAATGATGTTTCCCCAGTGCATCAGCAAAAGTGCTGCCATTAGCAGAATGGACTCATAGTATCCAGCCTCTTAGTGTGTATACAATGGACAACCATACATGAGTATTAACATGAAGCTTCCTTAAACTGAATCAGGCCATTGGTCCATCAAGAACAGTATTGGCTACTCAGACTGGCAGCTGCTCAACAGGGGCTCAGCTAAAATCCTTTCTTGTCACCTACCACCTAATCCCTTTTAACTGGAGATGCCGGGGATTGAGCCTTAGATAGCCTGTGTGCCAAGCAGGTGCTCTACCGCTTGGCCACAGCCTCTCCCCTAACCAATCACATGACTGCCTTTGTGAATGCCCAAAATCACCTCAGTTCTTCCAAGCATTATCCTGCGTTGATTTGATTCTGAGACTGGATAGTCTCGTTCCCCAAGACCAGGGGTGGAACTCTAGCAGGAGCTCCTTTGCATATTAGGCCACACACTTCTGATGTAGCCAATCCTCCTAGAGCAGCGGTGTCAAACATGCAGCCCGGGGACCGAATCAGGCCCCCAGAGGGCTTCTATCAGGCCCCCGAGCACCTCGCTGTCATCTGCTTCCTTCTCCCTCTCTCTTGCATCCTTCTGCATCACAGCTTGCTTTGACAGGCTTGCTCAGTTGCACAGGAGCTACAGAGCAAAGCCTCTATATTCTCCTGTTGTCTGAGGCTCCTCCCCTGGGGAGGAAGGGGGGGAGGGAGAGCTTGCTTTGCCAGGCTCTCTCAGCCCCAAAGCAGAGCGACTCAGCCAAGCCTCTCTTCCTTCTGTTGGCTGAGGCTCCTCTCCCTCCTTGTCCCCTGGGGAAGGAAGAAGCCACAGCTTCCTTTGCCCAGCTCCCTGGATCCCAGGGATGAAATACAAAGAAAGCACCTTTAAGACCTATGAATGCCAATGTTTTAAGCATGCTTTAAGTTTTAAAAAACCTTTGTGTCTGTCAGTGTGCCTTATAAAGTTTATATCTCTGCTCCTGGCATTACATTTTATGACACACATGGCCCGGCCCAACATGGTCTAATTTTGGTCAGATTCGGTCCTCATAACTAGGCTTCCCAATCCCCAGGTCCCAAAGGGGGATCCCCCAGTTTTACAGGCTTCCTCCCTCCCCCAGCTAGCTGGTCTGCGGGGGAAGCCCCGCCCCCACAACCATCATGCACCTCCATGAACGATTCCCATAGGGAATGATGGGGAATTGATCCGCGGGTATCAGGGGCTCTGGGAGGGGCTGTTTTTTTAGATAAAGGCACCAGATTTCCAGTATAGCATCTAGTGCCTCTCCCCAAAATACCTCCCAAGTTTCAAAAAGATTGGACCAGGGGGTCCAATTCTACGAGCCCCAAAAGAAGGTGCCCCTATCCTTCATTATTTCCTATGGAAGGAAGGCATTTAAAAAGATGTGCAGTCCCTTTAAATGTGATGGCCAGAACTCCCTTGAAGTTCAATTATGCTTGTCACACCCTTGCTTTTGGCTCTGCCCCAATGTCTCCTGGCTCCACCCCCAAAGTCTCCGGGCTCCACCCCCAAAGTCCCCAGATATTTCTTGAATTGGACTTGGCAACCCTACTCATAACAAATGCGATTTACACCCCTGTCCTAGAGCTTACAAGGCTCTTTTTTACAGACATCATGGGGGGGTCTACTGGACACGAATCTCACTGTTCTACTGCAAACCAAACAGCTAGGGTTGCCAGATCCATGTTGGGAAACTTCTGGAGATTTGGGAATGGAGCCCGGGGAGGACAGGGGAGAGAATTATGGTTGCCAAGTCCAATTCAAGTAATATCTTGGGACTTTGGGGTGGAGTCAGGAGACTTTGGGGGTGGAGCCAGGAGACATTGGGGGCGGAGCCAGGAACAAGGGTTTGACAAGCATAATTGAACTCCAAGGGAGTCCTGGCCATCACATTTAAAGGAACAGCACACCTTTTAAAATGCCTTCCTTCCACAGGAAATAATGAAGGATAGGGACACCTTCTTTTGGGGGCTCATAGAATTAGACCCCCTGGTCCAATCATTTTGAAACTTTGGGGGTACTTTGGGGAGAGGCACTAGATACTATACTGAAAATTTGGTGCCTCTACCACAAAAAAACAGCTCCCCCAGAGGCCCCGAAACCTCCAGATCCCCTATTATACCCTATGAGAATCGATCTCCACATAGGGAATAATGAAGTGCTCAGCAGACATTTCCCTCCCCCACCCTGTTTCTGGCGACTCTGAAGCGAGGGATTGGCCTCTCTACTCATGAGTTGCTGCCAACTTCTTCCAAGTAACACAGACACCCCATCCCAAGAGGAAGCCTTTCAATTGGAGACTGAAGCCTTCGGAGGTGGAAAGGCACATGGGGGCGGGGCTTCCCCCCTGTCGGCCAGCTGACTGGGGGTGGGGAGGAGCCTGGGAAAGCGGAAGAACCCCCGCTGGGACCTGGGGATTGGCAAGCCTAGAGAGAATAATCCACTCTCCAAAGCATCCATTTTCTCCAAGGGAACTGATCTCTGTAGTCTGGAGATGAGCTGCAATTCCAGGGGACACTCAAGTACCACCTGGAGGCTGGCATCCCTAATTACAGCTATCCTCTGACTGACTGATTTCCCACTACTCTTATGCTGCTCTCACACTCCTCTTCTCTGCGGAGCTTCTGTCTGATTTCGAACTATCTGCCCCGAGGCTGCACCTAGCTTCGCCTTTTTCATGCGGCAAACAGAAACTGGTTTTTAGAGGATCTCGTTTGCTTCACAAAAGAAGTGGAATGAGGAGGAGAGTGAGGGCGGCATGAGGCTAGAGGGAAATCGGTTTCTCTGTTCCCACAAATGGACGAAAGCCCTGGACGACAACTCAGTTCGAATGTCAGCTATTCATATCTCTGATATGGGCAAATCCAAAACATTTTCTTTGATCAAAAAGTGAGTCCTAGGAACTGATTACAGCAGCTTGATCTTCAGAGCCCTGCTATGTTTGCTTACACCTGTCTTTTGATCTCCCCCCTCCCCAAATAAAATCTTTACTCCCCCTACATGTACTATTTTACTATCCCATGTTCCTGCAGAGCTTTCTTATTTGCAAATTGACTACTATAACCTCAGTGGTTCTACAGGAGATATTCCTGAATAGGCCTTATTCTAATAGAATTTGTCCTTGGGGTCTTAATAGGATTGCTGCATCTTTTAATGTTTTGCTTGGATGCAGGTTTTTTAGAATATAAGGAAAGGAAAGGTCCCCTGGGCAAGCACCGGTCGTTTCTTACTCAGGGGTGACGTTGCATCACGATGTTTTCACGGCAGACTTTTTTATGGGGTGGTTTGCCATTGCCTTTCCTCAGTCATCTACACTTTCCTCCCAGCAAACTGGGGACTCATTTGACCAACTTCAGAAGGATGGAAGCCTGAGTCAACCTTGAGCTGGCAACCTGAATCCAGCTTCCGCCGGAATCGAACTCAGGTCCTGAGCAGAGCTTAGGACTGCAGGACTGCAGCTTTTACCACTCTGCGCCACGGGGCTGTTGAGAATATAAGGGATCATTATATTAAGCTATGAATTGTTCAGTCTTCCCTTTACACCGTGAAAACTCTCCTCAGATCACTCTGGCAGTCGCAAAATTTGTTCCAGTTCTGTTAGCCTTTGTGTCCAAAAGATGAGGAATGAAATATTTCTGCTGCTCAAGATTTGTTAATCAAGGAGCTTCTAAGAGAATATAGGG
The DNA here is from genome assembly GCF_032191835.1 of Heteronotia binoei. Classification (NCBI taxonomy): domain Eukaryota; kingdom Metazoa; phylum Chordata; class Lepidosauria; order Squamata; family Gekkonidae; genus Heteronotia; species Heteronotia binoei. Next base: position 42,085,038 of record NC_083239.1, on the reverse strand, counting down.
GAGAACTTAGGGTTGCCAAGTCCTACCTTGGTTGTGGCAGGGGAGTCCTCTATGGTGCCATAGAGTTTTTACCCTGAATGCTAGAATGTCCCCCACACGACGTGCCTGGTGTGATAATGTCACTTCTGGTTGACGTCATCACGTTGGGCATGTCACATGGAGATCTTTAGGGGAGGGAATCTCCTGGTGCCCCGCTGGTGGATTAGGGGCCCCCAGACTGGGGAATTCCCCATCCCAAGTGGGAGTTTAGCAGCCCTAGGGGGACTCTGTTTCCAGTAGGTCCCTTACATGGTTCATACCAACTGCAAACTCCGGCATTCTTTTTCCTGCCAAACTTTATCAAGCCTCAAGGAGGATCTGAACCCAAGCTTGCCTAAAGGATTGGTGGTCATCTTACCGGCTCTCATAGTGATGTTGCCATGGAAACAGCCCCGGAAAGAATTGTAGCACTTGACGATGGTAGCATTGTCCGTTGAACACTCGTCGCCGTTGCAGCTGTAACATTCCACCCCATTCGGAACCATGGCGCTCTCGTTCCCTGGGAAGCAAAAACCCAGAATGAGTGTGGACAAAGGGCATCGATGCACACTGTAAATGCTTTCATGCGGGGGTGGAATTCTAGCAGGAGCTCCTTTGCATATTAGGCCACACACCCCTGATGGAGGCAATCCTCCAAGAGCTTACAAGGCTTTTTTTTGTAAGCTCTTGGAGGATCGGCTACGTCAGGGGTGTGTGGCTTAATATGCAAAGGAGCTCCTGCTGGAATTCCACCCCTGGTTTAATCACCCTGGCTTCCTTCTCCCAAACTGTGCTGGGCACACTGGTCTGTGAAGGGGGCAACCTGAAAACTGTGCCTAGCTTCTCAAAACTGTAGCTTCCTGTTTCACTTTGTAGGGATGCCATCTTCCAGGTGGGACCTGGGGGTCCCCTGGAATTACAGGCCACCTTCAGACTACAGACATGAGTTCCTTTGTAGAAAATGGATGCTTTGGAGGGTGGACTCTGTGGCACTGACCCTCCCCAGGATCCATCCCCAAATCTCCAGGAATTTCCCAACCTGGATCTGGCAACCCCAGCTTCTCATTCCCCCATCGGACCTGGCAGCTCTATTTGCTTTTTTTCCCCCTTTTCAAAACCTTTTTATTAAATAAACCTGCAATACAATGTTGCAAATAACATTACAATTCTGTCCACGCAACTGACCTTGACGATATTTTCAGCCTATAAGTATATTTCAATAAATTGCATCTTTTACACCCAAATAATTTTTATATTCCTCGTAAGATGCCGAGCTTTCTAAAAAGGGAAACCAAATGGTTTCAAAATGAGAAGAACGATCATGGGAGTTTGAGCACAGGTTTGAGTCTGATACTTTATCTAACGTGCAAAATTCCTGGAGTGTTAGGAGCCAGTAGGACAACCTCTGCCAGAACTATGACAGACCCAAGGCCATTCCAGCAGCTGCAAGTGGAGGAGTAGGGAAAAATTTAAAATTATGATGGGAGTAAGATTTTATTATGACAATTATAATTCAAGGAGCCTTTCAAGGTAGATGCTGAGCTGATACAATTTAGTACACCTTCCGGTGTCATCAAGGGTGTGTGATATATGCAGATGAGTTACGCAAATGAGTTGTGATAATGAGCTCCGGCACCTCTTTTTCTATGAAATGACCCTGCTGAGGCCCCTCCCCTCCCCAAAGCCCACCCTCGCCTGCAGGGCTCTTTTTCTAGCAAGAGCTCCTCTGCATATTAGGCCATTTCCCCCTGATGTAGCCAATCCTCCTGGAGCTTACAGTAGGCCCTGTACTAAGAGCCCTCTAAGCTCTTGGAGGATTGGCTACATCAGGGAGGCGTGGCCTAATATGTAGATGAGCGCCTGCTAGAATAAGAGCCCTGGCTCCACTCCCAAAGCCTCCTGGTATTTTCCGACACAGACCCGGCAGCCCTGCAACAAACTGCAGTGTGGATTATGGAAGGGAAACATTCCTCACCAATGCCTTGCAGCTGCAGAGCTGTGAGGTCCAGTTTATTGTTGCAGCGGCTGCTGTTGCACTGATAGAGCTGGGAGAAGGCAACGATGCCGTGGAGATCCACCGCTTTGTCGTTTTGCCCAGGAATGCCCAGACCGCAGCCCTTCTCGCCAATCAAGAAATTCCCATGACCTGCAGATGGGAACAGAAGATATACAAAGAAGTCAGAAACACAGATCTAACTCAGAGGGTGTAACCTGATACTGAAGAGGGCAAAACCGCTCATGCCTCTTCCCCCATTTCTAGTTAACTCATGACATTACCATGTTATGCATGACATTATCATGCTATGCCAAGTGAGGAGGCACAGTGTGCTGATGTCACCATCAAGCATGATATTTACCTGGGCTGAATGGATATAGTGCAGATTTGCTGTTTTGCATTTATTGCTGCTGCAAATGCAAAGGCACTCACAGTAGCCAGGGAGCACGCACACAGGAGTTTTCCAAACCCTCTCCTTACTTGACTGCTATTTTCTCTGCATCATTCTCTCAACTTCACCACTGGAATGCTTTTTATTTGTAGATGCTATAGCACTATAGCATTACAGCTATAGCATTATAGTGCTGTAGCAATTGCCAGTTTTTTTAAGAAACCCTCCAAAAGCATTCCACTGGCACAGTAAAGAAAACAGCAGCCACAGGGGGCTGATGGGAGGAAAACAGTGTTGATTACTTTGATTGATTGATTTAATTTCTATCCCGCCCTCCCCGCCAAAGGCAGGCTCAGGGCAGCTCACAAACCAAGGGTCGCCACAAGCACATTAGTGTGACTGATAAGATAAACAACAATAAAAACATAAAAACAATTTTTTTGCAAGCAAGTCCTTCAAAAATGTGCATCATCCCATCCAAATGGAACGCTAATACACTTGGACATGTAATTGTTCTGAAAAAAGATCATGTCAAAGCAGGTTTGAGAAATAGTTTACCAAGGACTGAGAAAACTTGGAAAGTGGTCAATTAGAGGATGAGGACGTGTGCATGCTCCCCAAAAACAGTGCTCCAGTTTGGATACAAATGCAAAGAAATATCTTCATGTGGATGTAGCTCTGGACATGAACAGGAAAACCTGAATAGGAAAACTCCCAATAGGAAAACACCATGTACAAAATAGGTAGATCTTTTTGCTCTGGACTGGAAGTTCAGCCCTTCTATCTGTCAAGCATGGTAAAATTCCATTGGTAACTGATTGTTTTAGGGTCCTCCATAATACTGGTCTGTGAAATATCTTGGAGGACCAAGGTCTGTTAGCTCTGTTATTCTTTCCCCTCCCCCTTCTTGCTTTATTGCTTGCAAAGTAGAAGTAGAGAGAAACGAAACTAACTTGAGAAGAAGTAATCAGCACCTTCCCATACATTCCTGTTAGGGAGTGCGACACATCGAGGGAAAGCAAGGACAGAGTCCTGATAACGCCATGAGAATGTAGACATTTATGATAGTTTATGTGTGAGAGCTATCCCTCATCCCCACCTTTTGGAATCCTTTTGAAGTAAGCCTTAAAAGTATTGTATCAATGTATTTGTGGCATCACTCTCAAGAATCTGTTACACTGAAAGTATCAGTCTATCAATAAACGTAGTATTGTATCAAGCTCGACTCGTCATTGAAACCGCATGTTTGACACTATCATACACAGGTGGCGGAGGAGAAAGGATGTCTGTGGGTTCAGTGTTCTCCACTGCTGCAACATCTGACAAACTTTCTGAAGAGATGTTTCGGAGGCAGAACACCTGAGTGTTTTCCCTCAGCACACAAGAATTGCATTGTTGGATCCAACCAAGGTTCATCAAGTCTGTGTGCCCACAACAGCTGGCCAGCTGCTTCTTGGAAACTGGCAAGTAGGTCAAGAAGGGAAGGCGTTCCTTTATGGCGTGTTCCCCAGCAGCAACATGGCACTGGAGGGATTTTACTGTACAAGGAGGTTGCATTCAGCTATCACGGTCAATAATATAATGGCTAATAATAATCCTCCACGATTGCATCTAATCCTATTTTGAAGAGCTATTGCTCGCCCTCACATCTTGTGGCAGGGAGTTCCATAAGTTAATTACACACCGAGCAAGGAGCTTAGCCGCATAGCTTGCCAAGGCAGTGAGTAGAAGCTCTTAATCCTCGCCTTCCTTCATTAACACATTCCATTTTGATGCTCTCCCTAAGCTGCTGGCAGAACCTACCAAGATAACCAAGCCCAGCTTCTCAGCATGACTTCGTTTAAACCAACACTGAAGCAAAAAGAACCTGTTTCCAGTCCCTGAAAATATGCCAAATAACAAGACTTCCTTTGAACATTTTACCAAGGATCTTTCCTTCAACCAGGACTATAGCCATCTTTTCTCACTAGGGGATGCAGCTATATTTTCTGAGAGAACTTCAGAGAAACAAATGAAGAGGGGAGGACTTCAGTGGTTTTCCTCAGCTCTCACAGGAAGTTCTAGAATCTTCTTGCCAAGCCAGTGTGTTTATGGCTGCCTTAAGATGCCACAGAACACCGGTAACAGACAGGAACTCAAGTTGTGGTCATGCTCACATGCTTCTATCAGATCGCCACCTGACAGCAATGCTGATTTTGTGAGCTTAGGCAGATCAAGATGAGGGAAGACAGGAAGGGCTGCATCCGTGTTTCGTTCTTGCGGCCCTTTCTTACACACCCAGGGAAATGCCAGTCGCCACTTTGGGGTCAGGAAGCAATTTTCTCCATGCCAATTTGTCCAGGTTTTTTTGCCACCGTCTGGGCACGGAGCAGGGATCACTGGTGGTGGTGGGGGGAGGTTACTTGTGAATGTCCTGCATTATGCAGGGGTTAGACTAGATGACCCTGGAGGTCCCTTCCAACTCTATGATTCTATGATACTCTTGCCACTTCACAGAGCATATCTGAAGGTTTTCTGGGTTTGGTAGATTTGACTCAAACTCTGATGCACCATGATAACCAAATGTAGGCACCTGGGAAAACCGGAAGGAACTGGTTTAGAGTCCTGCCCTCACCAATGAATAATTCTAAAAGGCACCAGGGAGAAAAGGTGAGGGACCAAAAGACAGAACTAGAGTGGCCAAACAGAGCCTAGCAACTGTTGGGAAGTATGCAACATCACAGAAGAAGTAAAAAATAATAATAATAATACAGCTTCACATATTCATCAGAAGTCGCTACAGGAAGCAACAAGGGTAGCTCTAGGAATCACTGAAAACTCTATGGTAAAACCATAGACTAAAGCTATGGTGAACCATAGCGTTTCTGGAGACTCCTAGAGCTACCCTAAGTCACTTCTCATAAAAGGTCCAGTGAGTACATGAAGCTGCTTTCTCCCCTTTTTATTTTCCCCGCATACTATTCGAAAGCAGTGGGGCCTGGAGCTTGCCAAACCTGTTTCAGATGTTCTCAAACTCCAAGACATCCTTCTGGAGAAATTAAAGAAGGTTAAACGCCTACTCACTCCACTGCACGGCAGCCACTGTTTCCACGCACACCTTGGTGGTCTCTAAGCATTTCATTTTCTTCATATTCTCTGGGCTGCAGCCGCCATCACCGATGTCCACGCAGCTGTGGCACTCCAAGGCCAAGGCACCTACACAACAGGACAGTGGGAAAGAATTAATTTCTTGCTCATCAATGAAATGCACCATCCTATTACATCTGCGGAAGAGCCCCGTGGCGCAGAGTGGTAAAGCTGCAGTACTGCAGTCCTAAGCTCTGCTCATGACCTGAGTTCGATCCCGGTGGAAGCTGGGTTTCAGGTAGCCGGCTTGAGGTTGACTCAGCCTTCCATCCTCCTGAGGTCGGTAAAATAAGTACCCAGTTTGCTGGGGGGAAAGTGTAGATGACTGGGGAAGGCAATGCAAACCACCCCATCAAAAGTCTGCCGTGAAAACGTTGTGAAAGCAACGTCACCCCACAGTCAGAAACGACTGGTGCTTGCACAGGGGACTACTTTTTTAAAGTTATTATTACATGTATAGCTCACCCTTCCTCCAAGGAGCAGAAGAACTCTGCTAGATCAGATCAGGGGGACCATCTAGTTCAGCATCCTGTTTCTCACAGTGACCAACCAATTCCCTTAGAGGTCATACAAGTCAAGACTGCCCAGTAGCTATTGCCTTGTCATCCTGGCAATCAGGGAGCTACTGCCTCTGAATATGGAAGTTCCCATTACTCCCTATGGCTAGTAGCCATGGATGGAACTCTCTTCCATAAATCCAAGGCTTTTTTGGTGGAAAAAGCTCAGCAGGAACTCATTTGCATATTAGGCCACACCTCGATGCCCAGACAGCTAGAACTGCATTCCTGCTCAAAAAAAAGTCCTGCATAAATCAGACCAACCCCTTTAAAAGCCATTTATGCTCCCTACTTCCTCCAGCAATGAGTCACACAATTTAATTATTTGTTGAGCAAAGCAGTATTTCTATCTGTCCTATACGGATTTCCCATCAGCTTCATCAGGTGCCCCCAAGCCACAGTATTACGGGAAAAGGAGAAAAAGTTCTTTCCAGGAGCTCAGGGCAGTGTATATGCTTCTCCCATCCTACAGTTTACTGTCACAACAACCTTACGAGGGTGGTCAGTCTCATCTCTCAGTCTAACGTGAGGTCACCCAGTAGTAGAAGAAGAATAATTGCAGATTCATACCCCACCCTTCTCTCTGAATCAGAGACTCAGAGTGGCTTACAATCACCCATATCTTCTCCCTCCACAACAAACACCCTGTGACATGAGTGGGGCTGAGAGGGCTCTCACAGCAGCTGCCCTTTCAAGGACAACCTCTGCCAGAGCTATGGCTAACCCAAGGCCATTCCCGCAGGTGCAAGTGGAGGAATGGGGAATCAAACCCGGTTCTCCCAGATAAGAGTCTGCCCTTTCAAGGACAACCTCTGCCAGAGCTATGGCTGACCCAAGGCCATTCCAGCAGCTGCAAGTGGAGGAGTGGGGAATCAAACCCGGTTCTCCCATATAAGAGTCTGCCCTTTCAAGGACAACCTCTGCCAGAGCTATGGCTGACCCAAGGCCATTCCAGCAGCTGCAAGTGGAGGAGTGGGGAATCAAACCCGGTTCTCCCAGATAAGAGTCTGCCCTTTCAAGGACAACCTCTGCCAGAGCTATGGCTGACCCAAGGCCATTCCAGCAGCTGCAAGTAGAGGAGTGGGGAATCAAACCCGGTTCTCCCAGATAAGAGTCCGCACACTTCACCACTACACCAAACTGGCTCTCCAAACAAAGAACAAAGTTTGAGTCCAGTGGCACCTTTAAGACCAGCAAAAGTTTGATTCAAGGTGGGAGCTTTTGTGTGCACGCACGTTTCCTCAGTGCCACTGAACTCAAAGCTTGTTCTACTGCTTCAGACCAATGTGATTACCCACCTGGTTCTAAGGTCACCCAGTGAGCTTTAATGGTTGCATTGAGATTTGACATTGGTGCTGCTGGCTCTAGTCCTTTAACCATTTTGCTTTCCTGAGACAGAAATGTTTTTGGACTAACCAGGGTTTTTTTTTTAGAAAAAGGCCAGCAGGAACTCATTTGCATATTAGGCCACACCCTGACATCGCCATTGTTTCACATAAGGCTTATTTGTAGAAAAGGCACAAAAATGGACTTGGTGGGGAAAGTTTTAGAGACAGCAGAACTGGACTTTTTATCCCAGTTGATGGCTGGGAAATCTAAAGAAGAAGCAAGAAAAAATTCGATGAAATTGTATGCTTGGTTGGACACTCAAGACTTTATAGATTCTCTGGTGTGATCTGATGTCTTTTTTTCTTTTTTCCTGTACTTTATATTATAACACTTACCTTTACTGAAATTATCAAATTTATTTTGACGGGAATTGTTAAATTATCAGAAAATAACAAAAGATTTATACTATAAAATTTTAAAATGGATCATATATAGCCTATATAAAATAATATGAGACAACTTATGTAAAGAAAATATTGTAGAATTATCCTTCTGTTTTTGGAAAGTAGTTTATATAACATAAGGCCAGAATGTATTGTGCTTTTATCCCTCTTTTCCCGGATCCCTATTTTCTAAACTTTTCTGAAACTAATAAAACTTTTGAAAACTGAAAAGGCACAGTAGAAACTCATTTGCATATTAGGCCATGCCCCTTGAAACCAAGCCAGTCAGAACTGCGTTCCTGTGTGTTCTGGCTAAAAAAAAAGCCTTGATCCTAACTAACACCCTTTGCATATGTACATAGAGAGGTAAATTGTCAGCTATTCCCTAGATCAGGGGTGTCAAACATGCAGTTCAGGGGCTGAATTAGGCCCCCGGAAGGCTCCTATCAGGCCCCTGAGCAACTGGCTGTCATCTGCTTCCTTCTCCCTCTCTCTTGCTTCCTTCTGCATCACAGCTTCTATTGGCTGAGGCTCCCCCCCCAGTTCCCTGGGGAGGAAGGAAAGAGCCAGAACTTCCTTTGCCCAGTTCGCTGGATCCCATGGGAGAAATACAAAGAAAGCATCTTTAAGACCAATGAGTGCTAACGTTTTATGCATGTTTTAAGTTTTTTAAAAAATGTATTTGTTCTTTATAAAATGTATATCTCTCCTACCTAATCTTAAATAGGTACACACATGGCCCGGCCCAACCCAACATGGCCTGGCCCAACAAGGTCTCATTTATGTCAGATCTGGCCCTCATAACAAATGAGTTCGACACCCCTGGTCTAGATGGATGGTGTTGGGTCATGTATACAATAGAGTTTTGAGTGAGGCCTGTGCTCTCCCACAAAGACCATGAGGTGCACTTTCGGTCTTTTTCCTGGTACAGGCCATCCTCCACTAGAATTGCCTCTATGACTTCTGTATCCACTATGACTTCTGTATCAGCTCTAGCTAGATAAATCTTAATAATGGGCATCATTTCTTGGCTACCTCCTTGCTTTGTACCACCAAAGTATTAAGTCCCAAGAGCAAGTTCTTTTTAGGGAGTGGACTCAAAATGGCATCCTCCAAGGCAGTCATAGTGGCTTCCTTTCTTGAAGAGGCCTTTCAACCCAACAGATCACCCTCTCTTAGTTTGATATATCAGGGCCTTTTCTGTAGCAGGAACTCCTTTGCATAATGGGCCACAAACCCCTGATGTAGCTAATCCTCCTGGAGCTGACAGTAGGTCCTGTAAGAAGAGCCCTTTAAGCTCTTGGAGAATTGGCTACATCAGGGGTGTGTGGCCTAATATGCAGAGGAGTTCCTGCTACAAAAAAAAAGCCATGGATATAATTAGGCAGCAAAGGAACAAACTGAAGAGAGAAGACTGCCCCTTGAAACTGTCAGGATGACCTTGACAGGCTGGAAAACGGGGCTAAAACCAATAAAATGAATTTTAACAGGGATAAATGTAAAGTTCTGCATTTAGGTAGGAAAAATCCAACACATGGTTATAGGATGGGGGAGTCTTGTCTTAGCAGTAGTATGTTCGAAAAGGATCTCGGGGTCTTAGTGGACCATACGCTGAACATGAGTCAACAGTGTGATGCAGTGGCTAAAAAGGCAAATGCAATTTTGGGCTGTATGAACAGAAGTATAGTGTCCAGATCATGTGAAGTGATCACTTTGCTCTGGTAAGACCTCAGCTGGAGTACTGTGTTGAATTCTGGGCACCACATTTTAAGAAGGATATAGAGAAGCTGGAATGGGTCCAGAGGAGGGCGACGAAGATGGTGAGGGGTCTGGAGACCAAGTCCTATGAAGAAAGGTTGGAGCTGGGCATGTTTAGCCTGGAGAGGAGGTGGCTGAGAGGTGATAGGATCACCATCTTCAAGATTCTATGATTCTAAGAGGAAGACCGAATGCTTCGGAACATTCAGTCACAGCAACACTTCGGAACACTCTGGCCACAGCAGCTGGAATTCCACCAAGCCAAAACACCAATCAGAAGCTAGGACAATATCTGGTAATCAACAGCTGGTCCCATTGAAGTGGTTGCCAGCAGTTTTATCTACAAAATGCCCTGCCACAAAGTGCCTTGCCACCATGCCCATAGCAGGATGGTGGTGACAGCTCTCTAATGCGCTTCCTGGAGCCACGCCGAGCAGATTTTTCATCACTCAAGATTGCATGGGAATGATGAGAATGGGTTTTTATCTAAAAGTGCCACACCAACATGCCATACCAAAGTGCCCTGCCTAATTTTATCTACAAAAGTGCCCCACCAACATGCCACGATAGGAAGTAATTCCTGCAGACCTCGCTGGGCAGATTTTCTGTCACTCGAGACTGTAGAAAGCTGTACAAGATTGGCATCTCATGGGTGTTACTGGTGCTATAAAGTCTCTGCTGGCTTGCGGTTACCCTGTAGGGTCTGCGAGGCAAGTGGTTTGCCATTGCCTGCCTTTGCATGGCAACCCCAGACTGCCTTGGTGGTCTCCTATCCAAGTAGTCAGCAAGGAACTCCTTTGCATAATGGGCCACAAACGCCTGATGTAGCCAATCCTCCTGGAGCTGACAGTAGGTCCTGTAAGAAGAGCCCTTTAAGCTCTTGGAGAATTGGCTACATCAGGGCTACAATTCTCACCTGGAGAATTGTGTTCGGTTTTCGGCACCACATTTTAAGAAGGATATAGACAAGCTGGAATGGGTCCAGAGGAGGGTGACGAAGATGGTGAGGGGTCTGGAGACCAAGTCCTGTGAAGAAAGGTTGAAGGAGCTGGGCATGTTTAGCCTGGAGAGGAGGCAGCTGAGAGGTGATAGGATCACTATCTTCAAGTACTTGAAGGGCTGTCATATAGAGGAGGGTGTGGAATTGTTTTCTGTGGCCCCAGAAGGTAGGACCAGAGCCAGTGGGTTGAAATTAAATCAAAAGAGTTTCCGGCTCAACATCAGGAAGAACTTCCTGACCATTAGAACAGTTCCTCAGTGGAACAGGCTTCCTCAAGACCTCCTTCCTTGGAGGTTTTTAAACAGAGGCTAGGCGGCCATCTCAGCAATGAGGATCCTGTGAATTTAGGGGGAGGTATTTGAGAGGTCTCTTCCAACTCTATGATTCTATGTTTCTATGATTCTATACTTAGCTTCTGAGCTCTGACGTGATCAGACCAGCCTAGGCCATCAAGGCAGGGCCGGATCTAGGGGCAGGCAGAGGGGGGTGTTTGCCCCAGGTGCTGATGGAGGGGGGGAGCCAAATTGGGTATAGAGTCCATTGTATTCTATGGGACCATAAAACAGAAAACGTTTGGACAGGGCATGAGGCTGGAGGGACAAGGAGGGGAATCAGCTAAACTGACCACTCCCACCCTCTTCTATGTACAGCTTGCACCGGCAGAGTACGGGAAAATAAGCTCTTAAAGTTGATTTACCCTCATCTTCGCAGTCTTGTAGTCATGCTCGTGAGGTTCTTCTGATTCTCAGAGAGGACTTTTGGGACAAACAGTGGGGCATAAGAACATAAGAGAAACTGAACTAGATCTAGGCAGGGGCCCACTCACTCCAACACTCTGTAGAACAAAGTAGGAGTCAAGTAGCACCTTTGTTGGTCCTAAAGGTGCAACTTGACTCCAACTTTGTTCTACTGCTTCATACCAACACGGCTGCCCACTGGGATCTATCCAATACTCTGTGTCACACATTGGCCAAAACCCAGGTGTCATCAGGAGGTCCACCAGTCAGGCTAGTAGGCTGCTTAGGGAACGTCAGGGCAAGATTCGCCAATACCTTCCACAAAACCTTCTGCAGACTCAACCCATAGTTCCCAGACAGCCCCACCTTCGCCTACAGTTCGCCCCCGCCCCAAAAAATCTGATTTTACAAAAAGCTCCAACTAATATTATCTAAATGTGCTTCCTCTTTCCTGCATTTTTGGTCCTTTGTTGACAGAACCATCACCTGTATCTTTCCACCCGGCATATGAACCTGCAGATCTCTCCTGTAACCTCATTCTATCCACCCTTCTCCCCTAGGGTTGCCAAGTCCTCTTCATCCCCTGGCGGGGGACATTCACGTGCGCAATGACTTCACCGGAAGTGACGTGATCCAAATGGCAGGTCTTGTGGAATTACAACGGATCTCCAGGCAATAGAGATCAGTTTCTCTGGGAGTGTGTGGAATAGCAGCTTTGGGGTATGGACTCTGTGGTATTATACCCTGCTGAGGTCCCTGCCCTCCACCAACTCAGCCATCCGTAGGATTCACCTCCAAAGCTCTTAGAAATTTCCAATTGGGATTGGACAACCGTAACCTTTTGACCATCACCAGGGCTTTTTTGGGGGGCAGGAATGCACAGGATCACAGTTCTGGCTGGCTTGGCGTCAGGAAATGAGTTCTTGTTGTTTTTTTCCTAAACAAATAAAAAAAAGGTAGTCCCCTGTGCAAGCACCAGTCGTTTCTGACTCTGGGGTGACGTTGCTTTCACAACGTTTTCACGGCAGACTTTTTATGGGGTGGTTTGCCATTCCCTTCCCCAGTCATCTACACTTCCCTCCCAGCAAGCTGGGTCCTCCGTTGACTGACCTTGGAAGGATGGAAGGCTGAGTCAACCTGGAGCTGGCTACCTGAACCCAGCTTCCGCTGGGATGGAACTCAGGTCGTGAGCAGATACTGCAGCTTTACCACTCTGCACCACAGGGCTCCTTCTCCTAAACAACGGAAAGGTCCCCTGTGCAAGCACCAGTCGTTTCCAACTCTGGGGTGACGTTGCTTTCACAACGTTTTCACGGCAGATTTTTTACGGGGTGGTTTGCCATTGCCTCCCCCAGTCTTTTACACTTTCCCCCCTGCAAGCTGGGTACTCATTTTACCGACCTCGGAAGGATGGAAGGCTGAGTCAAGCTTGGGCCGGCTACCTGAATCTAGCTTCTGCAGGAATCAAACTCAAGTCGTGAGCAGAGAGTTCAGACCACAGTACTGAAGTACTGGTGCTTTACCACTCTGCACCACAGGGCCGCTTCCTAAACAAAAGCCCTGTGCAAAACAATGGTGATATCAGGGGGTGCGGCCAAATATGCAAATGAGTCCCTGCTTGGCTTTTTCCCACAAAAAAAGATCCCTGCCCTGTGGAATGCACTCTTGGATTTATTTCTTTATTTAATCAGATTTATATCCCGCCCTCCCCTGACACCCGTGCCTTGCCAAAGGTGTTTAGTTTCCATAGGGCATGCAAAGCTGAATTATTTAGGTTGGTCTTTGGAAGGTAAACCATGTGTTTGGGTTGTTTTAATAGTGGTATGGTGATAGGAATGTATTTTAATGTCTTAATTTCTTTTTTATTTTAATAATATGCTCTATTTGTTATTTTCCATGTTGTTTTTACCTCGTTGGTTTTAATGTTGTAAGTCGCCACCAGACCCTCTGGGTGAGTGGTGACCAAAAACAATCTTTAAAAATCTAATAAATAAATAAACTTCATGGTTCAGTTAGCAAAGCACAGCCAGCAGGTTTTGTTACAGTGGTCTGGCTAGTGCCTCCTAAAGGTGGATTACTGTGCCTCCACACCACAGATCTGAGACCTTTCAATCTCAAATTGGCTTATACGATCACAAAACTCTGTTAGGATTTGCACTCCTGACCTACCAGATAATTCCTCATTTCAGAGCGCTTTTTTTGTAGAAAAAAACCAGAAGGAACTCATTTGCATATTAGGCCACACCCCCTCACATCACCATTGTTTCACACAGGGCTTTTTTGTAGAAAAGAATTCAGCAGGCACTCATTTGCATATTAGGCCACACCTCCTGACACAAAGCCACCCAGAACTGTGTTCCTGTGCAATCCTGCTAAACAAAAAAAGCCCTACCTGGTCAATATATAATCTATTTGAATTACTTGGGATGCAGAAGCCTCAAGATGGTTGTGTTAGAGAAAGGTTGTTCCATAAGTTACAGTGAATGCATGCCCAGCCCATGTACGTTGCACACTTGATTCTTTTTTTACAGGAGTCAGTTAACTCTCAAGTTACATTTAATACCTGTACAGCCAGACATGTGAATTAAACCCTCAGACACTGGTCCCTGGTTTCATTTGGAACATGAACGCTTGCCTCCTTCTTACAAACAAGTGGTTGTCACAAACAAGTGGCCCCAGAAGGTAGGACCAGAACCAATGCGTTGGAATTAAATCATAAGAGTTTCCGGCTCAACGTTAGGAAGAACTTCCTGACTGTTACAGCGGTTCCTCAGTGGAACAGGCTTCCTCGGGAGGTGGTGGGCTCTCCTGCCTTGGAGGTTTTTAAACAGAGGCTGGATGGCCATCTGACAGCAATGAGGATCCTGTGAATTTAGGGGGAGGTGTTTGTGAGTTCCTGCATTGTGCAGGGGATTGAACTAGATGACCCTAGAGGCACCCTCCTACTCTATGATTCAATTTTTCTAAGTGTAGGTGCACACATTCAAGTTGTATGCATGTTCACGAAGACATGTGGACAGGGTAGGGTTGCCAAGTCCAATTCAAGAAATATCTGGGGACTTTGGGGGTGGAGCTAGGAGACTTTGGGGGTGGAGCCAGGAGACATCGGGGCGGAGCCAGGAACAAGGGTGTGACAAGCATAATTGAACTCCAAGGGAGTTCTGGCCATCACATTTAAAGGGACAGCACACCTTTTTAAATGTCTTCCTTCCATAGGAAATAATGAAGGATAGGGGCACCTTCTTTTGGGGCTCATAGAATTGGACCCCATGGTCCCATCATTTTGAAACTTGGCAGATACTTTGGAGAGAGTCACTAGATACTATACTGAAAATTTGGTGCCTCTACCTCAAAAAACAGCGCCCCCAGAGCCCTCAAAACCTCCAGATCAATTCCCCATTATACCCTATGAGAATCGATCTCCACATAGAGAATAATGAAGTACTCAGCAGACTCCCCCCCCCCCCCATTTCTGGCAACACTGAAGGGGGATCGGCCTCTCTACTCACGAGTTGCTGCCAACTTTTTCAAAGTAACACAGACACCCCATCCCAAGAGGAAGCCTTTCAATCAGCGACGGAAGCCTCCGGAGGTAGAAACGCACATGGTCCTCTGGGGGCGGAGCTCCCCCCCCTCCGCCGGCCAGAATCCCCGAGGAGATGCCTGTAGCAGCCAGAGAGGATGCAAGGACTACGAGTCCCAGCATGTGCCTCGCGAAGGGAGGCCGCGTCGTTTCTAGGGTTCCCAAGTCCATCCCCAGAAATATCTGGGGACTTTGGGGGTGGAGCCAGGAGACACTGGGGTGGAGCTAGGGGGGAGGGGGGGAAACAACAAGCCCCAGCCCGCCTCCATGTCCTCGGCCCGCCTCCACCCCCGCTCCGCTTCCACCCCAGAAGCGGAGCGGGCGCGGCGGCAGCAGCGCGGCGGCCTCTTCTCTGCTTGCCGTGGCTGCTCCTCCAAGATGGGCTCAGCCTGAGCCCATCTCGGAGAAGCAGCCACGGCGAGTGGAGAAGAGGCCGCCGTGCAGCTGACACCTCTTCTCTGCTCGCCCGCCTCCACGTCCCCAGCCCGCCTCCACCCCCCCTCCGCTTCCACCCCAGAAGCGGAGCGGGCGAGGCGGCAGTGGCACGGCGGCCTCTTCTCCGCTCGCCGTGGCTGCTCCTCCAAGATGGGCTCAGATGAGGGGGGGTGGAGGCGGGCCAGGGACGTGGCGAGCCGCGAGTCCGGGTCCTAGAAGGGCCCGGATTCGCGGCTCGCCATGCTCCTGGCCTGCCTCGCCCTCCCCTGCGCTGCTGCCGCCTCTTGGCTGCTCCTCTGAGATGGGCTCAGCATGGGCTCATCTCGGAGGAGCAGCTGCGGTGGGAGGAGAGGGGGCAGCAGCGACGCGGCGGCCTCGCCGGCTCTGGGATGCAGCAGCCGGCCATGCTCCCCGGCGCCATTTCCACCCCTCCCCCCGCTTCCGTTTTTTTGGGAAGTGGGGGAAGAGGGTGGAAATCCTGGGGTCCCCCGCCAGGGCGGGAGGGTTGGGAAGCCTTGTCGTTTCCCCCCCACACCCTTCCCGCTTTCACGTTCTTGGAGATCGGGGGGAAAGGCTCCTAATCCAGGGGTCCCCCAGCAGGGCGGGGGGGGGGGGGGGTTGGGAACCCTAGAACAGGACTTAAGAAACTTGCCATCTTGGACTTTTAACGAATGGACTGATGATTGTTAATATTCATTAAAATGTTTTATTACATATTTTATTTTTTAATATTCTATGTTTGTTAATTGTTAATGTTTTTTAACTGTTGTTAGCCGCCCTGAGCCCATCAGGGGAGGGCGGGATATAAGTCTGATAAATAAGTCATCCTATTTCAAATTCTCATTCAGATGGATATAGGAGGGATTCTAAACAATATCCTTTTCTTTGAAGTATTGTTCTTACGCAGGGCTTTTTTGTAGCAGGAACTCCTTTGCCTATTAGGCCATACACCTCTGATGTAGCCAATCCTCCAAGAGCTTACAGGGCTCTTAGTACAGGGCCTACTGTAAGCTCCAGGAGAACTGGCTACATTAAGGGTGTGTGGCCTAATATGCAATGGAGTTTCTGCTACAAAAAAGAGCCCTGTTCTTATGAGTAAAACAGCATGCGGCAGTGAGCACAGAAAACCCCTGCTGGTCAGTTCTTGAAGAAAAATAGGATCGTTTTGTTGTGATGCTAAGCCTTCCTTGCCTGCTATTTTTCCATTGTCTCACACTCCATCCAGGGGGAAATTGCACAAGCGACGCAAGTTGAGTTGTGATAGAAACAGCCAGAGAGAAGAGGCGAAAACACCCACTCTTCTCTATATAAAAATATCTCGAATTTTCGTTACCCAAACAAACAGCTCTTAAGTCTTCTTGACGAGTTCACGAGTAATGTATGGCATGCCCTTAGAAGTTTAATTTGCCTCTAAGCTTTTGATAGAAGGGCAGCTGGTTCAGTTAGAGAGGCCATAGTGAAGATTTGAATTCTGGAGCCTGTTCTTCTGTTGGGCCAGAGGTGACCCAATTTTGGCACTCAGTTGAGTAGACCAGAAGAAAACAACAACAACAACTGGATAAGCTTTGACCAAGAGGGTTGACACTTGGATGCTGTACCTTTGTTGGCAGTCAGTTATCTATATATCCCATTCAGTTGGGAAAACTTGGCCTCACACCCATTTTCTCAAGTGTGGTTTTGTGGTAAAATTCTCTTGAACAGATGGGCGGATGCTTCTGAGGTTTACCTCCCCAGACAGTTGCGTGTCCGCCATGTTAAATCCATGTTAAGTTAGGGTTGCCAAGTCCAATTCAAGAAATATCTGGGGACGTTGGGGGTGGAGCCAGGAGACTTTGGGGGTGGAGCCAGGAGACATTAGGAGTGGAGCCAAGATCAAGGCTGTGACAAGCATCATTGCACTCCAAAGGGAGTTCTCGCCGTCACATTTAAAGGGATGGCACATCTTTTCAATGCCTTCCTTCCATAGGAAATAATGAAGGATAGGGGCACCTTCTTTTGGGGCTCATAGAATTGGACCCCCTGGTCCAATCTTTTTGAAACTTGGAGGGTATTTTGGGGATAGGCACTAGATGCTATACTGAAAATTTGGTGCCTCTACCACAAAAAACAGCCCCCCTCCCAGAGCCCCAGATACCCGCGGATCAATTTTCCATTATTTTCTATGGGAATAAATCTCTATAGGGAGCAATAGAGTTCCCAGCAGACAGTTCCCTCCCCTCCCCCCGCTTTCTGATGACCGCTTTCTGGGGGAGGGCTTCCGAACCGGGTGATCCCCTGCCCCCACCTGGGGATTGGCAACCCTATGTTAAGTGTCTATATGCAACTATAGCTGTTCGCTTTCCCAAGACCATTGGTGAAGATAAAGTGAAATTAACATCTATTTGTTACCAGCCTTGAGCCCTTGACCATAGGTTGGGAAAGAAATCTCAATAAATAGCTTCCATATTGCAGCCTGAGTCAGTGTTTTTAATTTTTTTTTTAATTACCGCACTTGAGTTTTTAGTCTTCTTTTAAGAAGCTCCAGGTCATGAATATGTGTGTACCCCCATTTTATCTTCACAATGACTCTGTGAGGTAAGCTAAACAGAAAAATCGTGAACTGCTCAAGGCCGCAATCTTGGGTGGAGATTCGAACCAGGTTTTACTGGTCCAATTCGATCAGCCAACCATTAATTTTGGAAGGTGGGGTCCCTCACTTCTAATTAGAAAGGGGGGATGGAGGGGAGGGGGGAGAAGGGAGAATACCATATTGAAAGGCACAGGATCACATGCTCCTTTGTCCACTGGCTATAATTTACACATATTTAAATACACACATATATACACTGGCAACATACATTCCAACCCCCACACTTCAACTCAGTTTTCCATAATATGGAAATTACAGTAATTCTGCTCTTCGAGCTGGATGGACTGGTTATTTTTAAGCCAGCCCCAATTTTCCTTTTCTATAGAGGATAACGAGTCTCTTTCCCGAAATCCAAAACCACTGAAGATGACTTTGTCACCAACAGGGGCTCTGCTCCAAAACATATTCAGCATCACAGCTGATCCAGATTCCATAGGCCCTTCTAAGAGCCCAGTTAGGTACTTGTAGGTGACTGAGGAATCACTATTCTCATGCATCAACGATTGCCCTCTGGCGTCAAGAGTGCGCGGCCCTCCCACCTCTTACCTTTTGAGGAGAACATGAGTGCCCCCAGAAGGACACAAGCTTGGAACAGAAAGTGGAACCCCATGTTGTACTTTGGCTCCTTTCCACCGTCCCTTGATGCGTCCGGCTGCTGTCAGTGTCTGGAAGATGAAGCTAAGAGACTAAATATGAGTAGGCAGCTGGGGCGGGGTATCACGGCCTCTTCTGTGGGCCACACCTCCATAAGCTTTGTAGCTCAGCACTTGGAAGCCAGCCCAGAAGAAGTTTTTTTCTCCATATTTCTTCTACCTCACTGAGTCCCTCACTTCCCTTCTTCAGCAATTCGAGGCTCGTTATTTGGGGCGGTACCTCTCTCAGGAACTAGAATAGCCAGTTGGGGATATGCCTCCCCACACACACATACACCGACGCCGTTCATCAAAGCTTCAAGGGTGGGGGAAGATAATTACGGGCGAGTCTGGGAAGCAAGTGGGGCCTGGAAGCTGCAGATTTCTCAAAGGTTTACTATAGGGGTGCCCCGATAAGGTGGTGCCCACAAAGCAGGCCAATAGATCGGAGATTGCGGGCCCCCCCTCTTGCTTCAGTTTTTATTTGGGAATTACTGTGTTGTGCTGGACCACTGCAAAGCCTTGTCAGTTTTGTTTGAGATTGCACAGCAGCAACAGGCCTAGTTTCTGGAGGACCTGGGTTCAAATCCTCACTTCTGCCATGGGTTTGCTGAGTGAGCTTGGGCCACTCACATTCTCTCAGCCTTACCGGCCTCACAGGGTTGCTGTGAGTATAAAACGGAGGAGAAAAGAACGATGTAAGCTGCTTTGGGTGATAGAGGGGAAGTATAAATGAATTACATAAATAAACAGTGAAAGCAAGTAGGCAGTTTCTCCTCAAGGAAAATCAAAGAACAATAATAAAATCAAACCTCCCTCTCCCCCAGAATTCTCCAAGTTGAACCCCTTTTAATTTTTCCCTAAATGAAAACATCAGAAGCAGAAAGGGAGGGAGACTGACTGCTTAAATCTTTTTTTGTGAGCCACTTTTTACCACTGGACTCATCTGCCCGCAAGGACGTTTTACACCCTGCAGTGAACATGGAACAGGGCCCAGTGACAGATTCATCCCTGTGGAGGCCCCCTAGGCAGTTGAAATCTCAAAAGGCCCTTGGACAAAGGTGCGGGGGAGAGGCAGAGAGAGGCAAACTTGGCAACAACGCCAGCAGCAGCCGCACCAGGCAAGTCGGGCAAAGAGCGGCTCAGTTGCTGGCTGCGCGTGCAGGCTGAGAGGGCTGCAAGCAGGGGGGAAACCCAGGAGAAAGCTGGCCTGGGACCCCCTATGGGGTCCCACAGGCCAGTGCTTACTTGGCCTAATTGTTAATCCAGCCCTGACAGAGCCCCATGGCTTGTATCCTTTGTAAGGAGACAAAAGAACCCGGTGGACAGATTTTTGACAGTGAAACTGATTGTAGAAAATGCTGTCAAGTCACAGCGCAATTATGGTGGCCGCATAGAATTTCCAAAGCAAGAGATGTCCAGAGGTGGTTTGCCATTGCTTGCCTCCGCATCACACCCTTCGTATTCCTTGGAGGTCCCCCCCCCCCCCAAATACGAACCAGGGCCAATCTTGCTTAGCCTCCAAGATTCTTTGAGCTTGAGCTAGCCTGTGTTATCCACAGGGGTCGTTTGGTAGGAAAATAGGTGGTGGAGCTCATCCAGGGATTGTTATGCAGCTGCACCTACTATTTAGTGGACAAGGTGGGGGGAGGGGGGGCGTCAGAAAGGTTCTGTGCTCCTGTGAGCTCCTGCTGAATTCAAGGCCTGGTTATCCAGGTCAGAGGGAGAGTGATATTAAGCAGCAGGGAACGGATTAAGGAATGAATAATGGAGTCCTTCCCATCCATGCATCGTAATGTCCAGTTGGGCCCTTTTCAATTTGAAAAACAAAGCGGGCGGAAAAGTTGCACGAAGTACTGCGCAATGTGTTGGCGCTGAGTGGCTCTGCCATTCGGGCACAAAGTGGTTTCAGCTCCACCCTGGCAGGGTGATTCGTGCCACTTGGCTTGAAAGGAAAGGCTTTCTTCCTGAGACCAAATTTCCATTGTCATCCCCTAAACCGTAGTAAAACTCTAGGGAGAGCTGCTTTGCATCATAAATTTGCAAGGCTCAGGCATTTTTTTTATACCTCCCAGGGATCAGCCTTGGAAAACAGGCCTGAGACCAGAGCCCTGAATAATCCATGGGGTGGGGGTGCATTTCCTCCTGAATTGTGCTGACTGGGGATGAAAGATCATTTGTCATTTTATTTACTGACCCATTTAAGAAAGTCACTGGGGGTGGTGAAGAGGAGCTACGGGTGGATTCTGAAAGTAGCCCTTCCCTTCCCAACAGTGCCAGATTAAATCCTTTGGCCCCTAGACAGTCAAAATCTTGGGGGGGGGGGGGGCTGGCATATTATCTCTGAGTCAGAGCGCCTGCCCTGCCACCCGTGGCCCCCACTGCAGCCTGCAGGCCCCTTCTCAAAAGCCCCTTTGACAAAACTGAGGGGGAGAGGCAAAGAGGGGCAAACTTGGCAATGACGCCAGCAGCAGCCGCACCAGGCAAGTCGGGCAAAGAGCAGCTCAGTTGCTGGCCGCGTGTGCAGGCTGGGAGGGCTGCAAGCAGGGGGGAAACTGGGGGGGAGTCAGCCCGGGGCCTCTTAAGGTGTGGGGGCCCATAGGCAAGTACCTAGTTGGCCTAATTGTTAATCCGGCCCTGCTTTCCAGATAGGAAAGGTTTCCTCTATACCCTGACCTTTTGTGTCCTTTATAAAGTTTATATTTCTGGTACCTGGAATAGCATTTCATGGCACATGTGGCCTGACCTGACAAAGTGACATTGATGTCAGATCCAGCTTTCATAACAAATGACACCTCTGTACTAGATGGATGGATGATAGATTATGATAGATAAATGATAGGTCTTTCCCCATACGAGCCCCAGAGAGCACTGAGGTCAGCAGGGAAGAACAAGCTGACTATCCCCGGGCCAAAAGAGGCGAAATTGCAGAACACCCGCACACGGGCCTTCTCTATTGCAGCTCCACACCTATGGAACCAGCTCCTGGAAGAGGTGCGGGCCCTGCGGAGCCTCGACCAATTCCGCAGGGCCTGCAAGACCACCCTTTTCAGGATGACCTTTGTGGACTGCTGATTGAAGGATTGCTGGACTGATGGGTTCGCCTAAGTGACTTCCGCCTAAGTGATTTTTGCCATTACGTTAACTGACAGAATAGCACCAGAAATACCATTGTTATTGTTATTGTTAAATTATTGTTAAACGTAAATTAGAATGGTTTTTAAGACTAATGCTGATTTTAAAGTTTTGTATAACTATTGTATGGCTATGTTGTTAGCCGCCCTGAGCCTGCCTAGGCGGGGAGGGCGGGATATAAATAAATTTTTATTATTATTATTATTATTATTATTATTATTATTATTATTATTATTATTATTATTATTATTATTATTATTATTATTATGTGAATGGACAGACAGACAGACAGACAGACAGACAGACAGACAGACAGACAGACAGATAGATAGATAGATAGATAGATAGATAGATAGATAGATAGATAGATAGATAGATAGATAGATAGATAGATAGATAGATAGAGATGTGGCTCTCTCTATAGCACAGCTGCTCTGTCCGATACAGCAGATCCCTTAGAAAGAAGTCATAGAAGTACAACTGGTGTGCAGTTCTTCTCTTAGGATTGCCAACTGACCTAGAAAATACCTCCTGACCAACACATTAAAAGTTGCTTAGAGGTGGACTAGACATAAGGACAAAAGGAATGGGTTCCTCCTGCCATTTTTTTTGTTTGTTTCAAGGGGCCCCAATTTGGGTGCAGGGGTTTGAAGTCCCTGCCAACATAGTTTTTCCTATCTAAATGTTTCCCTTTGAAATTATGATTTGACCCATGACGGAAAACATACAGCTACAAGGTACAGGGGTTGTTTCCTGCTTGGGTAAGTCTTGCCATGGTGTACAGAGCTTCCTTTGGAGAAGGAAGAACCTCATTCAGCTGCCAGAAAGCATCTTGTTTGAAGAGGAAGGTTCTAGAACCAGAGAAGAGTACCACTGTTCGCAGTACACATTTGAAGGATCCAACCCGATTCCCCTCGGGGTAAATAGTCCTGGGAGACAATTGTATCATGAGACCAACACAAAGAAAAGAATCGACTCCTTGGATGGCCCTGATTCAAACCAGAGTCTTGCACAGCTGCCACCCAAAATAAAACAAACAAACAAAGGAAGAGGAAATCTATTCATGGCTCTAATTTCATCGCAGGCAGCTTGGTGCTTCGTCGGCTGGAATCAGCGAGGAGAATTTTTTTGTCTAAATGGCAAAGCATTACTGCCTGCTAATGCTTGCTAGTGTTAAAAGTATAATCACGGAAACCCACCGAAAAGCCAGCAACGCTGCCTGGGCATTGTTTGCATTTCCTCTGCCGCAGGTGACTCAGCTGATGGAGTGGGTCCCTCGTTGCCAATAGATTCCCACCCCTGTTGCTGTCCAAACAGGGTATGATATCACTTCAGAAGAGAAAGAGACCGTCTGTGACTCAACAGCTTCATCCGCACCGCTTCAGCACCCATCATCCTGATTCACTGGCTTCCACCTACGCGCTGGGAAGGTCACAAGAGGTAGACCCAGCAAGATGGAACATGAATGGTCCTGGATGCAAGGGCAGAGAGCCTCCAAACACCCACTTGCACAGCTGGCTAAACGCTTCTGCCACATGCCAAGCTGGACAGTAGAACTAAGGGGGAATGGTGGGCAGGGAAGAAGAAGAGGAGGAGGAGGAAGGAAGGAAGAAGAGAAAGGAGAGAAAAGAAGAGGAAAAGGAGGAGGAAGAGGAAGAAGAAAATGAAAGGAAGAAGAGAAAGAAGGAAGAAGAGGAGGAAGAAGAAGAAAGGGAGAAGATAATGAAAGAAAGAAGAGGAAGAAGAAAGGAAGAAGATGATGAAAGGAGGAAGAGGAAGAAAAAAGAAGAGTAAGAAAAAGAAAGGAAGAAGAAGAAAGGAAGAAGAGGAAGAAGAAGAAAAAAGAAGAGAGGAAGAAGAGGAGGAGGAGATCGGATTCATACCCTGCCCTTCACTTAGAGTCTCAGAGCAGTTTACGATCTCCTTTCCCTTCCCCTCCCCACAGCAGACAACTCTCAAGGTAGGTGGGGCTGAGAGAGCTCTGAGAGAACTGCTCTTGAGATCACCTGGAGATCAAGTGTGGGGAAAGAGCATGCAAGAACTGAGGGAGCCACTGGATGGAGAGATGGAATTAAAGAGGGTAGTGCAGAGTTTCCCCTTAGTTTCATAGCTCTTGTAGCAGTTTTATTTGCTAACTTTGATGTCAAGTCAGAGAGATGCATAATGATGCAAACTGTGGTCAGTGATTTATACAGTGTTTTCTTCTCCCACTGGTGCCAAAAAACAATTCTCTAACCTTCCCCTATGCTGATTTTATGAAGACTGTTATTCCCAGCTTTTTTAAAAAATAAGGTTGTGTTGTAAGGTGCATACAAACATATTTTATCTTTCTGTGCAAATAAAGTATTAAAATAACAAATGTTTGATTTTAATTATATATTGTGAAATGTTAATTTAAAGTGTAATTTTATACTTTTATGTTAGTTTTATATATGTTGTAAGCCGCCCTGAGCCACTCGGTGGGAAGGGCGGGATATAAATCCCAGATAAATAAATAAATAAATAAATAAATAAATAAATAAATAAATAAATAAATAAATAAAAGTATTAAGAGTTTTAATAAGACGTGTGTAATATTTGTTCAAGTCTTGTGGCTCTCGAGCATCTGACTTTTATGGCTCTTATGTTCAGCAAGTTTGGCCACCCCTGATTGGAGGCATTCATGACAAGCAGGATTCCTTGGGTTGCCAACTCCAGGTTGAGACATTCCGGGAGTTTTGGGGGCGGGGCCTGGGGAACGGAGGAAACTCAGCAGGGATGTGATGCCATAGAGTCCAACCTCCAAAGCTGCCATTTTCTCCAGGGGAACCAATCGATGGAGATCAGTTCTGACTTTTCTGTCTGCAAGAACTCCAGACCTAGGGATGCCAGCCTCCAGGTGGGGCCTGGGGATCCCATGGAATTACATTTTATCTCCAGACTTCAGAGAGCAGCTCCCCTGCAGAAATGGATGCTCTGGACAGTGGACTGATGTTATTGTACGGTATTGTAGGGGTGTGTCGGAGGACTCAGTCCTGTGTTCTCTTACCTGAGAGTAAACCTCATTAAAGATACATGGGATTATTCTGCCTCTGGAGCCAAATCAATTCCTGTAGACTGGATTCTGTCCTTGCAGGGCAAAAAGACTGCTTCTTTATGGGCATTAATTGCATGCTCCTGGAGCTTACAGAAGGCCCTGTACGAAGAGCCCTGTAAGCTCTTGGAGGATTGGCTGCATCAGGAGTGTGTGGCCTAATATGCAAAGGAGTTCCTGCTACAAAAAAAGCCCTGATTGTAACCCACTGAGGTCCCTGTCCTCTCCAGGCTCCACCCCCAAATTCCCTAGAGTTTCCTAACCTGGATCTGGCAACCCTAATCCCTAATTCCCTGCCAGTGGCCATGGGGGATTGAGAACCCTATCTAGACTCCACCTGGAATTTGGCAACCTAATTCCCGCAATTCTTTCTGAGCTCAAGAAGGGGGGGGGGGGGTCGTGGCAAGCGATACTGCTCTCCACGCATCGAGGGTTTTCCCCCCTATGATTTTGGACAGTTGCCGAAATTCAGGAAGCAAGTTCATGGCAGTTTCACCCGCTCCTCCTCAGGCATTTGTATTCCTGACAGCTACGCAACTCAGTTGTGGGAACTCAGGGAGAAATTTGCATCCCTGTTGCCTAAACATGAGCTGATGTAATTCGAATACAACACTCTGCAAACGGCAGAGAAGAGCAGGTGTGGGCACATGTGGTTGTATGTGGAGGGGGAGTTATTGTTACAGGGGGAGAGGAAGATTTTTAGTTGATAAGAACAATAAGTTATTGTTACAGGGGGAAGCTACAGGTGCCTTGGATTGTTTGTGGGTGTGTTGGAGGACTCGGTCTTGTGTCCCGTAACTGGGAGTAAACCTCATTAAACATACATAGAGTTATTCTGCCTGTGGAGCCAAATCAATCCCTGTAGACTGGATTATGTCCTTGCAGGGCAAAAAGCCTGCTAATTTATGGGCATTAATTGCATGCTCGTTCTCCGGGATTGTCTGGGGATGTACGAAAGTCTCCAATGTAATGTGTGTTCCTGCAGCTTGGATTCAATTCAGGTGAATTTCTACACATGCCTCGGTCTCAAGGTAAATAGAAGAGAATGTTCAGCTTTATCCGGAAATGTGTTCGACAGTTCGTTCGACTTGTTTGACTGCATCAATCAGACATGCACTGCCAGTTACTGGAGATGGGTAATGAAAGAAACTACTGTGATGTGCTGGCTAACAATATTTAATAAAACCATTTTAAAACCTTTGTAAATGATCTTTTTATACTTCATATTATAGCAGAGATCCATTCTAACTTTTCAGTATTACAAGAAGAGTCCTATGAGCACCCGGATGTAGGCTCATTTTGTCAATGGACTTCCTCAGGAGTAATCCTTCCTAAAATTCTTCCAGGGTTACCAGTCTTTTGTAACAACCCAGTATAAATGCGCTTCTGCACCATCTTCTACGTCAAGTTCTCTCATCCTGGAATAAACCAAAGTACACTTGAGTGCATATACTTCTATCTGGAGCTTAAACCAGCCCAAACTTATTCTTTTAACCAGATGCACAAGCTTTCTGGAGTTTCTAGCCTTTATAGCTCTCTACAATATTTTTATGAAGCAAGCTGTTATTTTAGACCGTCAGTTGCTCTTCTACTCTCTATACTTATTTTATGTTTAATTTTAATGTTGAGCGAGCCATTCTTTTGACAGCAAATTAGCTAAAAGCCACTTAAGTGTAAGATTTTAAGCAGACCAGTTCTGTGCCTCTACTGAATTCAAAAACTTCTTAGAGTCTACTGGGGATGAGCTGTGGTCTGTTCGGTTCGGAACCAAATGACTGAATCTTTCGCTGAAAAGATCTGCTTGCTGTTTTTGCAAAAACCACTACCAATCCAAACAGAACGGCAGCCTGTCAACGTTGCAACTTAGACAAATGTTGTACAGCAGGATTATTTTAAAAAAAAATACTGGTTTTTTTAATAATAAAAAAATGTAGTAGATTTAAACCGTCTGATTCAACAATCGTTTGTCAAGCTGAGCAAGAGCTCCACAAAGGGGGAAGTCAAATTCCACCAAACTGTGTGCAAACATTCACATACAACAAAGTCAGCTGCACTGTATTCATCTTGAGAAAGGAACAGGGTTTTTTTTTTCTTTTTTAGTAGGAATGCAGTTCCGGCTGGCTTGGTGCCAGGGGGTGTGGCCTAATATGCAAATGAGTTCCTACTGGGCTTTTTCTACCAAAAAAAAAAAGCCCTGGAAAGGAACATGCAAAGCAACCACCCAAACAGCCGCGAACAAACAGTCCGTCGAAAAGTCATCTTCCTGTTTGCGGCTGGCAAACAGGCTGTGAGCAAACTCGGTGGATGTTCAAGCATCCGTAGTCTAAACAATGCAGTCAGCAGCACATTTTCTTTATTTCGCTGCTCATCCAAGGACCTCAGACAAATTGTTCTTCCCTTTCCCCCATTATCTGTGATGCTTAGGGCTTTTTTTTGGTAGCAAAAGCCCAGCAGGAATTCATTTACATATTAGGCCACACCCACTGACACCAAGCCAGCCGGAACTGAGTTCCTGTGCGTTCCTGCTCAAAAATAGCCCTGGTGATACTGAAATAGATCCTCCATATTCAGAGGCAGTGTACCTTTGACCACCAACACCAAGAGCGGGCTGTATTTATGAGCTCCGTAGAGGCTAGCCTCTGTAAGAAACTGATGGGTCTTTCACCTGCTTCAGGCTTTTCTCATGTTCTTAGGGCTCATTTTGTAGAAAGAGAGGTGCCAGAGCTCATTAGCACAACTCATTTGCATGTGCCACACACCCCTTGACATCACTGGAAGGCGTACTAAATTATATCATCCCAGCATCTACCTTTAAAATGCTTCATGAATTATAATTGTCATAACGAAACCTTACTCCCATCATCCTATTAAAATTACTTTCGCCTGTGTGGCCACAATGGCATGAGGAAGATTTTTATTTGTCTGCTTGATATGTTTTGGTTATTTACCCATTTTTGTGGGGAGAAATATTAGAAAGTTTGTCAAATCCAAGAGTTCAGCAAAATTCTCACTGGGGGTTTGAACAATGGAGCCCAGTAGCAAGTATTGGGGGGGGGGGCATAAGAAAGAAAGAACACAATAACATTTAGAGCAGGGGTGTCAAACATGTGGCCTGGGTGACGAATCAGGCCCCCGGAGGGCTCCTATCAGGCCCCTGAGCAACTGTCTCTTGTCTGCTTCCTTCCTCTCTCTCTCTTCCTTCCTTCTGCATCTCAACTTGCTTTGCAAGGCTTGCTCAATCGCACAGGAGCTAAAGAGCAAAACCTCAGTTTTCTCCATTGGTTGAGGCTCCCCTGTGGGGGGAAGGAAAGAGCCAGAGCTTCCTTTGCCAAGTTCCCTGGATCTCTGGAGAAATACAAATAAAGCACCTTTAAGACCAACAAATGCTAATGTTTTAAGCATTTTGTATTTTAAGTTTTTTTAAAAAAATCTTTAGTCCTGTTTGTCCGTGTCCTTTAAAAAGTTTACATCTCTACTACCTAATCTTAAATAGGTGCACACATGGCCCGGCCCAACAAGATCTCATTTATGTCAGATCCGGCCCTCATAACAAATGAGTTTGACACCCCTAATTTAGAGGTCCCAGAGCTCTGCTCTTGTGAGCTCCTGCCCAAAATGAGACCTGTTCTTAGGTATCTTCTGTCTATTCGCCTTACTGTGCATTATGCCCAGGGGTGGAATTCTAGCAGGAGCTCCTTTGCATATTAGGCCACACCCCCTGATGTAGCCAATCCTCCAAGAGCTGACAAGGCTCTTTTTTTGTAAGCTCTTGGAGGATTGGCTGCATCAGGGGTGGGACGGTGGCTCAGTGGCAGAGCATCTGCTTGGGAAGCAGAAGGTCCCAGGTTCAATCCCCGGCATCTCCAAAAAAGAGTCCAGGCAAACAGGCGTGAAAAAACCTCAGCTTGAGACCCTGGAGAGCCGCTGCCAGTCTGAGAAGACAATACTGACTTTGATGGACCAAGGGTCTGATTCAGTATAAGGCAGCTTCATATGTTCATATGTGTGGCCTAATATGCAAAGGAGCTCCTGCTAGAATCCCACCCCTAATTTTGCCCATTTTAAACTCAAGGAGTGGGAGGCTCTGGCACAACAAGAATTTTAATCGGTGTCATTCTTTTCTCACACCCTGGCATGCCAAAACTGCACTAGGCAGCATTCCCTCAGCCCGAGGCTAATCCTCATTTGCATCGGGCCACCCTTCCAGTATCTTCAGCAATTATACAAGAGGCAGAAATTGCACAGGTGGGCAGACCTTTTGTGCACTGAAATGCAGGGATGGGGCTCTTGGGTTTGTTAGCTGACTTTGTGAATCTGTTAAAAAAGCAAAAAGAAAATACCCCATTCCAGGGCTTTTTTGGTAGCAGGAACT